>NW_020884880.1:2216780-2365014 GCF_003945725.1 Corapipo altera | reverse complement strand
ATCATGCCATCTAAGTCCAGCTTCTCACTTCTACAGCTGTGTTTGTGCCCTAAAATCAAGAATCCCTTGACACAGTTCAGGTACTTTCTTAGAGTGCTGACATCCACTGGTACAATGACAGAAAAATACCAGGACAGCCTCGAGTTCTCGAAATGATAAAAGGCAGACAAACACACAACATTGAAGCCTGCTACTTCTATTGCTTCGGTCTATGGGGTTTAATTGAGGGAACAATTTTAGCATAATGTCCTGAACTGTCTCCCTGTTTCCTTCTCACATACATGCCCTTTCTACAGGAATTTTACTCTTTGGCTTTCGCACATATCACAGCCATTAAACTAGTAAGTATGGAATGAGAATTCCATGTATGGGTTTAGTAATTACTGCAGCATGAGCAATAAGTTTTAGAAAAAACCTTTAGTAGATATTTATAGTCCCTCTGAAATTGTACTTGCAAAATTCCCTCTGTGTGCTTTATCATTGCAGAGGAATTTGAAAAAGTGATTCAGTAGATCAACTATATTCCAGTTCTACATTACAGCTAAGCCACATCTCCAGAACCTTAAAAACTAAGAGACAGAAGATTAGTAGTAAACATACCAAAACACTCTAGCATGCATGTAAAAAACAATGCATTTAAAATTACTCATATGACTGTATATACCACTTCATTAGGCTTAATGGTTCCTGTAAAAGGCTTTGCAGTGCAGGTTATTTTCTTTCTTCAGGATATCGCAAGGAACAACACTAAGGGGAACTAGTTTTGTAAGTGCATCTGTGGTTGAATAAGTTATCAACTGTGATAATGTTTCCAGGCAATAAATACCTGCTTGATTTTACAACACACAATAGGGGAAGGACATGTCCCCTAAGAATCATTTAAAATAAATGCATTTATATCTACAAGACTGGTACATACAAATATTCATTAAAAAATGAACCTTATACTGAAGAGTACAAAAATCCAGTGAGTATTTATTTCAGTTCTTTCTGTGCTCTATAAGCAATAAGGCTGAAGGCACTGAGTCAAGACCACAAAGATATAGCACAAGAAAAGTTATATCCAAATATCAGAAGTTTTGTTTCCTGAAGTTTCTTACCAGAAGACACAACTGCTGCCTCATCTTGGTCATGGTTCTCATGCCACTGCATTGTTCGGTAGTAACTGAGCATGACTTCCCAGAGGGCTTTGCAGAGATCAGCCAGGCATGGAATGTAGCTGTCTGATGTAATATGCTACAGAAAAACAAAATAACATTGTGAAACTTCAAAATTGTGTTCGTTTTTTACAGTGGCAACACAAACCATATAAACCCTTCCATATTCATACAGCTGAAGTGCTTGATATATATGTTTCATTTTCAAATGTATTTGAGAGGTGACAAATTCCTAATTTTAGTCAATTAATCAAATACTGTCCAAAAGTGCAAAGTTTATTTGCTAGCACTTTTCTCTTTCCTCAGTTGGCCCATATGTTAAACACCTCTTATATTTATGGAACAATGAGGCAGAGACAGAGGTAAAGCCATAAAGTCTAATGATCAGCACATCTCATTACCAAAGAGGGATGCAGACATCCATGGCATGCAGACACTGCATCTTTTCAATGATGCAGATTCTTGTACTTCAGTGGTACATAGAAGCCATCCTGGCTAATACCCCATTGGGTTGAATGACATATAAAGGAGTAGTTTAAAAGCAAACAAACTTCGATGGTAGCTGCCCTACTTCCCTGAATTACCCTGCTCCAAAGAGCCAACTATGATTTCAGATACTCTTTAGGTGAAGAGTATCAATTTTATCAGAGAGTGAGATACACAGAAGAAATAACTAAGATGAGATTGTCAGGAAAAAGGATGACTTTGAGAAGGGGTCTTGCTGGATAAAGAAAAAACTGTAAAATATATTGTTCATTGGAGTGGCAATGCTACGCCACCCTTGTCTCAGTCACTGTGAAGCACAGTGTCACAACTTATAGACAAGGGTAAAGTCCAGTTGCATAGATATGATTTTAATTACATTGTTATTTAAAGTTTCTCATAGAAGTCTGGAAATTAGCACTTCCAACTAACACTGCTATAGAAAAGAGATCATGTTTTCCAATAGCTACATCAGTGTCCACAGCTGGCTTCTGCAAGGCTAATTAGCTTTTACCAACTGGGTACTGTGTGCCTGCTAACCCAAATACGTATGTCCATGATGGTACAAAAGTTTTTACATTAGTTACAAGAAAACTCTTCAAAAATATGAACTGCTTCTGCAACAGGGTGTCAACATAACCACCAAAAGAATCAACCATGGATTCCATAGAGAGCAAATCTTTAATTAAGGCAATCAATTCCCTCAGCTGCATCCTCATCCACTGATCTCACTGAGGCTTTCAAAACATGGTGTGTCCTTCTCAAGAAGGATCAGTAACACCACTGATCATCTTCAGTACATTTGTTGGAGAATAAACATTACACTGAACAGATTTCCTATACTCCCATTTTTCAGCTTTCAAGTAAAAAAAAATTATAAACTGCACATCTTTATTTTCTATTTAATCATGTTCTCGTTTCCCAAGCTTAAATAATGTTCCTGGCAGTAGGACATACTGCTCAAGCCATATTTGCCTAAATTCCACTTATGATTAAGGACTCACAGAAACTGTTCTTCAGCATTAACAGATGTCACTAGCAAAAGCATCTGGAGGCTTCATGTTAATAATCATGTCCTTTCATTATGCTTGTTTGGGTTTTTTTAAACTGAACTATTATCCTGGTTCTGTGCCCTACCAAACCAGAGCTTCCTCAAGGATATAAATTGGGCATCCTGGACATATCGACAAAAAAAAGAAAAAAAGTCATGTTCTTGGTACATAAAAATTCTAACAATTGAGACAACTACTTTTTTTCTAAAACACCCTTTAACTGAAGAGTTTATATACATTAGTGACTGCATTATTGAGACATTTTAATCTCAGATACTATAGGCCTTTACTAACAATTGAATAAAATAAGGTAATAAGTTTATTATTCAAACAGTAAATTGTCCTGCCAATTCACCCGCTGCTTCAGCCATTTTCTCTGCCAACTCACCAGGAAATGTTACTCTTACTGTATTTCAGGGTGTTTAGTAGCTATAAAATCTAAACCTTGCTTATGCAGATCATTATACTTGAAGATATACTGGCCTTCAGGTGGGCAGGAAGAAAGTATCACTTACTAATACCAAGTTAATTCCATTTAGACTAAGGAAACGAACAACTGAATTTCTTTGGACTTATACTCTCTGAATATAGAAATTCAAAACTTGAAAATGAAGCAGCCAAACTCTGCCCTGCTCCAGTAGTATTCCAAAAGTGAAAGGATGTAAAAGCAAGAGCACAGCACATTGCTAGGAAAAGAAACGGTCAACAAGGAAATAGTGAGTCTGAGTGCACAAGTACATAACTTGCATAAATGCTTACAAATTTCTGAAAATATTATTCTTTTTAAAAAACTCACATTGTTATAATATCCAGTATCTGAAGAAACAAACAAAACAAGGAAAAAAAGCCACTCTAGCCCCCCACTACCCATATAAAATAGAAATGAGCTAAATGAGTTCATTGTGACAGATTTTTCGAAACACACAACAGGAGATCTGTCCAAAAAGGAATACTTCAATTTTATATGACTTCCATTGTTTAATTAGAGGAAGTACTCCATAATCACTTATATGTTAAGAGCATCCTGGCTTAACAGCATAGATAGCTTGAAGAGGGTTCTCACTAGAACTAAACAAAGAAAAAGAAAGCTCATATTTTAGCCTTAAACAATTTATTCCTCCAAAACAAAATGCAAGAGATAAAAATCTGCTAGTGTTTTTGCTGCAGGAAGTTAGAAATTTAATTGCTATGACAGTCCATCTTATTCAGCATTCTGATTTCACAAATGCACTGCAACAGGTAACAACCAACACTGAGCAACATGGTTTGTAAGAGATCAAAATTGCCCATCTGCAGCCTGTCCCTAAATACATAATTGTTACCAAGAGAGTAATGAAAAAATAAAAAACTAAATGTCGAGCAAATTACAGCAGTATTCATAGTACATTATAGTCCCAAAGTCTCAGTACCTTCCTTTATACAGACTGCCAGACTCCAGCTATTGCAGGTTCACATAACTTAAGCATCATCTCATTAAGGTTTTGCATAAGTAAAACCAAATAGAAATAGAGGTAATAATTTTGTAACCATGCAGTTAAAGCCACTCTTTTCCTGTGCATTACAAAATGTGGTATTTCCAAGTATCTGAAAGATTCCTCCACACTGTAAAGAATAAGGATCAACAGCAGCACACAACCTGTTTTTAGAAGTTGTCAGAAGCAGCTCAGTAGTACTGTTTATAAGTGTAAATCAATGGGCTTAATATCACTAGCATTAGCAAAGAATGAGAAATAAACTAAAGGACATACATAAGTATAAAGCAAAAATAAATTTAGACAAAAAGTGCATTAGAAAGTAAGAAATGGAAATAAAACCACACTCTGAAGACTTATAGCCGAAAGATGACAGGGCTGCAGTCTAGAGAAGAGAGATCAGGGTTTGCTGGCTTTCTTCAGCTAGAACTGATCTCAGTGAAGTGTGAATTCCACCCATCTGGAACCTTTCTCATTCTGTTCATTAATACTTATGTCAGTTATTCCCAATAAATTAATTTTTCATATCACACTTCTATTCATGTGAAGGTCCTTAGATTATGTAAGCTTTCAAAGGGGCACCTCTTTAAAATTAAATGGCTTTCAATGTCAATGTGTTTACTAGTTGAAGCTACATGATTCCAGGAGATATGAGAAGTGAAACAGCAGAAAATGGATCCGAGTATGAACTTTAATCTTCTTAGGACTGTACTTTAATTTAATAAATTGCAACTGACAGGATGGGTCCATGAGTTGATGAAGTATGATAAGGATTTAGCCTGTGACTGAAACAAACATCCTACAGAACATTCAAGATAGAAACATAATTTCAAATTTTAAATCAATGTTAGAACCACCTAAAATGTCTAACATTCTTCCTCACCAACACTGAAGTTTAAGCAAATTTCTCAGGGTGTAACAGTAAAATCACAAGTGAAAAAACTAAAGAGTGAACTAAAAATGCTACTCAAAATACAGTAATTCATTCTAATAACATTTAAAAAAAATAAACAAAATACAGATGTGGAAGAAACTGTACCTAAAATTTATACTAGAGGGAAATATATGGTTACTCCCAGTTCACGTTTTCCCTATTATCGAGCTTTTATATCTCAATATAACAGCTGTTCCTTACCTCGATATCAAAAACGCAATGAAACTGATACAAAGTCATTTGGGAAGACTTGATTTAAGTTAGCATCTTTACAAGAATCCTTACTGAAATGCAGTATTATAGAAATTGTGAATACGATCTAAATGCACTAGAGTTCAAAGTTAATAACGATGCAAATAACTAGCATATTATACTGAAGACATGGGAGTTTTGAAATGTTGGTCTTCTGTTTGTATCCTATGATTTACTTTGTATTTAGATGGAGTGCACAGTAAGTCCAAAGTGTTAAGATTTAGTGCAATCAAAATCAGCATTAAGCTGTGAATAACAAATCTCTCAGTTAGCCTATAAGTTGTACTAACAAACTACAGTAGCTGCAGTTATTTTCATAACTGAGTCTGTACTGACATGAGGTACACTTACAACAGTGGAAAAATTCGGATTAAAAAATATACATATATACAAGAATTACATACTGTACAGAGGTCTTTGTACTGTAACTTCTGAAATTTGGTGTCTGTGTTTCCTGCACACAGCTCCACATATCCAAGGACTACTTGAAACACGGTGTTGTGAATGGCTTGAGTGAAGTGCATATGTAACTGGTCCATTGCTGTCTGAAAGAAATGGAGTGACATAAAATCAAATACAAAATTCAATTTGTCATATGCCATAATCTTTAAGCCATCATCCTTTAAGGTAAGTTTTTTTCAGTTCTGAACAGAAGAAACTGTAAGCAGTATGGCTTTCAATCTTTGTCTCAAAAATACCTAACATAGAACTTGATAATACTACAATCCATCCTCCCTCTACAATTCACTGGTTTTTTTACATTAACACGAGTAAATATTAATTGTACACCTATATAATATAGCTAGTTATAGAATTTACTCATTCATTCTTTTACTCTCCCAATCACTGATTTTGTGTCAAAAAGAAATTAGTTGAGATCTGTGCTCTTTCTCCCACTAGAAACACTTCCAACTAAAATAAAAATATTTCCTTTGCAATTATTAAAACTAAAATCACAATTACAAAGTCTTCAATCCATCCACTTGCCAAACTGAAGAATATAAAGTAGTATCAAGTGTTAAAGAAAGGCATGTACCTCATATCAATAAATTTCCTATAAAACTCCTCGTTACAGAAAAAAAGACATTTGTTTAAAAATAGATTACTTTTTCCAGGAAAAGATATAACAGTACATGTACTATGGACTAATGATGGCATAACATATTAATTTTGCCACAATCATGCCTGAGTTTCAGGTCAGGATGTTTCCTTAGTTTTCATCTTGTTAATGGACTGTACATAACATTAGTCCATTTCAGAAATGGAATTTTCTCACTGTTTCATAATATGCAAATAATCAGTATATGGTGTATATATAGGAACCAATAAAAAATATCTTTCAAATGCCAGAATGAAGTTATCAGATCCTGCAGATTTGAAAATGTTTACTTTCACTACTTCCTATTTGACATTTTTAGTTACTGACAAGAGCTGAGAACTCAATCATCCCATAAGAAATGAAAAAGCAATTCTGCTTAAATCCTATTGCAAACAACCAATCTTCTACAGCTAGTCCTAACTTGAATCAGTCAAAGAAAACAGAATGACAAATGAAATATGAGAATTACTGAATATACTGAAGGTTATTGACATTTTGTTTACTGAGAAGGGGTCAAAATGGGAGATATTTCAGTAACAATGCAAGTAAATTATATTTAGGACAAGTTCAAAATACCTACTTTAATAGTAATAAAAAGAATGTCAAAGCCAAGTCACTTTATCGTGAGAACAAAGCAGGCAAAACCATGCAGTAACAAATAACACTTTTATTTTGTTCAGAAACTTCATTCCTCTGACAAGCAATCTGCCTTTCTCAACATATCATGCACTTCAGAGCAGTGAATGCATTAGATCTACTTTTGTTCAGTAAATAAAGAAATCGCATACAATGCACTAACAAAGGAAAAGCCTAATTATCTTCTCCCTTAGTTTTAAGTTGCAGACTCTAGGCACTCCAATAATTCTGCACATTAACAAAGTATGGGAAGATAAATCCATTTCTATCCTATTGCAGAGTTACACTGTTATCACTGTTGAGCCATGAAAAAAAGAACCCAACTTTGCTAGAATGGTTCTAATTAGAAAGAAAGAAACAAACAAACAAAAAATGAAACCAAACCCAAAAAAGCCAATCTACTAACAGATATAATTCTGAAATCTGGAAATACCATTAAAAAACTCAAGCATTATAAAGAACAAATGGGGTTCTTGTCCTGTCTTCATCAAGGGACAGGCACTTCGTGACCTGTAGCAACTAAAGCTTTCTGAAGGAATCTCTTCTCCAAGCAAATCATCACTGCTACACTGGCACCACCATGCTCAGCCTCAGTGTGTTATGAACACTGATCACTGACAAAACATGCCTCCAGGATTTTCTTGTTTCTTTATCCCTCTTTACTTCACAGGACCTTGGCATTAGCTCCCATACTTCATACCTGCTTCAGAAGGAAACTGGTTCACCACCCTCCCAGAGAAACCATATGAAGACTCAAGGCAGTGCACCAGCACTTACATCCTACAGGAGAGCTTAGATCTACTATTTACACAAAAAAATGCTCTAGGCATGCAGAGATGTAACTTTTAGGACATATCCACAGTGTATGTTTGAACACACATCAGTGTTCAGGGCCAGGCTGGATAAGGCCCTGAGCAACCTGTCTAGTGGAAGGTGTCCCTGTCCACAGCACAGGGGGTGGGACTAGATGATCTTTAAGGTTCTTTACAACTCTTAACATTCTATGATTTTTTTTTATGCCTTGAGACATATTTTATTGCAAAAAACTATCTCCTCACCTCTTCATTCCTGTTGTGTTACAGCACAATATAAAATGGAAACACACATGTCAGGTACAGGTTGTGCACAACTCAGTAACACAGATCTAGCTATTGAAAAATATTATTCACATGCCCAAAATCAATTAATAATGCAAACAGCATTATAAACAGAGCTGAAATACGGAACTGTTATGTATGCTACGTGTTGGAGTAATACACAGTTTACTTTTACCAAATACTGTTAAATTATCTGAGCATTATAAAAGCCTTTGAATACCTGGTAAGATTCATAAGCATTAGTGTGCTGATTTTGGCTGGAATAGAGTTCATTTTCTCCATAGTAGCTGGTATGGGGCTATGTTTTGGATTTGTGCTGGAAACAACGTTGATAATTCAGGGATGTTTTAGCTATTGCTGAGCTGTTGCTTACACTGAGTCAAGGCCTTTCCTATTCTTCATCCCACCCCATCAGAGGGTGGGGGTGCACTAGTTGTTGGAAGGGGACATAGCTTGGACAGCTGACCCCAACATGTTCCATAACATGTGACATCATGCTCAGTAATAAAAGCTGGGGGAAGAAGAAGGAAGGGGGGAATGTTCAGAGTGATGAAGTTTGCCTTCACAAGTCACTGTTACACACGATGGAGCCGTGCTCTCCTGGAGATGGCTGAACACCTGCCTGTCCATGGGAAGTGTTGAATGAATTCCTCATTTTGCTTTGATTGTGTGCACAGTTTTTGCTTCCCCTATTAAACGGTCTTTATCTCAGCCCACAAGTTTTCTCACTGTTATCCAATTCTGTCCCCCATCCCACTAAAGGGGAGAGAGTGAGTGGCTGTGTGGGGTTTAGCTGTCAGTTGGGACTAATTAGGAAAATAAATTTCCATCACAGTACTCAAAGTTCCACACTGTTACACGACTGTTCTTTGTAACTTACTCAGAAGATGAGTACTAACCTGTGTTTTTCCAAGCAGCCTGTAAGCCTGCTGAACCTTTGTATAATGATTGATATCAAAATTCTTGCATATTTTGGAAAGTGCTACGTCCAATTGTTCCTATATAAATGAAAGAAAAGACTGTTAAACACTAGATAAAAACAGGCCAAGTAATGCATTATTTAAATGACAGCAAAAGAGGAAGACATTTACTTAAACAGTCTGATAATTATGTTTGTAAACTAGCCACGATCAGACTATTCTGAGATGCTTAAATGTTACTCCTTGAGCATAAGTATTTCAGTCTGAAATTTCTATCAGTCAATGAGTTCCACTATTTCCAAGAACAAGCACAGTAAAAAGTACATTATTTCACTGAAGTCAAATTCAAAGAGATACTGAGAAGGCCTAGCACCCCAACATGGGAGAGCTGGGATTTCTAACTTAGTCTAACTGAAGGAAATATAACAAAGTTCTAATTTTACAGGGAATTTAATAACAAGGTACAATAATACATGCACCAATTTGACTTTCTAAAGAGCACATGACCACAGGACCACAGGTGTAGAGAGCTGCTGGAATAGCTAATTCAAGTTCCTGCTAAGCATTACATGTGTATGCATTACATGCACTACATACACATGATATATATCTACATTACCAGACTTCTTACAAAAAGCTCACCAAGTTCCAGCTCAAAATTACCTAACAGTGGAGTTAAAAGAATTCTTTTTTTTCACCACCAATTTCCAGCAAGACACTTACCATGTTATATTCATTTGCTTTTGTGATACTATCTACTAACTTAAAACTGATCTTTGTTGCATCCTTCACAATTATTTAAGTCTTACTTCCTCTGGCTTAGCACTGGCCCTATACAGCAGTTTGCTGACCTCTAAAATTTCCAGTGAACTGTGATCTCTTGTGTAGCTTATCCAAACCTATTGGTTTGCTGCTGATTTACTTTTCACAACTATTTACAAGTAGTCTAAAGAACTCACAGAAGTTCAGTACTTCAAATGTTATTTGACTTTTTAATTTGACTGCTCTACCACTTACAGTTGGCACAACTAGTGAACTGGGCTCATAAGTATGACAACATATTACAGAGCATTTAGATTAATTGCATCACAAAAGTTCACATGAACAGCACTGACTATAGCATTCCAAAGAGAGTATTTGAAAGAAATGTGCACATTCTGTAATTGCTAACAACATTGTATTGGAAAGCTCTAGTACTTTAGAGGTTAATTACTAACATATACTTAGAGGTTAAATATTAAAATATACTAAACATCAATATATCAACTTTTACCTCTATTTGTTCCAAGGTGTCTTGCAGTTTTGAATTTAACTCACTATTAATGAAAGAAAAAATGTTTAAAATAAAATTACTGATTACATTAATATTTCAGACCAAGTTCCTCGTTTCCAAAAACACGTTTGCCTACTACCAAGCCACAATATAGTAATTTATCATAAACCATTTAAGCTGCTGTTACTGTGTCAGACTAGCACCATCTCACCACTGTTATTATTGAAAGGTATCTACTTCAGGCATATGCAATATTCTTAATGCTTCAAATTAAGGTATTTGTTGCAGCAGCACATAACCCTAGGTTTACAACACAACACTGTTAAGATGGCCCAGAAAAGGCCCCATCCTGCTAGGGTTTAACCAAGTATTCAAAGATATTCCCAACCCCTAAGAAACTCATGCTTTAAATGTTTTGGTTTGGCACTGTGGTCTAGAGTAGAACATACCCAGAAAGGTCAAGGTTGTCAGGCCTTTGTAAACTATAGTAACTTTTCTTTGTTGCTCAGGAATCTGTTACAGAAATGCTATAAAAGAACTCAAGCTTACAAAACTCTCAGAAAAATTTCTAAACACCATTATTTCACTTCTCTGAGCTATACTTGGTATAAAAAGATTAACAAAAAATAGCTACCATAAGAGACACTCCTTAGGACAATGAAGGGCACCACTGCACTTTTGCAACAATCAGGTTTAAAAATTTTAGAACACCGGCCAGAAAAATAAGACACAAAACAGGATTATTATGTTTTTGTTCAGAAGGGTCAAAGCAACACAGAAATAGGCAGGACATTCTCTTCATGCATGGAAAGTACAGTTTTCATTAAATAATCACCATACCTGATCTTAAACAACTTCCTTCTGTGCTCTGAATCTTCTCCTAAGGGGCCTATGTTAATTATCAAAAGATTCTAGCTTCCCTACTTAGTTCTGTAGCTTAAAGATTATGCCCTCCTTTTTTGGTTGCATTAGATAAACTGGACACAACATCCCCCAAAGAAAGGTTTAAATAGAAAAAAACTGCATCAAAAAGAGCTAGTATTAAAAACTAGAGTAGAAAATACTTCCTTATTGTTTCTCCACATGCAACAAGCCTTCAAACAGAAAAGCCTCCACAACAATTTGATGTTACTACATCTCCTGCTGGAGTTTATGAGCATTTCCTGCTTATTTTTTTCCTTTTTAAAAGTATGGAAACATCAAGTCTTTCTAAGTTAGGAACTGCAGATATTTGGATTAGTTCCAGTTCTGAAAGCAATTTCTTCATGTCAGCATGAAATTCTGCACTTGCTAATTTCATTGCCAAGAATCAGGGTAGGTTATCCTCCAGAGGCATCTTGCTGTAGGTAAATTAATTCCAGAATATAAACTTGCTTATTAAAAAATCAGCTCAGGTATCCCTAGGCTGCATGTTGTAGCACAGTTATAATTCAGTCTTAGTTGAAACTTTACCTGCCAACATATTACAACAGTTACAAAACAATGATATAGTCCAAACACAGATTATACAGTGTTATGATTGTGAAGACTGGTTAGTAGTGGTACCAGAAAGCGGGAAATTACAGTGGATACTTATATTTTTATAATTTACTCAATTTTACTTTTCTAAGAAGAAAATAACATTTCCATCAAACTTTCTTTAGAGAAGAAGAATTAATGGTCACTGTTTCATACATTGAGACTGGATGTGGCACTTAGTGCCATGGTCTAGTAACCACAGTGCTGTTGGATCAAGGGTTGGACTTGATGATCTCGGAGGTCTTTTCCAACCCAGTTGATTCTATGATTCTATACAATTTACAAATAAAATCATACAGAAGCTAAAATCTGCACTATGTTACCTTACCTTATACAACTGTAGTGTTTGAAAGTGCTGGCAGCTTTCTGGCATTCTAAGCACAGCTGAATAGCTCCTGGATAATCCTCTTCCTTATGATAAAATACAGTTGAAAGCTCATTTGAAGCAACAGTACAACACTCATTTTTGCTTGCATGCTTACAAATTAACATTAAGAATAAAATATTTTGCCTAATGTCTATACAGTAAAGTTAAAAGAAAAGAGTGAGGGTCTACTGCAGCACTTAATGTGCAAGTAGTTTGGAATTTGAAACAGACATGCAACGTCTGAAACACTATCTATTACATTACCTTATGCAAATAACTTGCTGTATTGTTTCCTTTTCCATTCATAAAAAATACATCAGAAATTTTTATTACAGAACAACTAACATCTTCTCAGTTAAACATCTTTCCAACCTTTGTTAATACAGTATGATCTATTCATGAGCATGGAAAGAGGTAAGTTCAGACACTGGCAGGCTTAGGTTACAAAACCTAAAAAGAGACAAGGAAGACACTTCTAACATTATGCCCAAATAAACACTATTTAAATTGACACATTCTATAGGTTATTAGAAATTAATTTAAATACAAGTGGCCTCAGACCACACAAGGCCTCAGGGCAAAAAGAACATACTTTAGAATAAAAATATGGGCACGTTGTCCTAATTTGTAAAAAGAATATCTAACAGGTAGACAGATGAATCAGGAAATATATGAAGATGTCAGGACAAAACCAAAAAAACCCACAGACACAAAAATATAAAACCCCAGGATCTTGCCATCAGAACATGGACAGTGTCTTGGATATATCTACTATTTTTGTATTTTATTAGACAGGAGACCAGAAAGAGCCTTAGAGAAAGGAAAACCCTCTTTAATAGTTAAGAGCTTCCCTTTTTTGTCATAATTACATCAGCTATAATATGTGCTTTAGAGAGCTCAAATACAAAGCTGTTACTGGCATTTCAGTCATTGACTGAAGAGTAGAAACGCAGCGGCAATTTATATTCAGCTATTATCATAAAGGAGGTTCTGAAATGAAATTGGTTTTAACAGCAGTGTTCTAATGCAGATCAAGTTTAGCTAAAAAAAAATACACAAAAAAATCCAAATACATTATCCATTTAGATGAAAACAGAACAGTACATTGGTCTAAAATGATTGCTGCATTTACAGGTCTTTGCATCTTTCTCCATTGTAAACCTGGTATTTGCTCCATTAAGTCTAACAGAGCTCAAATCAGAAAGCCTGTTTGCATAAGATATATTACTAATGTATGCCAGATGCAGCTCAACGCTATAAGCTACTGTAGCTTCATTTCTAGCCTTTTTCAATTGGGAACCCTTTCCAAATCCTCTTCTGTGAATGGCTACTAATAGCTCTCGTGCATATTCCATTACTAACTTCTTGGAGTAATAACAATAAACTGGTCAATATCTGGGATAACTTATTGGGAGTACACACTGAGCACAGCTTTAAAACTGCACTCAGCTAGAAACAGCAGTTCCAGCCCTTAAATATCACTGACGGATTACGATAATCAGATATCAGAGTCTGTGTGTGAATGCAACACCCACACCTCTGTCTCAAGACAACTCCTACTAGTAGACAGCTGATTTCCTGTATGACAAAATACAGCACAGAAATTAAAAGCTAATCATTGTACAGGGCTTAATGAGCAGAAGGCAACATTTACACTGCCTGAAAATGAGTACATCCCTGCTTGGTACAGAATAAGAAAGTTTGCTGACACAAGGGGATTTACTCTAGATGGAATTAAACTCAAAGAATCTTAACAGTTACAACCATTAAGATTCAACTTCCAAATTTACTAACTAAGGATTATCATCATGACATTCCATCCAGTATTAGCTGCAAATACATGTACTATGATTAAAACATAGTTGTCAATAAAATTCTGAATTTTCTTTCACACAATTAATCACCTTAAGACAGGATCTATTTCACTCTGTGCAGTATCTACTGCATTTTTAGGCAGTATATACAAGAGTATCAGAATTTTCAGTGTCATGAGCTGCATGCTGCAATGTTTTCTACGAGTGACTACTAAAAAGCCAACCCAATGAATAAGGAGAGAAGCTACTACACTTACAAATAAAATATTATTTTACTAATAGAACAAAAATAATTTACAGCCCCTCTATAAATTTGTACAGTAATATACCAGTAGAAGTACTTTATCGAGACACAGCATATCAACAGTCAGCTAAATCTCACCTTCTGTTCTTCCCAACTATCAAGCTAAGGCCAGAAAAGAAGTATAAGTTGAGGGCAGAGGGGAAGTGAAGCATTTTTACTGAACTAACTCAAGCCTCAGATCTAAAGGCAGGATTAAGGTTTTTACAAAAAATACTCCCTCCTGGCAGAGGGGCTATCTAATTGGATATGAAGTTTTTTGCACAACATTTAAAAAAAAAGAATAAAAATAGAATTTCATCCCATGCACACACAGCCACAGCCTGTTTGCAAGAGGAAGGGAAGAGACAAAAGTAGACTTAGAATAGCTTCAAATTTAACCAGTCCAGCAGGGACTTACCTCCAACATCTCACTCAAACGCACATCAGTTCTTTGCTACAAAAAAAAAAAACCAAAAAACAAAGAACAATAACTACACAGAAAATAAGAAAAATACTTCCCACTGAAAAAAATAACTATACATACCAGTGTTTTTATTGTTCTCAAAGACTTTAGCAGTCCAATAAGCAACTGTCGCTTCCTCTGATTTGCAAGAAGCCCCAAACTAGTTTGTGTGAAGCCTTCCTTTGCTATATTCAGGTGTCTGCAAAAGTTACAAATTAACATAATCTTCAACAAATTCAGAAAATGAAACTTACTTCTAATCAATTCTAACATGTCCATCAAAATACATGCTAGAAAATAAGATCATCAGCATTTTTAAGGAAACTCAGAAAATGAGATATCAACAGACTACTAAGAAGGTACATCCTCCCTTCTGCATTTGTCTGTGGATCAGTGGTGTATCTCAAAACCTTCCTGTTTTCAAGAGAACCCTCAATGGTAAAAGTGAGAGCAAGAGTTTGCAATCATTTTAGTATCCTTAACTACTACTGCTAATAGCATTCAGTACATAATATGGAAATATCATCAGCAAGCAAACTTCCTGGGTGTACAGATTTCTTCTTAAATACTTTTCTCCCCTTTCAATCTCTGCAGTTACTTAAGCAAGATACCTTCTTCCATTTGTGCAAATAACAGCTGCTAACTGAAGGCCAGTCTGCAATGATGTAACACGTTCAAGTTCCTACAGAGAGACAATAGGTTGAATAAATATACGATTTAACGTTGTGCTACACACCAATAAAGACTAGTGATTAGTAGATTTCTCTTGAGATGTTATAAAGACCTTGTAGAGTTGCTGTATATATTATTTGTTTCATTTTATGTTTCATTTTATGTATCATTTTATATATGCTAAGCATTGCAATGTAACATTAATGAAAACTATCTTTTAAAATACAACTCTCTTTTGGAGTTAGATATTTGAAATCCATTTCCATTGCAGTGGGACCCTCTATACTTATATATTATACATTTAGCCTAAAAATCTCTAAACCATTAGTGCATCACAACAGAATGATCAAAGCTTCAGGGACAGAAACACAGGGACAGGCATAATTAATATGCCAGAGAGCAGCAAAACAAAACAAACAAAAAAATCATGTTTCACACAGCATTTTCTTGTTTAGAAGCACTTGTGTTCTACCAGTTTAATAGATGTCACTTCATAATGAATGTTAATTGTATCCTGTTGAATTTCAGCTGAAAACTCTTCAGCAGAGGTGACCTGATTTTAGCTTGATTTTTGACTCAGTGAAGTGCCTAGTGTAATCCTAACTATTAGGATTTCTTTTGTTAGGAACAGTACGGTAGAAAAGTGAATGCTTTCCCCACACTACAGAAAATTATAATTTTTTTTTAAATTCTGTTCATCATTTCAAAACATATCAAGTTCTTTCCATGAGGGGAAGGGAGACTTTTCACTTTGAAAATCAAACTAATTCTAAAGATATGACAAGCAAAAACAAGTTCAAAGTTTAGTTCAGTTCCAAATCAGCTCCTGGTCAGTCTCCAAATCACTGAGCTGCACCTTTCACCAAAATCAGCTCCTTTATGTTATCAACGTTGCTTTTGTAAAAATGACAGCTTAGTTGCTGATATGCAAAATATCTTAAGAAACCAAATTCAACGATTCCTTTCCTCAATACCTACTAAAAACATACTTTGAAAATATGAGAGTTATTCAAAAGGCTTTTATTTCCTTTTTCATGAGGAAACACATACAATAAGGAGCAACTCCAGTGTTGCCTCTTGCAAAGATTCTATAAAATCTCTCCTTTGAATGTGACTGGATAAAGAGGCACAAGGAAAAAGTGCGGCCTAAAGGTCCCCAGAGAGAGTCTTCTGCCCAGTATTTAGGGCTGAATAAATTTTTTCTCTTCTCAAAGACAATCTTCTACCCGCTGTTTGTTCCTAAAGCATGCCTTTCCTTTCAAGGAGAAGGGAAAACTATAAATCCATTGCCCTGTGTCTGCGCTGTGCCTCTGTTAGCCCATAGTAGCGCCTGTTAGACAAGTATTTCATACTAGAAATGGGGTGCAAATCATGATATCCCTAAACTTTACTCTGCACAGTTAAAATGTGTCCAGGAGACAGTCAACTGTATTTTTTATTCTTCTAATGACCTGCTACTGTAATTGGACACTGAACTGGAGATGCCATTATTGACTTAATCAGGCAAATATGCACTTAAAAAAAGTTTTTAAAAGATTCCTAGTGGCACAATGGATTTTTAACTGTTCCATTGGAACATCTGAAAGCACTTCTTGATATAAAACATGTGCACCTTACTAAGATGTTGCTGTAATAAGAACATTAACATTACACAGCAAAATGCAAGCAGCACATTTGCCGCAGTACTGTTATTCAGAGAGAAGAGGTTTTCAAAGTGAAGCTGCTGGATTCAGAAAAGCAGCACTCACTCAAAAGTATCAATTTCAAACACGCCTGACAGTGCAATAACACCAGAAGGTTTTTATACCACGCAATTACCCCCTTCTACACTATCTTACAAAGTGTCAACCACTGTAGCACTTACCAGCCTCTTTCTGCAATAGCCTCCCACCTCACTCCTTTAACTAAAACTGAAACAATATTACTATTACAGCTTTTTTCTTCCACCAGCTATTGCAGGAGATGACCCAAGCAGTGCCCAATCCCCCACATTTATCTCTAAACAGCAGCACTCCTTCTTTCAGCCAGTGAAATGCCAGAGCACAGATGGTAGGGTCAGTAAGGCTGGATGCACGGGCCATAAGCACAAGCGAGGAGAAGAGGATGTTGTGCCCTCAGGATGAAAGAGGAAAATAACTGCAGCTCCATGACATCTACCATGGGTTACACATTCAGAAGTACAAGCCATCATTGCTCTCCCACACTCTTTACAGCTTCTTGACCAAATTGTGAATTGCCATAATCACTGGTATGACAATGGTGACAAAAGGTGCTGTACATCCACAGAACTATTCATCACACGATAATTCTCAGACTAACTTGATAACAATCACTATTTTCCACTTTGCAGAATTCTCCATATTGTTTCCTGAAACAATCACATAAAATCAGGCAGTGCTGACCACATGTTATAGGAACAGTATGAAGAATAAATGAGTAGGAAAAAACATCTTCATTTTAGAGAATCATTATGACAGCTGTTGCAAATATGTTTTGGGAGGAAGGAGAGAAGTCATGCCAATATTCTACTGCAAGTAGCTAAAGCAGTTTTGCTTTGTTTTGCGTTTAAGAGATCTCTGACATGGTGAAACTCTATTTCCAGCTCAGTCTTCTCTTACATGCTTTCTTCTCGCAACTGCCTGAGATCAGTGAAACTGTTCCTAAGCATAGGCACTAAAGCAGCTCCTATTCCAAGTCCACTAAAGGTATTAATCAAGCTTGTGAATTCCTGTTTTCAGAAAGCCTTCTTAAAACTGACCATATGCCAAAACATTTATCATCCTAAGGAATTCCAACTCAATATGCCCTTGGTTCTTTTCACTATAGAGGTTTAGCATGCCTGGTTCCAACCAGGCATTAGCATCCCTACTAACAGATGACTATATTTAATCCCCAATGAAACCAGTGCAGCATTATAACATCACAAAATTGAGCAGTTTACTCTTAAAAAGTAACTGTTAGTCTTCTTACCTCAACATATGCAGGCTGTTTCTCAAGGATCAAGTCTGCAACTTTTTTAGATACCTTGAAAAGAAGAACATTCCATGTAATACATAGCAATCTCAATTAAGTAGGTCATCCCCATACTAAAGTTCTACAAGTTTGTGCTTCTCTATCATTTACTTCTGCATTTTTGAAGTTTCTTAATAAATATTCGACAACAACATAAAAAAATCATAAAAATTATGATCAGTTTTCCTTAGAAGCAAGGTAAGAAAAATGTTCGCAGTTTCATCTAGGGATTAGTGGGCATTTTTAAATTAATCCCTTAACTCTCTGCTTGTTAAGGAACATGCTAGAGTATATAAATAATTCGGCACACTGCAAGTATATTCTGCTCATCCTACTACTAGAGTACGAATTTAAGTTAACCATCTACCAAGGTGTGCTGGTTTGGGCTGGGCTGGAGTTAATTTTCTCTATAGTAGTAATATGGGGTTGTTTTGGACTTGCACTGAAAACAGTGCTGATAACACAGAGGTGTCCTAGCTGAGCAGTGCTTGCACAGAATCAAGGCCTCTTCTACTCGTACCACCTCACCAGTGAGCGGGCAGGGTGTGCACAATTTGTTGGAAGGGATTATAGCTGGGATAGCTGATCCCAATTGACCTAAGGGACATAGGGTCAATACGATGACCTCTACGTGACCATACGGTGACATGCTCAGCATGTAAAGCTGGAGGGAGAGGAAGGAAGGGAAGGATACTCAGAGTGATGGCACCTGTCTTCCCAAATAACTGTTACATGTAATAGAGCCCTGCTTTACTAAAGATGGCTGAACATCTCCCTGCCCATAGGAAGCAGTGAATTAATTCCTTGTTTTGCTTCACATGCTTTAGCTTTACCTACTTTTCAGCTATTTTTTTTTGCATTATCTACCTTTACCTCAACCCGTGAGTTTTCTCCTCCCATTCTCCCCTCCATCCCACTGGTGGGGAAATGAGTGAGTGGCTGCAAGGTACTTCATTGCCAGCTGGAGTTAAACCATGATAGACGGAGATCTAAGACAGCCATAAAGACTGAGATTGTATTAAATTAAATCTGTGTCAAAATGAATATTCACCCTGTGCACATTATACCCTTTCTTTAGCACACAGAATATGCATATTTTAAAATTTTCCTCATTGTTCTGAAGTAACAGTAAGTGGAATGGTACTGAGAGCTGCTGTCTGTACTGAATTTTAAAAAAAGGTATTGCTACCTTAATCAACCTCTTGTGCACAAACACAGAAGCTTAAAAAGAAATACATCACTAACAGTCTTATAAATGCAAGCTTGAGAACACTGTGTTTTGTTTTGTTTTTCAGAAGGGACTACAAATATTTAAGAAGAAATGGTTTCAAACATGACAAAGAAATTATTGGTATTGTTATATATTCTTCTCAGGGTACAATACTCCCAGAAACAAAAATAAAATAAAACTGGCTGACAGCCAGCCCACAGTACACTACTGGCAAAGAGAGACAATGAGGTTTTTCTACACCTGCCTGCTTAGTCAAACATAGCACGGAGTTGGGATCTTCCATAAGCATTCCTGTAACAAACTTCTACCGGCTCCACTAAGTAAATTCCCATCCTCTGGAAGAACATTTGCATACAAATGGTCTTCAAAGTATTCCAATATCATCAGCTAGCAATCTGGAAAAGCTATACCTAGCTATGCTTTCTTCCTTCCATATTAAAAGCAGGTCAGAATCACAAAGCAATTTTAAAACTTCTTGCTGGTTCTTAAAACCTCTCAGTAGTTCTATAATTAAGAAAATGTTCCTCTTGCAGGACAGCAAAAGAACCACTCCAGAGTGGGGTGTGGTCAGGAAAGGATGTTATCAGGCCAAATGCCACACAAGCCTACGTGACCTTTGGGCTCTTAAGAAGTTTTGTTCACTGCACAGTCTATGCCCTGTGAAATTTTTCCTCCCTTTTCCAACATGTTCTTCATTCTAGCCCTGTACCTGTAAGAAACTTCAGGACATGGATATACCTGCTGGTTATGCATTGCTCTAGTACAAATCTAACAGTTTGATTCTTCACTGTTAAAGCAGTACAAGTGAATAAGAGATACAGTTGTGCTCTGTTAACTCTTGGAATCCTGAATTGCAGTTGCTAGCAACAAATGTGACCACCACGGTTATCAAGGCATGCCAACAACATTTTCGGAGAGGACCAAACAATTGTCTCTTTCCTAATCCCATCAGTAAAAAATATTTTGTCTCCTGAAGAAAAACCAACACAGCTGAGGATATTAGCCTACTAATTAAAATGAAGTCTAGCAGACATACAACTCAAGAAGCCTTCTAATACAAGTTGTCCATAGTAAGGTGATTACAAATTAAAGTTGTCATGACACATACACTAAAAAAAGTTGAGTGAGCTGGAATCCATCCAGTGGAATGAAAAACCAATGAGTAAACTAGAGAAAATACAGAGTCTATAGTGACTCTAAAAATAAAGGCATGTCCAAGATCAGCTGTGCAAACGCAGATGGTAACAGTCAGTGAGAAGTGGAAGATTAGAGCTCTAGTATCTGTAATTCACACTCATATGAGTGCTTTGTATAAGAGAAGTTTAGAAGTTGGTATTATCTCTAAACCACCATTGTAAATTCCTATGCTACCTATAGGTACAGACACTGAAGTGAAAAAGGCAGTATTTAGTCTTTTTCAAAAGCAGAGGTATTGTGTGATATGTCAACAGACTTCTTGAGTCCTCTACCTAATAATTTATTCAAATCACGATTAAAATATTTTTAGGACTGAACTAACAACATACAACATTCTGTCTTCCACAGAGGACACTAAGCTCCTTTAAGGCAGACAGTAATCTAAATGACCTATCACAAGATAAATGGACAATAATTGAGACAGAAGAAGAAAACATGCAACAGCCTCTCACACTCCACCTGGAAATATGACACAAGGACATGAAATACAGCATATAAGAAACTTTAGCACCTTGGCACATGCCTAAGGAAGAAAACAACCAATTCCTTCCTATAGCAGAAACACATTTTGACTAGATTAAAGAACAAACAAGAAAGGCCCAATCCTGACTGGGGAGATGGTAGGAAAGAACCGGGCACATGTTTCTTGTCAAAAGTCTTGGCTTTTACCTGTTTATTCTAAAAGAAAGACACATCTGGGTGATATTTACTAGAAACCTTGTGTTCAGTTCTCACCCCTATTATTCATTAGTTGCATGCACTTTCCAGTTCAAATATTTCAGCAGCAGCCAAGCCCTGAAACTATTCCCCCAGCTGCAACCAGTTCCCATCCTGAAAGCAAAAATGGCCAAGACATTGATAACACACATTAGGGTTATTCAGAATGTCTCAGTGAAGTTGTCTCAGTCTCGAGAGCATTTCCTTTCAAAACAAGGTAATCATCAGATGTTCCCTTAAACTTAAAAAAAGAAAAATACAAATAAAACAAAAACCTACCACTCATAACTTCTTTTCTTATAGCTCTTGGTGAGAAATATGGGATATTGGAATATTCATTCATTTCCTCAACTTCTCACTAGTACTTCACATAATTTCATATGTATATTCTGGGGGAAGCAGCCTTAGGCAGAAGGCACTTGTCCTCTGTGTATTGTTAACAATGCAACATTCCCCTTCTATACATTTCTTTCATTTAAAGACATGAATTAGGACTACTGCTTTTATTTTACTTGCAGATACTCTCCAAATGCCACAGTTAATACATTTGTTTCCTGCACCATATTATTCATCTTAAAAGAGCAATGGAACAACAACTAATGTATGAATAGAAAATAAAAAAGCCAGGAATATAACAAGTACCTTTCAAAAACTGCAGCTTCGACTTCTCACCTTCGACTACTCATAACATTTCATTCAGTTTATTATGTAATAACTCTGTACCAGTATTCACTAGAAAGTCTTGTGGACATTTAACAAATTGGCAAAAGAAAAGTAATAGAAAACAGCATCTCCAAGGAGACAGTTTTCAAAACATTTTACGTCTTACATTGCTAGAAACCCCGCAAAAAGAGAGATACTACTGCACCATTCAGCGCCGTGTTGAACATGACCTTTCTGGTAATAGACATGAAAAGATGAACATTCAGAAAATCAAGTTTCTAAGGAAATAGTTAGCACATTTGCTCGTTACTATACTTGTCAATAAGACTTACTTCCATGATTTCATACGATTATATGAGGTAGTGATGCTTTTCCACTATAAAGGCACACAATATAATATTATTTTAAAATTGCATAATATCTAAAGCGTTTAAGAAACCAAAACTTTTTCAGTTACACTTCTTGCTAGACTTATAGACAATATGCAAATTGTGTGAGGGTACAGAAGAAACAAGTTTACTTACAGCAGCCTGTTGTTGTTTTAATTTGTCTCTGTACTCTTCCAATTCTTGAAGACTAAGTACTGGAGGAAGCCTCTGCATATAAACAATAAATTAAATTCAGTGAGAAATTAAAGGATGTTAAATCACATGTAGTATTAACTAAGCAATCAATTTCGTTAAAGAAACATTCTTACTGATTTTGCAATCTAATTTGCAGAATTAATCCATTATTTCAAATGATGGATACTGAAATCAATTAATGGTAAGATATACAATGTATTATCATAACTGCTTCATAATTACATCAAAGTTACTTAATTTTAAGCCATATATATATATACACACAACCCCCAACAAGGAAATTATTATGTCTCAGTTAGTTTGCTAAAAAAAAATACCCAAAATATAGAACACGACTTTTTTTTTCCTGAACATTTTGGCTTTTTCACTATAGTTTGAATTATGAAGTGTCTGTTAGCACAGCTGATACTAATGCTACCACATTAAAAGAGACTGCACCAATACTATACACTAGAACTGCAACATGATGTAGGAGAGTAGTACAGTTTCATATTAATGCAAGATATAAGAAACAAAACAAAAAATAGCTCATTGAAATAAGCATATTTTTGATCTTCATTTTTTGTTATGCTGCTGTCTTTTCTCTTAAGCAGAGAAAAGCTTACCTCTAACTCATACTTCACAATATCAAAGGAATCATTGGAAAAATAAACTTCTTCAATGCTGTTAATTATTTCCTGCTGTGCCTGAGGATCAGTTGGTTCTTCATGTAGTTCTCTGAACTCCTCCTGCACAAAACAAAAAACGATTTCCATAATGTAATAACACACCCTCACAAAAACAATATTTTAACAAATAAAAAATCTTTCAAAAGCCATTTACAACATTAGTACAAGAAGCAAGGGCAAAAAACAGAAAGATGAGTATGCTGTGGCTTGTTCTTCCCATTAGGGACAGCAAGATACCTAAAACATTTCAAAAAATATAGAACAGATTTCAACGTTGCAGCTCATTTAAACACTTCTTCATCAATACATTTATGGCACAAATGCATGTTGAGTCCATGGATTTTTCCCCCCGAAGTTTAGAAATTCTCATAATAAACTAAAAATAAACTGGCAGGCTATTTCTCAGAAGGACAAAAACAAAACAAAGCAAAACAGCAAAACCTAAACAAATAAAACCTGACTTTTTAAAATCAGAAGAATCCTCTTTGCAAACGTAAGGTAGACAGTGACACTACAAATGTATAACTTTCCAAGTCAGCACTCACAATTCACTGAAATAAAAGTCATGTCATTAAATACTTGAATTTTCTACAGGTAAACCCAGAACAGACCTGCCTTCTTTGCACAATATTAACAGCTTTCAGATTTTAGCACAGTGGTCTAAGCAGAGATGTGCTGTCAGCTTTCTGAAAGCTAATATTCAAGAGGTAGGCATTCCCCTCCTTGCTGTCATGATCTCTCCTCCGTCTTCTCAATGACTCAGCTGGTACCAGTGGTTAGCAAACCAAGAACAGAGACTCCCCCTTGCTGTACTGGACATTGCAACTAATACTTATCCTGTCCCAGATGTTGTTCCCACCAAAGGAATGAAAAATCCTTCATCAGACACTCTAAAGGGAGAAGTGCTAGGATATTCTTCCATCAAAAATAAAGATAAAACGGACCAAATTGCTTGATATTGGAATTAAACTGTGGTGAACCAATCCAGAAGACTGAAGAGTCCCATAATGACCCTAAGCCTCCCAACAGTGTCAGGCTGTTACAGGGACAAAGTGCCTGTATTTTCATCACCAAGAGCTCAAGGGCTTATTTCACTAGCTAGAGACATCAGATTTTAGATTAATTGACTAAACAACCACTAACTGCTTCTTTTGTACATCAGCTGAAAGAAGGTCAACGTGTACATGTTACGAAGCAAAGTGACACTTTTAATGCAAGCAAGGTGCTGTTTTTCTACAGAGTTGGAGGCAGCCAAGGGGTGTACGGTTTGGAAGAGCATCAGAAGGAGCCGCTGCTCCTCTGAAATACCTCTGACCGGAAAAGAAGAGAGAGGCGAAGAAAAGAAAAAAGGAAAGAAGAATAAAGAAAAGGGGGGCAGACGAAAAGCAGCGGCTCTGATACACAGAAAAAAAGATTTCCAGTGGATTTCGTGATCCCGAGCGGCCACAACCGAGGCTGAAGGAGCGGGCGGTGCTCGGGCGCCACCAGCTGGGCCGCGGGCGAGGCCGCAGCTGGAAGGAGTCTTCGAGCCGCGATGGGGCAGCGGGTAACTCGGAGAAAAGCCCTCGGAACCACCTTCTTTCTCTTCCGGGCGGCCCCAGGCGCCTCTGATCTCCTCTGAAATGCCTGATGCAGTCACTGCCACCAGAGCAGGTGAACGCAGCGACCCATCTACCAACAGCACGCACCGGCAGCAGGTGAACGAGGGAGGGCATGGACTGCACCAACAGGCCGAGAGAAACAAGGAAATAATACAGATCAATAGCTACATCTATAACAACAATAAATAACAATATCAAAGGAAACTGATGCCCTTTTTTAGGCAAACTCTTAAAGACGCTTTTGGAGTGTGGTCCCGCTCTTAGCGAGCGCCTCCCAAGTGCCACGAGCCGCAACAGCGTCTTGCCGAGACGAAAGCAAGGGCTGGGTCAGCTCCTGCCACTGAACAGCAGAAGGTGCCAACACAAGTTTGCAGGAAGCGCCTGCAGCTCCACACCGGCACCCAAGAGACAGGCAGGACTCCAGGCAGCCAGGACTGTCCCTTCAGCGCCAGCCACACAATTCACCCAGCAGTGACACCTTTCCACGTCTTGTTTCAGCTTTACCAAGATCACGAGAAGCAGAGGAGAGGAGGGCTGGTTAGGGATGAGAGCAAAAAGATTTTTGACAAATAGTCCTTTTAGAGTCTGTTTCAACTTTTTTAATCTATGGTTTGAAGTTTCCCTCACATGAGGGCGCACGGATTGGCAGAGGACACACACATTCAGACTCAACGCCATACCACTTTTGCATTAATTTAATTTAGAAAGCAATGAAGCTATTAACTAACCATATGCATTCCTGTCCCTTAAAACAAACAAAAATTATTTCCCTCTGGGCTCTTTAACAAATCATAGCTTTATACTGTACATCCCTCTATAAATCAGCTTCACATCTTACAGTACATTTAGTTTTAGCTATATGAAACTAAAATTAAAAATTATCCAAGACAGGAAACAGGGTCCACTGAACCACTGCAAATCCAGTTTATCATCTGATATTTGCCTACAAGTTCCTGCATTGCTGTTTGCTAACAGAAAAAAGATGAAAAACTAAACCCAAGGAGAAATCCTCAAGATCATTTAAAATCTGCACCACTGATATCTTGTCATATTGGTGAAATAATATGTTAATGCATAGGTCAAGGTAACTGACATCTGTGGACACATATTCTGGATTTGGAGCCATGTGGTAATGAATTGGAGGCGTGCTTTTAATATTAGGATTTCAATGAAGCCTTATCAATGACCTTCTTGCTGTCATAGAACACCACAGTTTCCAAAACAAACATAAAGCTGATGTTGATGTGACTAGGAAAATGGCTAAGAAAGCATTTTATCCTGCCTCAGAAAGACCATTCACCTCTGTGTTTCTTGCCAACATACTACTCAGGAAAATATTTTTTAAATGGACAAGGTTTTTCATTATATTGTATATTTTTTTAGAAAAGCAGTCTAATGAGATAACTCTCCAGGATAAGCTTTAGCTCCCATATAAATTACACTATCTGCCACCAGACTTTATGCCATGATAACCTGCACCTTCCAATACATTACACTCCACTAGTTTCAAAGAATAATATGCTGAAGGCCAATGTATTCACTCACCACTGAAGGATGCAACCACCGTTGGCTACAGTTTATTTGCTGACATTCAATTTTCATCATCCCTTCAATTAGATATACAAAACAATTTTGCTATATATAAATAAGCCCACAGTTTCAGGGGCCTCAGCAAAGGCCAGATTTAGCAATGTGGAGCTTGTACTCACACACTTTGCAGAGGGAGAGAAGGAAGTGCTATTGAATCCCTCAAGGCATTTTTTCACCTCAAAACCGTTAACTATTGCCACTTAAGTATCTGCCTTTAAAAAAAGTCATCATTAAAACATACTTGATAGTAAATTTTATGTTAATTCAGCAATTCCAAGTGCTATTCTGAATTTAAAAAATTGCAACAGAGGGAATCATATGATAACAATCATGCAGAGGCCTTTGCCATTGCTAAACTGAATCAATTAGATGTATAGGAGATGAAGAAGAGCAGCATATTGGCAAGGTGGATCCTACAGTAGTCACTTTAATCCACCTGCCCAGGTTAATACACACGTTCAGCAGTTGGATCTCTCCAAGCAATAAAGGGCCAACAGCCATCTAAGAAGCTGTGTCATGGGCTACTCCTTTTTCCAAAGTTTTCTTCAGCAAGAGGCTTCACCTCCTGAGTAAAACTTGTGTCACTTGTGAAGCCAACTGTGCTTTTCTTTTTCCCCCCAGTACTTTGGATCATACTTTCATGGAAATACAATTTATCCTGTCAGGTTGCCATCAGTGCAACCCTCAGCAGCAGATGTCTTCATAATGCTCCCTAAATAGATCAGTGAAAGACAGCTTCTAGGAAGGGAAAGAAAAAAGAAAAACCCTATCAGTTTGATTGCTTTATATACTTGAAGAAGCCATTGCTAAGTAAAACACAGTGCTTGCATCCACACACTTCTCACATAATTTTGCCTTCCTGTTGCACAGAAATAAAAGTTTACCATCTAGGAGCCTGTGGCAATTCCTTGAAATATATTTCAGAAGAGTCATCTCATTGCAGACTCATCTGAAATGCAGTTCAGCAAGTTTTAGATGACTACCCAGCTATTTCCCAGTGCGTCACACTCCCACTCTCCTTGTATTCTGTGCTGCCTGTAACAGCAAAACCAATATTGCTCTGTTGAATGAAGTATTACTGGTAGGGAGTTGAAGCAAACACCTTCTGTATTCCAGTTACTATCAACTAAAAGACTTGGGAAGTGAAGACATTGAAAAAAGGTAACTGATACTACTCAGATTAAAAAAAAAAAATTCTAATCTAATTAGAAGCTGAAGTTCAGAAACAGCCTATGTACCTCTACCCAGAGAGTGCCAGGAGCCAAATCTGTGATATACTCATTTGGACACAGCCTCCTTCTCTTTGTCATGAAACAAAAACACACCAATGAATATGGTGTAGATTTATATCCTTCCATTTTGAACAGGAATAATACTTCTGTTAAAAGCTAATCCTAAATACCAGGATGAGGGCTCTGCTCAACAGATTCAATCAGCAGGTATACTGCTACATCCTACCACTACAAAATTAAAAAATATAAAAAAGTATTTATATACATATATACATAAACCAAATCGTTTAATTTTATCTATATACAAATAGATAGACATAAAATATGTGTTCTATAATGTATATATAACTATATCCATAAACTCACTTCGTTTTCCCTCCCTTCTTCTTGCCCACTTTCCCCCACATGCAGGAAGGCAGTCCCAAAGGGAAGTTTAAGGTATTCCCTATCTTTGATGCAAAAAGCCCAGAACTTTCTTTTGCTCTTTCCTCCTTCAGTATGTATAGAGAGTACTTATTAAAAAGCTCTCACTAAACCAAAACAAACTGTGAAAACAGCTCTCCTGATTAAGAGAACAACAAAGCTGATCTATAGAACAGCTATTAGCCACACCACCACTTAATGCACCTTTGAAGCACTCACCTACTGCTGGGGAAATAGAAGCCCACACAGACTAACAAAGCCATTCTTCTATATCTATAGGAAAAGCATTAAAAAATAAACTTTTGGTGTTGTTTACCACCATAAGCCACAAAGTCAAATAACAGTTGTATATTGTGTATGAGCTGATTATCATCAAAATAAACATAATCTAATTCAAAGTCAACTCATCATTAACCCCACACACTTGAATTAAAGCATAGAAAATACCTATCTCACCCTTTTGTGACAGAATCTGCTAAACAAAACTGTTATCAGCTTGGAAAACAACAGAGCTGACAATTCCAGAATGGTTCAAAAAGAATTACCATTTGCCAGGGCAATCAAGGCATACCAGTGAGGTAAGGTATCTCAGACAAAAAAGATATTAAGTCTTTCTGCAAACAGCTTTCTCTTCTAGATATCATAGAATCATCACAGAATCATAGAATGGTTTGGATTGGAAAGGACCTTAGAGACCATCTAATTCCAATCCACCTTTCACTAGACTGAGTTGCTCAGAGCCCTGTCCAGTCTGGCCTTGAGCACCTTCAGGGATGGGGCATCCACAGCTTCTCTGGTCAACCTGTTATATCCAGCCCAGCAGTTCAGATTTGATTGCTCTGCAGACACTAACACAGACTTAAACTATTATACACTTACATCTTACTATGATACAATTACTATTATACACATACTTCTCTGAGTTGGCTGTATGAGTCTGTATTGGAACATAGAGTAAAGCAACTTTGCTAGTGATTTGGCTTCATGTGATGGAAGCAAATTGAAATTTTTCAAGATAGTTGCAGAACTTATTGGAACACTGGTTAATGTGAGTGCATTCACTCAGTAAAATACCCAGGAACCAAATAATTTCATTCCTTAAAAATAAAAAATTGAGAAGCACAATCATCATTGAACATGCTGGCCAGCAAGCAGTCAGCAAACTAACAACCTTCAGACATCAACACTCTAAGGAATTTTGCTGGATTTGCAATCAAGAGATGACTTGTCAATATGTTCTTCTTCCTGTGCTCCATATTTCCCATTTGACCTCCAAACTAGTGTGACAGTCCCTCATCTCAAAAACATGGGTTTGTTCCCAGAGTCAACATGATCTATCAATGGCTTCTGCTTTTTCCAGTAATTCATGCTGGCCCTGCAGCCTTTCACTCTGTATACCCCTCCATAGCTTTAACACAGTTTTTTGAAGCTTTCAGTAACACTTGCCCTAAATAAATCTGGAGATATGAAACCGAATGTGGAAGTGTGATGATGAAAGTGCAGCATCATAACCATTCTGTCATCAAACATCTTGAGACTTTCATGATTCAAGATATAAACAAAAACAGTTATAAAAACAGGGCAGCAAAGAACAACATTTGTGTTCAAGTAGCAGCTTGAAACAGTACAAAGTTATGCTTTTACTCATTGCCTTTAAAAATCTGCACCTTTTCCTAAGTCTTTACTTTTGCATTCAAAAGTGAATTCTCTTTACCAAACCTGTCCATTAAAATACAATAATTATTGAGAGGCATTAGATTATATCCGGCAAAGCTGCTTGATCCTATAATTATAATGCAATTCTGTTTTGTGACATCAGTACATTGCCAGGGCACTGAATACAGCTTTAGATCAAAATAAATACCAATATCCAAAAGCTCGATGACTTTCAATTTCTGTGCAGTACTGAAACCTAACCTCCTTGGCAGTTACTCATACCAGAAACAGAGGCAACATCTCCCTCTCCCCAGCCCTCAAAATTCCTGTTTTCAGCATATCTGAATCTATGCTCCCAGTGACAAGAAACATATTACTGCGCCTCATCTGATGTCTCATCACCTGAAAAGTAAAATCCTACAATAAAGGCTTTAACAAAGCTGAGGAGGCATGACAATGTAAATCATTCCTCTTAAAGAAATGGGCTGGAAGTAAAGTTACTGTGACAAATGGCTTGGGACCCTAGCCAGAAGTTAAACTGATCAAAACACAGTAGTTTTATTCATCATACTCTTAGAATCATAGAAAGGCTCAAGTTGGAAGGGATGCATAAGAATCATCAAGTCCAATTCCCAGCTCCTCGTAGTACTACCTGAATATAAACCACATGACTAAGAGCATCATACAGATAATCAAATAACCACTCAAATTTATAAGAGTTTCATTCAATACAGCTTTTTGAGGAGGTAAAAGCAACTCTGAATATATTCCAAATATAGAATGTATATTCTGAATATAGTTGTTATTTTGAGAACTAGTCACTTAAAACATTTTTGAAGGAAAAAACCACAATTATAGAATTACAAAGTGGTTTGCGTTGGAAGGAACCATAGAGATCATCTAGTTATAACTCCCCTAACACCTTTCACTAGGTCAGGTTGCTCAGGGCCTCATCCGACCTGACCTTAAACACCACCACGGTTGGGGCATCCACAACTTCTCTAGGCAACCTGTTCCAGTGCCTCACCACCCTCACAATAAAGAATTTCTTCCTAACATCTAATCTAAATCTACCCTAAATATTAAAAGATTGAAAAATATAAAAGCTTTATTCTGTGGCACAGGAGAGAATAACACTTTAATTCTATCAACTAAAAAAAAAAAGTAATCAGATTAAAAGTTCCAATGTTGATGCAATCTAGGTTTTTCAGGCCCAGATTTCTGTTTGCAGGACAGATGCAGATAATTTTTTCACATTGCTTATGTTTGACATAAATGTGTTAAAAAAATACAAATTATTGAGAAGTATTTGATTTGGTTGATACACAGCTTAGATTTACCAGACACGTAACATCAAACTGTTACAGAACAGAAATCTAGCCAAGATACCCTTCATCTACTTTTACATGAAGAGTCAACTTTGTTAAAAACACAGTTTGAAACTGGATGCTCAGTGTGTGTGTGTGTGTGGCAAGAATCTGCAATTCTGAAATCTAAGCCATGGAGATGAGACAGCTCTTTCAACATCGCTGCAACTGAATACTTTTGCTCTTTGATATCAATATATTGGCCACTGTTTAATAGTGTCACGCACCAATTCAGAGATTCTTACTTGATTTTTTAAATATACCGTAATGCTGATTTTCTGGTTGGCCTCAGCATTAGCACCATATTACACAGTATTTATATAGAGGCAAAGAAACACAAGCAGTCTTTTGGGTTGTTTTTTTATTGTAAAATGGCCATCCAAATTCGAGTCAGTGACTTAAATCTTACTGGTTAAAGGCAAAGCCCAGATTAGGGGAGAATAATAGAATAAATCCACAGAAGTCTTGTGAATCATCCACTCAGATCAAAAGGGTATAAGGAACGGTCAAATATTGTGGTAATTGTTCCCTGACACACAAGTTATTCAGTATGACTTGTGAGATGAGAGTGAGCTGCCATTAGTTAAGTATTGAGACTCACAAAATGCCAAAAGCTATTATTATTATAAAGATACAACTTTTAAAATAGAACATGAGGTTAACTATATATGCTGAAGATCAAAACCATGACACTACAAAATATACTTACAGCACCAAAACCATGAAGAGGCTAAATATCAAGACCAGAACTATACAGGCTACCATACAGTATCTACTTTCCAAAGTAAATATTAAAAAAGGCATTTTCCTTTCTCCTTTTTTTTTAATTCACTCCAGCAAGAAACCTAGATAATATTAAGATCAGCATCCAGTGAAAACTCAAAAGTTTCAAGAAAGAAATTTTCATGCAAGTTCATTCAGAGTTGGTGAACAGGTTTGTCTCACAGCTCTTAGTTCTTTCATAAAATAAAATATTTTCAGCAAGAAACAAAACTCTCAAAAAGAACAACAGCAAACCTTGTGTTTAATAAAAAAAAGACACAACTAAGTGTCATCAAACTATAAAATGAAAAAATAAAAACTAAGGACATGGGAGTGGAGGGATGTTGTATCATACCTTAGTAGGAATCCGAAAGCTTTCAACAGGGCTGAGGTCATTAACACTCTCCTGAGGACTTCTTAGACCCTTTAAGAGAATTTTCATAATCAGTTATGATTGATTACTTTACATATCTTGCAATCAAACTGCACAAGTCTTACCTGATGTTGAACAGATACCTGTAGGTCCTTTGACAAATACTCTGATGTGGCTGGAAGGCTAAGACCTCATTCTAGAAACATTTAAGCAAGACCATTGGTCTATAAATTATGCTCCTCAAACATCTAAGCATTTCCAACTTTATGCTGCACTATGCACCTTTTCAATGCAGTTTACTAACGTTCTCTTCAATAAAGTTCAGTTACATCCTCCTCTCAACTTCCAGACATTACTTTAAATTTTAAAATGAATGTGTGTCCAAAAACCTTAAGTACTCCTGCAGTTGATGCCAACAGTTTTTTTTGCAAGCCCCTTTCAGGTTCTAGGTATCTATATTTCTTTGAAACAAAAGGACCTCTGCAAAATTACTATATGAGTTTACAATGAGAAAAGTTTTGTATTTGTCCTTTGAAAAGGACAATGCTAAAGTGTTGTACATCACTTTGTAACTACTATATTTTACAATTGCCTCATCTTCCCAAAATGCAAAACCTCTTCATTTTGGTTTTGATTCTCAGATTTCATTGTGCATCATTTCAAAACATGCTCCCTTTCCAGTTACCACCATCAAAGACGACTCACCTCTATGCATCAGAAATTCAAGGTAAGGAATAAACAAAGCAACTGCTGCAGCTTCTTGTACTTCACACAAAATCCTTCACATATCCTCTCAAAAATCAGCAGTACTAGCAGCTTATCTCCAGAAGCAATGAAAAGTTTCACTTATCAAATGCTAAATGGAACTTTATCCTTTCCAAGGACTGAAAATTGTTCAAGCCACATTATTTTCAGACCACATCTCCACACTGGGCAGACTTCCCACTATTTTTCTTAGTCAAGCTGTAAACTCATCAAGTACCCCTATACTGAAGGGAAACAGAAGATTATTTTGCAAATTCCATTTCTGTGCCAGTATTCATTTTTAAGCCCTGCCTCCTGCATAAGCATTATGACTCTGAGGACATAGTTTAAAAAAGAAAAGTTTCTGACTTTCTCATCATTTTCTGTAACTATCTAGAATATTTGATGTGATAGGTTACACAAGTTCTCCAGTCTAGACACATGGACAAACAGGCTTCATTTCAGATGTATCTCATATACATGAATTATCAAATGTTCTGCTGATACACTTCTTTAAAAAGGCTCTCAACCTTAGAAATACCGGTCCAAATGTAGGCTTAGATCTATATAATCCTAAAGACCACTGGTACAACTGGAACACAGCAATGCAGTGACAGACACACACCGAGTGCTCTGGCACACATTCAATATGTGCCCACCCAAATACGTCCCCGGCACCTCCACAGCCTCGCCTACCTTCGGACCGAAAGCGTTTGCTGTCAGACAAAGCCACGCTACCGAAACACAGCCCAGCGCTACAAAATTACATGTCAACAAGGGAATCTGACACAGGCCGGCCCTGTCATCTCCAACACCGATTAGTCTGGTGTGACACAGCTACGCGCTGGCACCTGCGCACGCTTCCATTTCTCGGTGTAAAGAGAAAAACAAGGTGGATGTCTGTGCCCCGAGAGAGACCTCACACGCCCCGCGCCCTCCTTCCCCGGGCAGCCGGGCAGAGGGCGATGCCGGCGCCTCGCTGGCCCTCCAGGGGCCCCGGGCACGGCGGCCCTCGGAGAGCCCGGGACTCCCGCGGAGAAACCCCCCTTAGAAGAACCGCTCACCTGGCGGGTCATCAGCGACTTGATCTTCTGCATGATGGCCCCGCCGCCCCCCCGACAGCGCTCAGCGGCCCCGCGCGGCGCCGGGGCACGGCGCAGCCATGTTGGGCGCCACCTGACCGCGCCCGCCCGCGGCTCCCTGGGACCGGTAGTTCTGCGGCGGCGGCGCCCGACTACAACCCCCGGCAGCGCGGCCGCGAAGGCGGGAGGGCTCCGGGAAGGGTTCGGGCGTGGGAGGCCTCTTCCGTTGCGGATCGGCTGCTGGGCGCCGGCATCGCTGGGCCGCCTCCTGCCGGTGGGGCGTGGGGGTGGCTGGGGTTTGGGGTGTGCTGGTGGAGTGTTTGGACCTTGACGTTCGCTTGTGTAGTCTTTGAAAGCAGTTACTTGAGAAGACAAAACTAGGCTTTGTCTGCGGAGAGGAACTAGAAAGTCCACGTAGACAATGAGCATTTCCCGGTTGCCGCGGGTTATTTCAGGTTATGCCCAAGTGCGTCTGGCCTGGTCACGGGTGATGGGGTTTTGCGTCGCCAAAACAGGCTTGTATCTCTGTTTGGTTGTATAGATATCAGCTACAAGCAAGCAAACAAACAAACAAAAAGCAGATAGCTTCTTAAATCTACTTTATATCAATGCAAGAAAAGGAAGCATTTATCTGACAACCTTTGCTTAACATCCAACAGTAAAACTACTAACACATTCCCTATAGCACAGTATTACTTCCAGAAAAGGTGGTCTTTCCTTCTGGAGTTTATTGAGTGTGCACGTAAGTCAGCCGAGCACGTGTTTCTGGATCCTGTTGTTGGTTATCCCCCATCTGAGCAGTGTGTTTTTGCAGGGTAGGTCAGGTAAGAGCAGGCGTCTGAAACCAGGTAGTGTCAAAAGGAGGGTCAGGACCGATGGTCCCCTCACTGCTTTCTTTAGCAGGAATTCATTACTTCTGGCTACCATTAGGCATATTGTGTAATTGTTTCTGTGGAAACCTCTAACAAGTTTAGCACATAATGAAGTTACTTCTTAGTAATAAAATAACTAAAATTTGCAGAAACACAAATGTTCAAAATGCTAGTACAGCAAATAATGTTGCTCTAATGTAGTTGCTTTTATTCAAAAGAGGGAGGTTTGATTTTCGTAAAGTCTAAATGCCATTTAACGACTAGCCCAACCTAGAATTCTGTAGAAAAAATAACATGCAGTTTTAGCATGCACTACATTTGTGTGTTATTCAGTGTAAAACTTGCAGCATATTAGTGACATCAAGAATTATTCGAATGCTGGAAATGAGGGGACACACTTGAAAAACATAACTGCTAATCTGTTTGGGTTTTTTTTTAATGTCTTTGCCCATATCGGGTGTTTAAAGCACCAACACAGGCTCTATGCTAATGTGAAAGCTCCCATTTCAGTTAGAAATTAATTGGAACCTGTGATATTTTAATACATGTTGAAATAGTAGATAGTAATTTCTAACTCGGGTTTTATAAAAGGTTGTGATTTGATATATCTAGCCTACAGTTAAGTGGATTAAGCAGGTTGTAAACAACAACATTCAGAAGGGGCAGGACAATGGACCCAGGAAGCCTTTGGGAATATGTGAAATACCCTCTTCATCTCCCGGCTAATGTCAGATGGTGATATTATTTCTGCTGGGACCACTGTATTTCTGTTTTTGTTTACCTGACATAACCCTTATATGTCTTCCATTGGACCTGGAAAGATCTGGGTGTTTTCACCTCCCTTTAACTACGGTAAAAATTGAATGTTTGGCCCTTCTGCTGGGGGCTTAGAACCTTGCTGTACCCCTGCTCCTAGCACACGATGAGAGGAGGCATTTCCTTGCTACTAGTCCCTCATGCACAAAGCAGGATACAGTCTAGCCTAATATTTGTTAATCCATAATTGCCTGCCTAAGTTCTGTATAGTGAAAAATATAATGTGTTTTTGTATGGATAAACCGTCTCTGTTGCTGCAAATATTTGCTGCTGCAAACTGTTACTGCACAAGTGTGGGAGGGTTTGCCTGATTTGCTGCTGATTTGTATGGTGAGTGACAGCTTTGGACAAAATCCAAATCCTACATTAATATTAATTTATTGATGTAAATTAATGCAGAACAAACAATAATCAGCAGCTAGCTCAACAACTGTAGTAAGCTGTCCACTCTAGCCATAGGATTCTTATTTCGAAGATACCTGATAGACACTTGACATCATGTGTTGTTTAGAGAAAGGGAGTAAACGCTTTGCTGAGTTATGCTTATGTTAGGGGAAAAAAGTACGGAAAATTTATGGGCTTGAAAAGTGCTAGGAAAAAAATTAGGTGAGGCTCTTTAATAGCTGTTTACTGGTTTTTGTAACAGAAGAGGAGAGGCTGTCATTGGCAAAGATCTGAAAAAAAGTATTCTGAGTACTAATTCTAGTTTGAAATAAGCAGAAGCATGTAGCATCAGGGTATTTTTTATGGAACTATAACTAAGGGAAGTTAATAACTGTATAACCTGTACACTTGGTGCGTTTACTTACTTCTATTAATTAAATGTACTTTGTATTGTGTGCCTCATTTATTACATTGTGTCATATTTGCTGTGGCTGCCGGGGAAGGCAATGAAGATGGGTGCTCATCTAACAGGTGCTCCACTCCCTTTGTTCTTTGTATACACATATTCAAATCACATAAGGCAGGGGACAGGATAGGGCCTGTTAACTCATTGCTGATTTCCCTAGCAAATAAACCAGCTGCAGGTCCAAGCCCTGGATTAGTGCTGAGGAGAAGGTGGCATTTGTGTGGGACAGGATGCTTTCATGGAGCCCCTTAGCCAACTTCTTTTGGGACTTAGAGTGCAGAATATATTTTCTACTTGTAGGTAAGATACAGTATAAATTATATTTGATTGTCCTTGTGGAAATGGAAATTGATTTTATAAGATTTATGTTTATAAATTTAAAGATATTCCTGTTGTGTTCTCAGATGTTTAATTTCAGGAAAGTAGCCTAAAAGCTTTTAATCATTTAAATCAGATACTGGCACCCTGTTTTATGAGTGGAGCTAAAGTTTTAGCACCTGACAAAAATGAGTGCTATACATAATCTATATGTAAAATGTGGACATTGATTAAATATATATAGTCACATTTATTGAGTACTATATACGTTGTGCATTCTTTTTAAAAAGTAAGGCTGGAGAGGTTCTAAACCAAAGTTTATACAGAAGCTGTTAAACATACCACTTTAAAAATTTGTTGAGACAGTGCTGATACATTATTTTTCATTTCATTATGATTAATTTATATGTAATACTTAAATGTACCTAAAACACAATTAATCTTTTAGTCAAATGAAGAATGTCTCCCCAGTAATAGTGCATTTGTTTGGTATCTGGGTGGAGTTTTCATAAGTGTGAATTTGTTATCCATGCAGTGGATAAAAAACAGATGTTCTATGCGCTTTGACAAGAATATCCTGTCAAATGTCAGAGAAACTTATTTCTACAAACTACTGTAATTAACTTTTTCTATATTTAATTGGGTTTGTAAATGTCAACAGAGGAAATATATAATATTACAGGTGTAGTGCATCCTCTAATCTTTCATCTATAATAAGAATTTTTCTCTTCTTTATGAACCTTATATTAAAGTCATCTAGTTTCCTTGATTTTGTGCTAAATACTTTTTCAAGAGTTTTTGCTTCATAACTATTGCAGATTTAGATGAAGATTATTGGATCTCTTCTTTAAAAATGAAAAATCTTTGGTTGACAAAAAACACAGTGAATGTATGTTTTATTTACATTGCAACTTTATTGGACGTTTTTCATTAAAACCCTGCTAGAGATATTGTCATGCAAACAGAGTACTTTAGAGTACATTTGTTCACCAGGAAGTCTCGTCTTATACCCTTACTCAGATATATACATTTTCTAGTAAGGGAAATGTGCTGCTCATACTTAATATCATGACAAGAACCAGGTGCATTGGAGACATGATGCAAAGTCCGCTGAAGACATTGACCTCAGAAGCTAAAATTAAGTCCAGTAACAAAGCTCAGTAGAACTTTTTCTTGGGCAAAAATCCCAACCCAGGGAACAGTATGCCCGAGTTTTTCCTGATATAAATGGATATACAGAAATCGCAGCTTCCCTGGTCCATTATATCTGGGATTTTTTTTTTCATAAATGAACATACTTGCAAAAAGTGAAAAAAAGGCAAAAACTATTATCACTGATCTAGTGACATTTTACACTGAGTTCAGGGAGTTTGGAGAGCTGAAGAGCTAAATGAACACTGGTGAAAAGCAGTTGAGAGTCTAAACTCACTTTGACAAGGAGATGTGCATATTAAATTCAGAGAATGCTAAAACCTCACTAGGCAGGTTTCAGTTTATGCCATAAACTCAAAAGTTATGTCATAGTTTTTTATTTAAACTAAAACTGCAGCCCTTGTTTTATGTCAACAGTTCTGTTGTGCTTGCTAATACTGGTGATAGCAAAGTGAGATGGAAGCAAAGCACAGATCACTGAGCTCCAAGTGGAGGTCATTTTGGTACAACCCTTATGGTCATTAAACAAAAACTAGTTTCTCAAATCACATTGTCTTGGAAAAATATGTATCATATTTGGAAGGCTGTAGGGATAGGAATAATTATATGGAATTTGTGCCTGATGAATATGAATTTAGTTTGGCACATTGGCTTGATTTTGCTATTAACATTAATTCAAGGATTAGTCAAAACGGTCTTCAGTTTAAATTTAACATCCAGACTAGTCTAATACAAGAGAATCATAGAACCATTTAGGTTGGAAAAGACCCTTAAGATCATCTAACACTGCCAATTTCACCATTAAACCATGTCCCTGATCAAAACATCTACGTGTCTTCTAAGTACCCCCAAGGATAGTGGTGAGTCCACCTCTTCCCTGGGCAGCCCATTCCAATGCCTGAAAACACTTTCAGTGAAGAAGATAACGAGAAGATAACCAGACTGCAGAAGATATGGTCTCTGCAAAAACCAGAATTCTTCCATCAGTGCTCCTGTAAAACCCTTGCCTTTGACAGAGCACCATTTTCTAATAACTTGCCCCAGTCTCAGCCTGCCTTGTCCCTTGCCCTGCCAGCCGTGGAGAAGTTCCTGTGTGTACTGGTGGCAGTCCACAAAATCATCCTAGCAGAGCCTGATTGAGCAACAAGCCACTCCTGAAGGGACACCAGGGAAAAATGGAGTTTCCGCCCTCACCACCTCTGGCCTTGGCTAAAAGAATTTCCTTAACTGCACATCAAAATGTCTTTCCAAGCTGTTACACGGAGCCAATTTTCCCTGTGAATCAAGTGGAGCAATGTTAATTTGCAGTTTCTATTCCCACAGTTTTTAACTGCAGAGAAAGTAAGCTTTCCAGCCAAAATTCTCTTCTTCTTGCTCTAGTATGGTGTTACCTTTCATACTGGTGGTCCCACTTACCCTGGTGCTTGCAAGACCTTTTTGGGTTTTGCTAATTTTCTGCACAAACAGATCTGTGAGAAATATTATTTGTTTTACATATTTTATGATTACATTGCAGCTGTTACTGGCTTCTTATCCAACAGCACAATCGCTTATTGATAGCTAAATAAACCCAGAAATTGAGCAGCATCATGTGTAAAGAATGAGGAAGGATATGGACAGATCTTTTAACTGATCATTTACAGATCTCCCAGCTCTCTGTTTGAGAGATGTTTTTTACTTCATTTCAGTTGATATAAAAATTGAAATGTACTTGATATGTTATATAAAATAGATCTCCAACATTACATATTTTCTGAAGGATTCTACTGAGAAGTTACTCTCTGGTTTTTTCAACTGGACAACAGCAATTTAAATCTGATTTGTGCAGTAGGGTTGTCAGGGAATTAACCTCTGAGAAATGTTACACACATATTTTTTTAGCAGTCGTTAATAGCACAGTCACGTATTTTTCACACATAGCTCCCTCTACCCTCCCCCTACTACACACCACTTTCCAGGTAGAAATGTACTCTATGTGCTTCAGCTGGGGACTTACTTTTTGGTTACAGGTATTTGTCAAGAATCACAGAATCCCAGGTTGGAAGGGACCTCAAGGATCATCTGGTCCAAAGAAGGATGATCAGTAGCAGAAAGAGGATAGATGGTGCATGGTGATAACATTGCATATTGCCCTGGGCAGTGCATTCTCAGTCTCCAGTGTGCTCTTATGCAGTGTCAGATTACTTAAATCCCTTTTTTACACGTCCTTACTTAGGAGAGGTTGCCTTTTTTTTCCTAGGGTTTTGTCTTAGCACTTGCAGTGTGCTTTTCGGAATTATTGAGCACTCAAAGCTGAGCAATTAAACCTGGAGTCAATAGGAATTGCATCTTGAACGTACTAAAATACGTTTATATGTATTTTGGGAAATCCAGTCCTTAATATTTCAAAATGATCATCCAAAATAAGTGGGTATTTTTGCTGTTAATTTTCTCTGGGCTTAAATTCTTCACCTGTAAAATCTTATCAATTATAATGGTGTTGTGAAATCAGTTCATTAATGTCTATGCCTTCTTTTGCTGTTCTTTTGAGTTCTGTGGAAAAGTTCATGTGAAAATCAGTCACTCAGTCCTGAGACTAAACCTTTAATAATGTTCTCTAAATATGTCTCATGCTGGCACAGTGAAAAATGATTAAAAAAAACATACATGGGAAAGACAATGATTAACCAAGGAGTGGCCTTTTTGCACCATAGCAGAGACAGAATTCTTGGAGAACAGAATTAATCATGTAGCTGAAAAATTTGCTTTTGTGGATATCAACATCAGTTCTGCTAATTTCCTAAGATCAGAATACTTGACTTTGGCAGGCTTAGTAATGTTTCATGAGTTTAGTCTTGCAGGTACTGAGCTGTCATCAATAATAACTATATATAATTATATCAAACATTCATGGAAGTCCTGCTTGTCACATTTTCAGTCAGTTTCTCAATATAGATGGCAAAGCAACTAAGAAGTTGCTCTGTAGCTGAACCAACCTAGAAAAAATTCCTAAAAATTGAGTGTGCAGTCCAAGACTATTAGAGAGTGTGAGACCTAGGAATTTGAAATATTTTAAAGGGAAAATATTTTATACATTAATGTAAATGTACATTTTCTCATTTTTCTCAAACTTTCAACAGTAAAAGGTCCTTCCTTTGGTTTTCTTTATATTTTGAAGCTGCAGCTAGACCCAACTTCACCAAGGTCAATGAGCGTTTGCCTCTTTCTTACTTGATATCTGAGTTATAACTGTACAAAAAAGTGTAAGTTTTAACATTGAGAGTTTTTTCATGGTGAGAATTTCTCATTCAAGTTTTCCAGGTTTCCCAGTTGTGATTTGGGTTTGTTTATTTGTTTGTTCTTTCATTTTTATGCAGGTATTTGTTCTGCCTTAAAGTTGACAGTACCATCTCATACCATCCATGGTATTGAGGGACAACCACTTCATCTTACTGTTGACTACAATTTCAATGCTACAGCTTCTGAAATCCAGATAATTTGGCTTTTTGAGAGGCCTCAGAGTAATCCAAAATACTTGCTTGGCTCTGTAAATCAAACAGTAGTTCCAGATTTGGAATACCAGCACAAGTTTACCCTTGTACCACCGAATGCCTCTTTGATGATCAATCCATTGCATATCAGTGATGAGGGCAATTATATTGTAAAAGTCAATGTCCGTGGAAATGGGACAATAGCTGCGAGTCAAAAGATTCAAGTAGCTGTTGATGGTAAGTTAGTAAGAGATGGTATCTTCATTTTGAAAATAGAATTGCAGTAGTTTTGAAGTACTGGTTCTTAGTATCCAGTTACAATAGTGTATCGTTTAATGCAACCATACATTAATAAATTCTAACAAGTTATGTTGTTTTGTACTGCTACTGGAGGAAATGATAAAATATGTCATCTTTAAACAAAATTAATATATTGACTGATGTTTCATAAGTAAAAAACTGAAGAGGTAGAATTATCTAAGAGAATTACAAGAGGCTACTGTAATTTATGGATTACACAGAGAGAGCCCTCCAACTGTTGGGCTTGGAAGAATGAGATGAATGACATCTTGAGGTGACAGAGTTGTAGCTGCCATTTAACTGACAAACCAATGCCAATTGGCAGCCATCCTCACGACTGGATCACCCCGTGGTACCCAGTGTGGGGAAAGCTGTGGGCAGTCATACTGAGAAGTCATACATCATGGGCAGTGTCATGCTTTGTGCTCTTTTCATTTCTATGGCCTCAGTGATTTGTATGTGAGGCAAGAGCTGGAGGCTGTGGTATACCTCACTGCAGCCTTTATCTTATTACCAGTAATCTAAACAGTCTGGTTTTATTCAAGTACTGTAACAATTCTTGCAGTCACCAGCTGAGAGTATGGCTTTCTTTTTTAACCTTTAACCACATTTAATAGATAAAATTTGAAGTATGAGTAATTTCCAGTGAGAATGATGACTGCTATTTGAATCATCTTGACAATGAAGACTGTGATATAGTGGCTTCTCACTTTAACAACTCTTATCTCTTTATTTTACAGTTCCAGTCACAAAGCCGACTGTACATACTGAACCATCTTCAGGAGTAGTGGAATATGTAGGAAATATTACCCTAAAATGTACTCTGGGTAAAGGTACAAGGGTAACTTACCAGTGGATGAAAAATGGGAAGCGTCTCCATGCTGGCCCTAATTATACCTTTTCATCAAACAATGCTACACTTCTAATTGTTCCTGTTGTAAAAGAAGACATTGGGAATTACAGCTGCCTAGTATCTAACCCTGTCAGTGCAATGGAAAGTGAGATAATTGCACCAACCATATATTGTGAGTATATGAAATATTCATTACTACGTTAGTATGAATGATCTGGCTGGAAAGAGTGCCTCTAACTATGGAAACGGGCAGAAAACAGTTGAGTCAACATTATATGTGAGTTTGCATTCCAAATGAGCTTGTTTGTAATAGCTCTAACTTACAACAGGGTAATCAAGTTACTCAGTGTTATGTAGTTGTGAAGATCAGTTTCAACTGCAGAATTCAAATAAGAATTCCATAGACGTCTTGAGATCTGGAGGTGATGGGACTTAAAGGAAAAAAAATAATCAGATGGTTACACATGTAAATATTGTTAAAAATGGAGGTGCCGAACAGTGTCAAAAAGCTAAGCACAGAAAGTACCAGGCTAAAAGACTGGTGTTAGTGGGTTTCCTCAAGATCATTTGGAGTCCAGTCCTGTTTAATGCTTCCAGTAATGGCACCAGCATAAAGATTGGGAATATCTCAATGAAGTTAATCTGTGACATTAAATAGGAGAACTTAATAACTAAAACATAGTATTAGAACGGGTATTAAATTTACTAGTAAAAAATAAATGGGCATGGCCTTTTAGGGAATAAAAAACATGAACTTCTGCTGGTGAGATTGAGATCTATTGGGAAATAATCAAGGCAGTGAGCCTGGATGATTGAGCTATCACAAGATTTCTGTGAACTAGCAGTGTGATTCATGCATGAGAAAGGCATATGTAATTCTAGGGTGATGGGCAAAGGATTTCCAACAAGGAAACAATGGAATACTAATGGCACACAGAAAGTCAGACCCCATGTAGAATGCTGTTTGCAGTCTCTGCAGATCCTAGAGCACTGATCTCAGATTGGAAAGAAACAGAAAATAAAGAAATGGGGAAGAGATCCAGAGAACTCAGTCAGGCTTAGCAAAACTAGAGCTGAACAGGGTGTTTGCTTTCCACATCAAACAGGAAACATGAGGGAGAAAGAAGAGTTGCATAAAGACCAGTGTTGCCAGAAAAATAAACCATAAAGTAGCCATATATTTTGACTGGAAATGGAGGCACCTGAGAAACTAACTGTGAACATAGATTGAGTTCATGAATGAATTTAATCGGTATTCAACAATTTATAGTATAAATCTTAGAATGGGCACTCATTTTTCCCAGTGCCTCCAAGATTTGCAAGTAGCACATGCTACACGTGACCTCTACTCCTCATGTCCTCAGGGGCTGAACTATCATTCTCAGTGGAGAGCTGAAATCAGACAGGTCAGGACATACTTTGTCACCAGTCCTGTTCAGATATAATCAGTTTAACAAATGGCAGAGGGGATGGCACAGTGCAAGGTCTGGAACAGGATTCCTGTCCAGCCAAGTGTTAGTGCTCACTCCTGCTTTTACCAAACTCTGTTCATCTGGCAGCTGGTAGGCAGTATATGCCCTAGACTTGTTATGATTGCACTACCAACAAATTCAGAACCTACACCTCTTACTGTCCTTCTCCTCCTTTCACCTCTTTCATTCTTCTACTTATTTCTTTTTAATTATAACTTGGAAGAATTAGATAAGGGCGTGACTTGCACCTAAAGCGTGTGTCCGGGATCTCTACACTGCACCAAGAGTAGAGAAAAAGATTGCCTAAATTAGCAAAGATTAAAAAGGACATTGTTTGATATGAGCTGATCACTAATGCAGACCTTATAAAATTGACAGCAATACAGACATGAAGATGAAGAAGCTGCTGCAAAGAGTCCTAAACAGGGCAGATGTGAATTGAGCTTCTATCTCATTAGACAGAGGAATCATGCTAAAACACTCTACAAGGAAATAGCTCCAGCACCGATGGGAGTTTTAATTTATCATTACCATAATTTAAAAAAAAAAATTTTTCCTCAAGGTAGCACATTTTTAAATGCCTGCTTTTGTACAGTCAGAATCTCAGCTCACTTAAGTGTTTAAAGTGCTAAGTGTGAGAGATGAAGGTTTATGAATTCAGTGCCTCTATTGCTTTTTTCATTTTAATGAGCTGTGAATGGGCCTTATACACCTCTTTTTTCAAAGAATAGGTACACAAAACTTGGGGTCGCTGTATCCAGCCCAACAGCCTTCTTACAATGCAATAAAATCAGGTCAAGTTAGAAAAATATCTGCCACTCTTGCTAGTGTTCAGACTGTTCTTTTTGTTTGTGGCACAGCCTGCATGGCATTTGCATTTCTGACCTGTTGCACACAGGATCGGCTCCAGCGTGCTGATCACACTGATGGGTGTCTGGGACACTTGCACTGACCTTCAGTCTCAGCCCTAGTACTGCTTCCTTCCTTCTTTCTCACTCAACTACATTACAGCAAATTTGAAAAATCTTCCCAAGCTCTAAACTGGAAACTTATTTTTGACTTATTGTTTATCAGAATTTTAAAATGTCAAAGTTACTTCAATGTCCACGTTTCTGGAACATTTTGCTGTTTGAGTGGTTGGGATATGCCGCTCAAAAGATGAGTATATATCAAAAACTTTGAGATTCATGTGTGTAAATAGCATTTTAAGTATTTGCATTTTCAGAATGTCCTTTGTAATTCATTAGAACTGAGGGTTTGCTTTGTGCGTAATGTAAGATTTGAAAAAAAATGTTAGAACAATGCAATGCTGAAAGACTGCAATACATTTGCTGCTGTCTGTATCCAAGTCAGTGATGGGGATTGAGGCCTTACTTCCTGAGCTATATGAAGTCACTTAATTTGGTTCAACCTCTGCCTGCAGCAGAGGTTGTCTCCCAGCTCCCAGTTGTCAATAACAATCCAGAACAGGCCCTGGGATCTCTCTCTGTGCCATATGTCATTGCTGTGGGGGAGTTACTGGAGGTGATAAAGAAAAGGTCACTCACGGTAAATACCTGCCATCTGCTTGGAAACTGTAACAGTCTCATGGTGATAGGAGCAATTGGAAATACTCCCATAGAGCAGTAAATTGTTACTCAGAAAGGATGATTTATTATTTTACAAGTCATTTAGTTAACTGTTTTTACTGAGACAAAAGGCATGTTGAAAACAATACTGGAAAAGAAACATAGAGCTGAGGGATCCATGAAGGCTGTCACTGTGGTTTTTTACTAAGTATCAAAAGTAGGTTTTTTCTTCATTTCTTATTAGTATTATTCTGCTTCTCCATTAGCTATGATGATAGTGCACCCCAGAACATGGCTACTGTAGTAGTCTGACCCAGAAACTAATTATTTCAAGACTGGAAAAAGCTGTTGTCCTAGAGACTGCAGCAGAAACTTTTGTACTGTACTCACGGAGTTGAATTTAACAAGCTAAGTGGGATTTTCTTCCTGAGGACTTCCCAAAGCTGAAATATATTTACTATTAGAGCAGAAATGGTTAATTACCTGCTTTTTAGGATCATCCTTGAAGCTGTGTCAGCTGTCAGCTACCTCGTGTTTAGGGATCTCGGTGAGGCAAAAAACTGAGCCAGGTGAAGCAGAAGGGTTACCCAATCCTTGTGTTGACTTCAGCAAGGAATGCTACTTTTCAGATTTTGCCAAGATTTGACTGCTTCTTAAGGAAACCTCTCTCTGTTTTTTTCGAACATATATCCCCAGCCAGTGTGCGTCAATGTTTTTATAATGGTTTCTTTCAACTTGCATCTTTCATAAAAAAGTATAGTCATGTTGTCAGTGTTACCTTTCTATGCTGCACTGTTACGATACTGATAAAACAGTATCAGAACTCAGATTCTTTTGCAAATGTGGCAAATCACCCACCAGTCAGTTATTCTTGCCATTAGTCTCTGTTTACACATATCAAAGGTTATATTATCAGTGAAAATAAAAGCTAATTCTTCTAAGAAAGGAAAATTGGATAGGAAGAAGCAACAAATTGCTCTGAAAAGTAAAAAAGTATGTTCCTGCCTATAAATAGTGTGTGAAAGTCTTTACTTTCATTTATGAAAAAGATCAGTACGTCCTTTATCCTTTCCCATCTGAAAAAGGGGGGAAGTAAATACCTGTAAGAGGTGAGCCCCTGAAAGAGGCTGTTGTTCTGGGATAGGTCTGTGCTTCAGAGAAGTGCTCATTACAGGGTTAGCTGGCCCTTGGAGACAATAAAGCAAGTGACTCAGGAATTGCAGAGAAGAAGCAGCCCAGCATCTAGAGTTTAAAAAAATGCCTTTATTTTTCAAAGTGGCCCCTGCAATCTAGTTGGGAGCAGCACTAATTCATGCTAAAGTGAGTCTGTATTTTATTTCCCGAGTAAATATTTTGCATGATGTTGGCCATTCCTTAAAATGAGGCTGCAAAAAGCTTGCCACTAGGAAATAAATACAGAAAATAAAAAGCTTGACAAGTATATGTTGTGTAATGTGGACATTTGGTTAAAAGTGGACTAAACTGAAGTCACATGTGGTAGACATTCTCTTGTCTAAGTCTTCACAAGCAGAAAAAACAGAGGTGTACCAAAAAACAGCCTGTTTTGCGCTGCAGGTGACCTGTGTGTTCTTAAGGAATAAATGAGTCATAAAAAAAGGCAGATGGTAAATAGAAGTGTACGTTAGAGGAAGCTCTAACATCAGCCTGAGTTTCCTGGTGAGAAGGAGAGTCTGAAATGTACCAGTGTGCAGCTTCATGCCGCAGGGAATTTCACATTCAAACCCAGCTACACTATCTTAATTCTTCCAGACAACCATAGGAAGGTGTAAATATTATTTGATTGCATTGTCTACAATGGACGCAGTACTGTCCCCATTTTTTGCTATGCTATTCTGTGTGAGGCACTTGTCAGCAGCTTTACTGAACTTCAGGGATCCTACGAAAAAGATATTCTTCATGTTTTCTTCTTTTGGCTCTGTCAATATTAAGTCTGTGCATTTTTGATCATTCACATAAGTCCTTAGGGAATTAACAACAATAAAATTATTAGGGTGTTTTTTTTAACTGAAAAAAATTATTTAATAAGGCCCATTTTGAGTATTATATTCTCTACATTAATTTCTATACTTTCAAAACTTGAAAATCATTTTAACATATAAAGATATAAAGACCCCATTATCTGAAATGATCTAATAACATGGGAAATATTCCTATATATTTAAATATATTGTTTCCCTTCTCATTTTCCTATGAAGATTATCCTAGAAATACCTAGCTGCTCAATTTTTTGAGTAATGAACACATGACTATTGGACAATATATGCCTTTTCTAATCATATTCAGAAACACAGTCTTCTTTCAACATAAGGACTTACTCTTGAAAAAAGATCAGTAAATTTGGCATTGAAGTAGAAATCAAATATGCCCCTGAAGAAGATATACTCCTTTACTTCATAGCTTTTCCAACTGATTTCAGTTTTCATTCTTTTTATCATGCTGATCAATGCATAGACCTGTGCCTTTTCCTTAAACAGCAAATAAACCAATATCAAGTGGATGTAGTTTGAGCTAAACCTAGTACAGATCCAGTTATTGAACTGAAAGCTAGACTAGCCTTTAGAATGGATTCTAGGTAAGGCTAGTCTAACTTAAAAATTTTAAGTTTAGAGATATGCTCTCGTTTAAAGTTTAATTATATACTTTGATTTTCATTTTCTCACTGTGTTTTCCTTTTCTTTTTTTCAATGCAGATGGACCTTATGGTCTTAGAGTTAAGTCAGATAAAGGTCTGAATATAGGGGCAGTGTTTACAGTTGACATGGGAGAAGTTATACTGTTTGACTGTTCAGCAGATTCAAATCCACCAAATACTTATTCGTGGATTCGAAGGGATGACAATACCACTCATGTAATCAAATATGGACCCCATCTGGAAGTTGTATCTGATAAAGTGGCCCAGAAGACAATAGATTACATGTGCCGTGCTTTCAACAACATGACCGGAAGACGCGATGAAACTCACTTCACAGTCGTGGTTACTTCTGTAGGTAAGAAATTAATGTCATTGCTGTAACTGTAATATCTGATTGGAGTCTCAGCCGCATAGAAAGGGGTAATTCTTAGAGTATGTATCAGAATTGAGGTCTGGCTAACAATGCAGTAAAGGGGCTTTTGGCCATTCAAGGTTTGCGATACAAGATTTACTCACCGTGTGACACAACTTCGAATAAGGCCCACTAAGACTGAAGTTTTGTGGGGTTTTATTACTATGTTCATAAAAATTATTTCACTGTCATTTTTGTGAATTTCTGGATTGACTGCTAGGTTCTGTTCTCCTACACTATAACCTCAGCTCCTCTATCAGCTCTTTGTTAAAGAGCAACAAAGCAGTTTTTCAGAAAATCTCCAGAAGCATACAGGGAAGAACAAGATATTGAGGAAGTGTGATATCTCTTATTAGTACAGATGGATACAAGTATTTTCAGATAAAGGAGTGCATGTTATTAATGTTCAACAAGATAGAATAGATTGCCTTTAGAAAATTTAACAAAGCAATTTCACTTGTGCAGAACAAAGAGCTCAGCCATTTGTTAGTCAGATAAACAAGGAGAGCAGATGTCCATCATTCAGGATGATTTATTGATTCATCACAAATCCATGGCTTTCAGTATGCTGGAAGGAAGATGCATTGCGATTTTACAATGAAAATACTGCACTTGAAAACTAAACTTTGTGATTAGTGGTGAAAGCAAATGCAATAAGAGCTGTGTCAATAGAAATAAACATGACATTTCTCCAGGAAGTTCGTGTAAGCTATGATATATATGTGAATATTCATCAATATCTGTTAAGAAGTGTAGCTGAGATTTCCTTTCAAAGGGCCAAAAGAAGGGAAAACTCCACAGCTTCATGGTAAGTTGCACTTGAAATAATAGATTTCCTAATTACAAATATTTTACTTAAATACGTATTATTAAAACATTTTATCCTGTGTATTTAAAAATGTAAAAAGGCTATTTTCCCCCTCTGTAACCATGTGCTTTTTGATGAGTATCCAGATAGCACTAAATCCAGATGTCAAGCCCACACTTTGCAATGCAGCACTGACTGATTCCGAGAGGTATGAATTCACACTCAAGGCTAAATCTCAGAGATGCTGCTCAGGCTAAATTCTGATTGTAACTGAATAAATATACCAAGCAAAGACTATGAAAGTTGCTCCATATTCCTTTTCCCTATCCCCATAATCCTAGATATGGAGCCTGGACTATGCCTTTCAAAATATCAGAAACCCCATTTTCAGCAGCAACAGAAAGTCTGATGTTTCAGAAGACTTTACACAACTTCCCAACTAAAGGATAGAAACTCACCTATATGGTGCTATAAACAGCTGCCTAATTAATACTACAGATGATCAAGCATCAAAAAAAAAAAGCATCAAGCACTGTTAAATAATTGTATCAATAAGTTACAATTATATCAACAGCTGCACTAAGCTTTTTACCCAGTTTTAGCCAGATTTCAAAATAAGAGGAGGTATCTCATTATGTACACCAGCCATTGCTCAGTTCTCAAGTTGAGTCAACTTGTGTATGTTAAATGCATGCAGAGCATGTCTTTGTTTTCTGCACTGGTATGATTACTGAATCTAAATTTGCAATAATTAATTTTAAAGGACAGTTTTAAGAACTCATCTGATTTTCCAGCATTTGGCCTTTTTTTCCCCTAAGGAAAGCAGTACATTGAAGGACTATGAAAAAATTTGGTGAAATTAGAGTGATTTATTTTCCCTTATCTTCAGGACACATCTAGTTCTAAATGCTCATATTTAATCTTCATGATAACCACTGCACATGCAGCCAACACGATGCCAGTGTACAATGGAGATGTAAGTAGATGTAAGCAACTCAATAGCTCTCTGCACAGGAGTTCAAGTACAGGAAATACATCCAGCTAAATAATACACATTTGAATTGTATTTATAAAACTGGCACTGACAAATATGCACCATTAATTTACATATACGGATTGTGACATGGCCATCAATTATGAGAATTCTGCACAGTTCAGAGCGAAGGAGAAGATTAAGGGTGCACAAGCAACTATGTCTGGCACTTCCTAACTATCACGTTCCTGTCTTTCCAAAATTCACTACAAATGTTTTCCACGTCCTTTTGAATATGTAATTTTAGGCAATTTGTATTTGTGTTGTATCAGTAAATCCTGCTGGCGAACTGCAAGGGAAAGAAATATTTTAAATATATTTAGACATGAATTCAAACAAACATAATTTATTGGGTTTTGATGGCGTTTGATAAACAACCAGACCGTCAGTGATCTGAAAATCTTGATAAAAAGTATAATGGTTCTTTTATCCCCTCCTACTCTACAGCTCCTACCACTTAGAGGATTTCCCTCCCATCTAACACAACCTGCTCACTTGTCACCCAGTTTCTTGGTAGTTCAGTGTCTCTATGGCTTAAGTTAGAATACAATCCTACTTTTTGTGATGCTGTGATTTGTGGATTATATTAACTAACCTTCATTTAGCTCTAGGTACCAACCTTCTTCTGGACTTGTTTTTGATATGCATATCATTGCTTTCTTAGTTGAAGATTTGTGGGGAAAAGTAAATATTACCAATTCACAAGAACCCAAATTTTGTACCTGTTTTGTATCTCTATGCAGCTTTACTAGCTTCAAATTAATTTCAAAAGATGTATTTTTCAGTGTCGTTGTAGCACATTGTAGAGAACAAGAAACTAAATACAGTATTCATCTTCTTTGTCACAGGGTTGGAAAAGCTGGCCCAGAAGGGAAAATCTTTATCTTCACTTGCAGTAATAACAGGAATTTCATTGTTTTTGATCCTAGCTATGACTTTTTTATTCCTATGGAAAAGATATCAGCCACATAAAGGTATGTAAATGTTAGACACAGTCCAGTTGTTCTTTTGAATCGTCAGAGCAAAAGGAATAATTTTTTTTTCTTCTTCTTTTCAGTGATACAACAGAAGCTGCAAAGCAGGTACAAAAATAAATCATTCTTAGGTCTTGAAGTCCTTTCCATCAATAGAATTGTATGTTATCATATTAATTTTCTTTCCTTGGCTTGTGACGTCAAACTGAGAAACATGTTTATGTTTTCTAGGCCAGAGGCTGATTACAGAAAGGCACAGGCATTTTCAGGTAATGCTAATAAAAGAAATATGAGCATAAGGTCAAAATCCTTTCCTGAAAAAAAAAATCTCCACATAAAAAAGAAAGAAGACAAGGAAGGGAAGTGTGTTTTTAACTTGAGTTGCACACCTCTATGTTAGCTTAGGACCAAAATGACAAGTCAGCATAGATTTAGCTCATGCCTGGAGTTCACAGCAGTATGTACCCTGTTGGTTTGAATTCTAGCTGTTGATCCCAGTATTTTGAGGTTAGAGTCATCTGTATCGCACTGCTCTCACCATATCACATAAATTAATGTCATTCTGGGATAGCAGTAAGAGGGGATACACCATGGGAGGATCACAATTACAGATGTTCATGGCACCAATTGTTACAAAATCATGAGATAATAATATGATATTACAGTGTATATATTTAACCTTCTGCCATATTCTGTACTACCTTTCTCTCTGTCATCAGGACCCAGAGTGGTTTTTTTCACTTTCTCTTTTCCCTCCACAATCCTTCCCACATGATCCTGGGTAGGATATGGTGGAGACCAGCCATCCTTTGTAAGGGTAGCACTTTTATTCCCATCCCTTTCTACCAGAGTGTCAGAGCAGACTGCTCTGACCCAAACAAGTGATATCAGAGGACAGGATCTCAGCACTGTTGTTGGTGCTGCAGTCTTTGCTGTGGAGTGATGCCCATGAGACAGCTGAGAGTCTCCAATGTCCTGGACAGTGGGAGGGTAGAGAAAGAGAGTAACTACGCCTAAGTACCAGCTGTTAACTACACCTAAATACAAGCTGTACCTGACATCCCAAATAATAATTTGACACCTATTAGTATCATGTTTCCTTTTATTATTGTCAGCATTGTAAAAGATTCAGGTGGTACTGCCTCACTACAGTGTAGATGTGCAGAGTTTATGGATTGGGCCTCTTTTCTATGGGAAATGAAAGTAAATTTCATTCTTCCAGCAAAGACAGTACCAATGGCTCTACCAAAACTAAGGTTAGCAAGATGCTCCTCACTTGGTCCAGGATGTTGGAGATCACCAAGCACTGTGCACACCGGCTGTGCAACTGCCCTGCCTCACTCTACACCAGTTTAGGAGCTTGGCAGGGAAGTAGTTTAAATCAGATCACATAAACAGTATTCAGATGTTTTAAAAATTAGGCCAAAATACTTTGCCAGCCATTATTTTCCAGGTTCATATTACATCTTGATCCTTTTTTTTTCGTGTTTGTCTGTTCTAACTTTAGGACATGAAAGTGCTTCAGATGATTTTGGGATATATGAGTTTGTCGCTTTTCCTGATCTTGCCAGTGGTTCTAGGGTATGTGATTTTGTATCATAAGCAGATGGTTCCTCATCTATTTCTTAAGGTGTGCTAAATATCTGTACTAGAATCCTTCTGTAGGTTTGCTCCTTGTTGCTTTTTACAGATGTTTACATGACACTATATTCCTGGCTATTGTTTACCCAGTATTTACTCTTTCTTTACTGCATTACTAGTTCAGTACTTTGTATCAACGTGGTGCAGTAAGGAATAACCAAGCACTAAAGACAGGAATCTCCATTCAACTACCCTATATTAAAAGAATATTAGTAGTGTTGGGTAGATGGGTAACACTGAACCACTTGTGTCACACAAGTAACTATTCTGATGCCATTTTGTCCCTTGACCCTAATATTGCTGCTCATGCAAAATTCAACTCTGTCAGTGCAGAAGAGTTTCAGGGAGGTATTTAAAATTTTCATTGTAAAAAAATATGTAAGCCAAATCTCAGCGGTATTTCACTAAAAAGTATTTGTTTAGCTTCATGTATTGTAGGGCAGGACAAGCAAAGGAATTTTGCTAGCAGAAAAAAATCCTTTGCATTGCATCTTTGCCGAGATTACTGTATAGTAGTTGGAGATGATTCTGAATGTTGTGTTAAAGGACCAAGAAAAAATCAGAAACAAGGCCACAAAATTTAGGGATAACAGAGTGAAATTGGGAGGAAGCAGAAGAGCGACTTTCTCATGCTAGAGAAAATTTCTGGCAATAGAGTGTTGTGCCTTTTGAGAGTATCAATATGTTCAGGTAAGGGAGAGCTCCTAAAGCATGGTTACAGGGTCACATTGTCACACCTATTTTGTTATTATGATTATTACTCACAATACATGATGTATTAGAAAAAAACCAGTCATAGACTAATAAATTCTCTGATGGAGTTGGATGATTGAAATATACGTTTATAGGGCTAGAGTGCTGTCATAAATGTTAGTGGAGAGGACAGACTTTCACAACAGCAGAGATAAAAGGCTCTTAGAAAACAGAGGAACTGAACTGTATCTGTGACAGTTTGTGACAATGAGAGGCTTATTAATTTAGAGATCAGGCCCTAAATGATTACAGCCTTCAATACACTGTGATATTATACTGAAGAGGGTATATTTAGATTATGTATTAGGAATAAATTATTTACTGTGAGGGTGGTGAGGCATTGGAACAGGTTGTCTCAGTTGTGAATGTCCCATAACTGGAAGTGTTCAAAGTCAGACTGGACTTTGAGCAACCTGGTTTAGTGAAAGATGTCCCTGTCCACGGGAGGAGAGGGGTTGCAAGTAGATGATCTTTAAGGTCCCTTCCAACCCAAACCTTCTATGATTCTATATCCCTTAGGCTGATCATATCACAATTCTGCAAGAATCGGGGCCTTGGTAGGTCAGAAAGGAGAGACTAGTGACAAGGACAACAGAATGGATGTACAAGCAAAGAAATCTATAATAATTTTCAGTAAAATTTCAAGGAGAAACTCCTCTGGTTTATGTTCAGTTACTCAGATTTGTAGTATTGCAGATAAAGTCGGCATTTGATCCACTCATTCACTGATTTGATCCACTGTCAGCCTGACCTCAGTGCCTGGCAAGGTTATGGAGCAGATCATTCTCAGTGCAATCACACAGCACCTACAGGATGGACAAGGGATCAGACCCAGCCAGCAGGGGTTTACAAAGGGCAGGTCCTGTCTGACCAACCTGATCTCCTTTTATGATCAGGTGACCCGCCTGATGGGTAAGGGGAAGGCTGTGGATGTTGTCTACCTGGCCTTCAGCAAAGCCTTTGACACCATCTCCCACAGCATTCTTCTGAAAAAACTGGCAGCCCATGGCTTGGACAGGGGCACTCTGCTGGGTTAGGAACTGGCTGGTGGGCCGGGCCCAGAGAGTGGTGGGGAATGGTGCTGCATCCAGTTGGCAGCTGGTCACTAGTGGTGTCCCCAGTCAGTGTTGGACTCAGTTCTATTTAATATCTTTATCGATGATTTAGATGAGGGGATTGAGTCCATCATTAGCAAATTTGCAGATGACACTGAGCTGGGGGGGAGTGTTGATCAGCTGGAAGGCAGGAGAGCTCTGAAGAGGGACCTGGACAGGCTGGAGAGTTGGACCGATTCCAACGGGATGAGGTTCAATAAGACCAAGTGCCAGGTCCTGCACTTTGGCCACAGCAACCCCATACAGGCTGGGCACAGAGTGGCTGGAGAGCAGCCAGGCAGAAAAGGGACCTGGGAGTTTGGATTGACAGGAAGCTGAACATGAGCCTGCAGTGTGCCCAGGTGGCCAAAAAGGCCAGTGGCATCCTGGCCTGTATCAGGAACAGTGTGGCCAGCAGGACCAGGGAAGTGATTCTTCCCCTGTACTCAACAGTGGTGAGGCCACACCTGGAGTACTGTGTCCAGTTCTGGGCCCCTCAGTTCAGCAAGGATATTGAGGTGCTGGAGCAGGTCCAGAGAAGAGCAACAAGGCTGGTGAAGGGACTCCAGCAAAAATCCTATGAGGAGAGGCTGAGGGAGCTGGGGTTGTTCAGCCTGGAGAAGAGGAGGCTCAGGGGAGACCTCATCACTCTCTACAACTCCCTGAAAGGAGGTTGTAGCCACATGGGGGTTGGTCTCTTCTCCCAGGCAGCTATCAGTAAGACAAGAGGGCATGATCTTAAGCTGTGCCAGGGGAGGTTTAGGTTGGATATTAGGAAGAAATTCTTTACAGAGAGGGTAATCCGGCATTAGAATGGGCTGCCCAGGGAAGTGGTGGATTCACTGTCCCTGGAGATTTTTCAGATGAGACTGGATGTGGCACTTAGTGCCATGGTCTAGTAACCACAGCAGTGTTGGATCACGGGTTGGACTTGGTGATCTCAGAGGTCCCTTCCAACTCAGCTGATTTTATGATTCTATGATTCTATGATTTTGGTTAGTAGAGAAAGGGAAAATAAGAAAGTGGAGATAATGAAGAACTGGAGGTAGGGTATAGGCAGAAGGACTGGGAATTTCTTATGGATGGGGAGTCTAGGTATGTCTGTTGTGTTGACATAAGATCAGATTAATGTACTTAAGATATTGAACAATTTCATTATTACTTCATTTATGGAAATTCTTTGCACTTCTCTGTCTTTGACATGCTAGTGGGAGTTTTATGCTGAACCCATACCCTGAATATGTTCTCCTTTTTTACTGTCTGCTCTTCTGCTTCTCTCTTTATTGAATGTTCCTTTCTTGACTTGCAGTATGTTAATATAAAGTACTTGCTATATTAAATGCAGAAGTTACATCCTAAATCTTCTAAGGTGCTAACTGAATTTAAAACTATTACTTGCCTTATTGTAAATGTGATGAATACTTACCCAAAATAAAATGTAAACTAATAGACATGACCTGTTCAAGGCACACAAAACATTGATGAAAAGTTAAAAAAAAGACAAGTTACATTATCAGTCTAATTTCTGTTAAATCTTTTCCTATTTTTACTTACAGTAGGAATACACTTTGCTACTTTTAGGTTTCAAGTCAATCTGTTCCTGGCTCTGACTTTGTCCCAGGCCAGGATATGCTTAATACGGTTTATGAAGTTATTCAGCATGTTCCTGACCAGCCGCAACAAGACCACCAACAGTAAGTTAAAGGCTGCGTTCACTCATGTGGTAGCTCAAAGGCAAAAACTTCAGCATCTGGAACAATTTAATTTTGGTAGCTGTTATTTGTTTCCATTGAGAGGGGTAAGGAAGGAAAACAGGTAAAAGCTACACTAGTTCCTCCACCATTTCCTATTCAATTCCTCACTTTTCCTGAAGACACCAGTCTGTTGTTTCATCATGCCAGTTTTGTGTAAGTGTGAAAAAAAAGGTAAGATCTTCAAACACTATTTCAGATGAAAATTCCTTCATAATTTAAGGTGGTAGCTATAGCTTCACAGCAGTGGGACATCAACACTTCCTACTGAGCAAGTTAAATATTCAATCAAAGCAATTTAATTGACAGCACAGCTTCCAGACCTACCAGCCATGTGTCAAGTAGAGTTAGGGTGGGCTTTTTTGCAATGTTGAAACTGGTCAGCTGATCAATGGTTATTAAAATAGCCACTGAAATATTAATGAACAATGCTTAGTTGCTTGAGTAAGCAGTGTCTTTAGAGCAAAAGAATTTTGTTCTGCAGTACCTTGTCTGGGAACTCCACAGAAACACTTTTGCTGCGTTAAATACCAGGAAGGCCACAGCATGTTGTTCTTATGTGGTTAGCGTGTGGTAGACCTGGTTTTGTTCAAGTCACCTACTGTGTAGCACTTCTTGGCATAAGAAGAGTGGATACAGCGTAAAGTTTCTGTAATTGCAGAATTACAATATAGCTGCCATAAATCTTTTGTGAATATTGAAAGTCTTTCCTACAAATTAAGAACAGCACACAAGACTTTATTTGGTAACAAACCTGTTATATCACATTGTCCATGTTTTTATGATGTGTTCTATTTCTTTTTTGGTTGAAAATAAAAATACACACTCTTACCCATATACTAATCAGTTGGCTTAGTAATCACAATGCTTATGTGACTGCATTAGCATTCTGTACTTACAGTACAAAAAATTTTGTGGTGGTTTTATCTTCAACTGTGTGTCCAAATTACATATGCAAACATACAGCCATGGTTGTAAAAACAAGTTGTGAGAAAGCAACAATGAATTACTAATTATGCTTTTGTTCTGCTTGGCATTTTTCACTTTGAACCCTAAGATGATTTTTAAAGCCAGATGTACAAAATAGCATTCATAAAATACATATTTTTTTATTCTTCCCTCCTACATGTCTTCCTTCTCAATTCTCTCACTGACACATGACCCCTCTGAAAAAAGGAATAAATGCAACAAAAAGGTAACTTCAACTTTGTGACAGTTCAGATTTCAACTCAAACTTCGCAAAGCATATTCTGTAGTTGTAAAGAACTAATTTGCATAAACCCATTTTGCTGCTCTTTTCATATTTCATATTTTAAAAAAGAAACATAGGAACAAAATTTTCACTAATAACACAAAATCTGCTAAGCTTGATACTGGGTAAACTACTCAGATTAGAAAGACCACATTCATGAATTTTCCAATTCCTGACCTGCTGAGAAGGAACACTCTGAGTGATAAATAAATAAGGACAACAGTGAACACTTGTGCTTACAGCAGGATGCTTCAGCATTCAGTATAAGGGAAAAACAAAACAGCACAGAATAGGGAATAAAGCTGGGAAAGTAATTGCAAACTCCTGTAGTGCAAAGTAATGATTGCTTATGGATGAATCCCACAGACTTGGTAGGCAGCCATCTGTACAATAATCAGCAATATTCATGAGAAAAATGGTACAAAACTTGCTTGCGCTCTGCTTATGGTTCTTTGTACAAAACAAAAAGAACAGCTATGGGAGCCAAACAGGTTTATTAGTAAACTGATCGTTTTGCTCTTATTCCCAGTGCTTCTGACTGGAACTGCTGTAATTTCATAAATTTATTAAAATAAATGTGCAAAGAAAAGTCAAAAGCAATGTTTCATTCTCAGATTTGCAGTCTGAAAATCCTTCAGATCCTCTCTTGAGTGTAACTTCACCAGCATTAGCTGGTGTTCTCTCTCTTGCTCTTAGAAATCCCAATGAGAGTACAAGGACATTCACAGACTAGCCAATGCCTAACACCTGGGAATAGCTTTTCCCTTCCACTTTTCTTTGTGCTTTTATCAGCATTTTTATCCTTTTATCCACACATGCACTTATGCCTTTGACACTCTAAACGGTTACAAAATTTTAAATGCACATCAGCTCTTAAAAGGTAAAAATACTGCTCAAAAATAATTAAACTCTTCAACTCTTGGGTTTGGACTGCTGGACTCATAACCTAATTGCAGTTGAAACATGAGGTGAGATGATAGCTGGCTGTGCAAAGTTTTATATTCATGTGTTCACATTAGTTGCTGTTCACAACAGTCTTTTGCAGATTCACCTCCTCTGCTCCTCAAAAGAATCAAATGGAAAACTCAAAGTCAGGTTTTGAGGAAACTGTTCTGCTCCATCTCTCCACAGTCAGTGGGAGTTACAGGACTGTCACATACTCAAGTATTCATTAAGACTCTTTTAAACCATGTTGGTTTGGGGTTTTTATGACATTTTTTGCACATTTTTTTAAACAAAATATAAATTGTGTGACAAACAGGACAACAGGCTCTTCCACATATGAAAGAAATATGAAAGTGGCTGTAAATGCTAATGAGCTAGAGGTTTAGCCAGCTTTTACAGATAAACACTGACAGCCCTCAACTGTTCTGATAACAGAAACTCTTTGTAACTTGGTTTTCATTTTCACTCCAAATGAAGATAATTTTACATCATCTCCCTCTCCTCTGATCCACAGTGTTTCTCTCAGATCAAGCATTAATCATTTCACAGATTTCTGCTCTGCCAGCTGCTGAAGAGCAGTGAGGATGCAAAGTCTTACCAGGCATTTCAGCACAGGGTTTGTACTGTGGACTGCACTGACTCAGCCCACCATTACCACCACCCTTTAGCAAGTGCTCCGATACATTATTGTTAGTAATGCATGAGCAGCTTGAAATATCTGTACTGAAAGAGCAGCAATGCAGGGTGCCATATTAGCAATTATATTATCTATGTTTCAAATCTGTCTTGTCTTTTAAATATTAGACATATTATGCATACTGAAAATTCAGTCAATGGGTTGCAAATGTGCCCCAAGAGCAGGCTGAAGAACTGTTTTACTTCTGTAATTAGAACTGCTGGTTTGTTTACATGTTTACAACAGTGGGGTTTTTTTAAAGAAAAGAAAGCCAACATTGTGGACAACTGTTATATATATCTATATATATGTTCTTTCCTAGATGTATATGAAGACATGGGAACAGGAAATCAAAGCATCTGCAAGTACTTCTTTTTCTTTATAACATACTGAAAGGAAATGCCAACAACTCCAAGAATGGCAAAGGCTTTTGCCACCTTTGCTTGAAATAGCAATTTTTCTTCAGACTGACAGTCCCTTTCCTTGGGGTGTTCCAAACTGTCCATTTCTTAATTTTTTTCTTTTTTAAAGTAATAATTCCCTGAAAAATACACGTATTTTTCATTAATTTCTTTTCCTTATTGGTGAACAGAAGACAAAGAGACAGCTTTAAAAATGCAGTATAAAACCTATATATTTTAGTAAAATGATCAGTAGAGGCGCAAAAAGAAATCAGACCCAAGATGCCATCCTCACTTGTTTATCAAAAAAATGGCAAAAATTGCATATGAGAGTTTTTCATTGGTGTTGACTTTTACAAGAATACTACCATGAAAAGTAATAAATGCAATATGACAGATTGCAAAATACATTTGAGTTTTAAAATAGTCTTTTAACTCATTTAATGTGACACCGTATTTTAATTTACAAACATAGAAGCTGATCTGTCAGGCAGTTAGAATTTAAAAATGTACATATGTATATTATTCAAAATAATGTGTTCTCATTAAATTCTGTTTCCTTTCCATTTTCACTGTTTTTCTATTTTCTGCTGAAGAGCATGTTTCTCATTGACTAGGAGAGCAAGTAATATTCAAGTTATTTCTTAAAACTGCAGAATGTTCAGGTTATTTGTATATTAAAATTGTAATTCTCCAGTGCAAGTGAAACTGATCTTACTCTGTTTAAACAGCGTGCTACAAGTACCTTCACAAATAGACGAATACTCTTCCAGAAGCTTCTGTTAGCAGGCATCTGAATCCTGCAGAAAAATTGACTATTATTTCCTCAGAGTCAGCTATTAGATGGTGTCAGTTGGCTGCAGCCAGGGAAAAGGGGAATTATGAACTGAATTAATCTGCAGGAAAAAAAAAGGATACTTCAGTAACAACTAATTGTGTGGGAAGTCATTAGTGTGAGTAATGAGAAAGCGTACAGTGTCTCCATCCTTTAAGACAGGCTGAATGGGATTATTTAAAGCACTCTTGCTTATGAAAAATTATTTCCACTCATTTAAAGTACCTCCCTAATATGCATTTAGTAAACATTCTTCCTGTCTCCATCTTTAAAACACAAGGAAAAATAACACAGTTTTCAGTGAATATTCTGATCTTGTGATGCTGAAAAAAGGGGAAAAGGATATCTTCACCATTGCATGTGAGGAAAATAGGATTTGGCATTTCACAGACGCAGCTGATGCAGCCCAAATATGCAAGAAGTACTGATGTAATCTAAAAGAATGTAGTCACCAGATTTGCTCCCTAAGAAATAACCCTCTGACATGAAGGCATCAGGCAGAGGCTGTAAGTATAAACATTTGGGCAAAATTCTAAAGTACTGAAGTTGTCCCCAAGGACTTACTTAGGAACTCAGGGGGTTCCCCACAAATTCCCCCATCGTTCATTTAAAGCTGACTTCATCTGTGTGTTTCACATTGAGACAGCCCTTTGGGATATGCAAAGTCTGATTTTCCACTTCTTTTTCTTTTCTTGATGGAGTGCTCTGAAATGAGCATACAGATTTCTCGAGACCATTCAGAATCTGTGTATGTGTCTTGATAATGGATCAGCAAGCTGTTTTGGATTAAGCCATTTGTCAATAATGTGAGATGACCTCAGCAATCCAAGACAAAAGTCCACCCTAACAGTCTGTCAAACTTCTGCAAAATACCTGTAAAAATACCTGTAATTTTAATAAAATAATTTTGTTTATGCATCACGTAATGCCTAATAGTTCTGTGTTCCATTTATGGGTATGCATTTTCATTGGAAAGGACACGTAGCATTAGGCTGGTAGATAAGAAACAAAAATCTGCCTGTTGCAAGTAAATTGTTCCCTGGGGGCTCTGCATGCAGGTCATGGTTGCCACATTCTCACTTTCCACTTCCACATTCTCATTCTTCACTTACAACCAAAATTTACAGAGATAAACTCAACTGGTAGGGAAATTTATTTTATTATAGAAAGAAGAAAAATTCATTGTCTGGGTTAAATAATTCTACTAGCTATGGCAGTAAAACCAGCTCTGCAAATAGAATTATGTTATTGCAAGGGACAGAAAGCAAACACAGGCAAGTTGCCTTCTGCTGATATTATATTGTTCTCATCTATTTTTCTTTCACTGCATCTTGTGTATTACTAGCTGTTAGCTAAACATCTATTGGTGGTTTAAACTCCTATTCAAACTGTACTCATTCTTTACTGTTCTTCCAAAATCTGCACAGTGCATTGAGCTACTTTTCATGGAGAAATACTTTTGGTGAAGGTATAAAAACAATAAACTATGGGGAAAAAACAAATTCTGAAATGTCTTGTAATTTTAATGGATGAAAAAGGCAACCTTTTCATCTTGTATTCTTGCTCTTTTCTCCCTGGAACTACAACATTCAAAAGAGATTGATAAGTTTTTATTTATTAATGTAAAATCTTTTCCAAGTTTTACCAAACCAGTGGAAGGTTTATCCAGTGAACTAGATGATGTATACATTGGGCTGTTCAAATATGAGTTGGGTATAATGAGAAAGCAGTATGTTCAAAGCTTGAAATGGGGTGGGGGGAGATTTTAAAAAAGTCTTGCCATGTTTTTCCCCCAGTCCTTTTGGTGGAGGCTTTTGCCATTTCATTTACCCACTGATAAGGGTCAAGAATGGCTTTGATGAAGTGAGCCTGTGGACTTGAGATCAAAGGTGGGGAACATAAGCCATAACTCTGGAAGTTTGAAGTGTAGGAACAGCAACAGCAGTCAGACCATCTTCAAGCACTTGTACCAAGTCACAAGGTGGTGTGTAGTACTTGATCTTTTCTTACTACGTAACTTAAAGGCAATTCATAAGAATACTGAAGAATATGGGCTGTCACCACTGCTCATATGGGAATGCTCCATCTTACACTTTGTTATGGCTTTGAAATATTAACCCCTTCTTACGGAGCAACAGGCTATATTCCACAGTCCTATTAAGACTATAGGGAGATCAAGAAGACCAACAGTGACCTGGGCAGCATTAGGAGAAGCATTGCCAGCAGGGTGAGGGAGGTGACCCTTCCCTTCTACTCAGTACTGGTGAAACACATCTGGAGTGCTGGGTCCAGGGCTGGGCTCCCCAGTACAAGACATGGACACACCAGAGCAAATCCAGAGAAGACTCACAACAATGATCATCTGCCATGCAACGGTGAGTTGAGAAAGCTGAGACTGTTCAACCTGAAGAAGAGGTGCCTCAGAGGGATCTCATCAATTTTTATAATATAAGAAAAATCTTTTATAGTATCAAGGTGGTCACACTCTGGAAGTGACTGGCTGCCCAGAGAAGCTGTGGAGTCTCTGTCCTTGAAGATATTGCAAACCCACTGGATGCAGTCCCAGGCAACCTGCTGTAGTTGAACTAAAATTTGCACTGGCCCATGCCATCTAGGGAGAGAATCTGGGATGCAACGCATAGAATTACAAGAGTAATTATTTTATTCATGCATATGAGGTATCCCATTCAAAGCAATGCAAGCGTTCAGGTGCAACATGATTTAACTAATTGCTACTTAACAAACACACACTACCATTTACTCACCATAGTAAAACTTTGCAAAGCAACTATATTTATATGATGTCATCATCCACCAGCTTCTCTATTGATCAGATGGCCCTGGAGTTGGTCTTGCTATAGTTACTTATCTATGGAGACAGACAGTGGAAAGGTTTCAAATATATGTTAGAAGGGCTAGGGCTAGGATGCTGGCGCTATCTTGGTTGTCCAGGGGTATCTTTTATCCTTCATGGACAGTTTTTAAGTTTCCAAGAAGCAAAGTACTTATCTCAGGGACTAGGTTGTCCTCATTACCATGAGCTGGGGTCCTCTCTTTTGCTTGCTTAAGCATGGCTATTCAGTATAAAATGTAAACTATACCTAGGTTTGAAAGTTAATACAATTTTTATACTGTAAAGATTAATTGGTATAATAGCTAGGGAATGAGATTTTCCTGAGACCCTGCTTTGAGCAGGAGTTGGACTAGATGATCTCCAGAGGGCTTTCCAGCCTTAGTCAAACTGTGATTCTGTGAGCTTGGGGAGGGAGATGATTAGTACGTAGGTCTCAGCAAAAATGACACTAGCAGTTATACCACAATGAGTTCATGTTAATGTAAAGGGAATGTATGCCTCCAGATAACACTCCCTTAAACATGCATGGCCAGCTAAGCAAGATATAAAACACTACTGTGCACGGTACTGTGCATGTACCTCCATGCTTTAGCTGTAGAAAGCTGAGACTTGAAAAGGAGAGACCTTATTGTTTTATGATCTCAGGTTAAAACAATTTTTCAAGCAGCTTCTTTGTTATTTCTTCTTTTGCCTTACTGAGATAAAATAGAATTACGTATTTTCTATGGACTTTCTTTAGTGTTAGCATAATTCCTTTGGAAATCTGTCACCAGTATGGTGCTATAATGTATCTGTATCATACATCTTTCTGGAAGCTAGAGGGCAATGGCTTCCCACAGGACATGGCAGGAGCTTCTGGATAACTGTGCATGGGACAGTGAGAAAGAGAAAGGGAAAGGAGCTTATATTAGTAAACACTAACTTCTTGGTAGACACATGAATTGATCATGTCTCATGTGAGTTGTACATTTGAAGCAGGACTATTTCCTCAATCCTGTGTCCTGGAAGAGGCTTCCTGATTTATAGAAGCTACTTTCTAGGTAGCTAAATGGTTGTATTGTGAATATTTTTGTGGCTAACCAAGTATTTTTTTAATGCTACTGTATTAGATGCCCTATTAGATGCTCTATTTTTGAGTATATTCTCTACCTATATACAAAAAACTGCGGAATGTTGTTCATAAGCATCTCTTAAAAACTTTCAAGTGCAGTATCCAATCTTTATCATTGGCTGAGAGTATAACGGTCTATGTAAGTCTGTACAGAAATGTTTTACTCAACAAGTAGTTCTTCCTAAAGACTCATGAGTATGAAATGAGCCCAACTTCTACAGAGTAGGAGCCCTGCTCCCTCACTGCCTTTCCATGGAGGCCACAGGACTTTTCTAGAGAGGCAGAACTGCTCCAAAACTTTCCAAACACTTCACAAGCAGATATAAAGAGATCACATTGTAAGCAATGAAACTGATGCAGCCTTGTGATGGAAAGTGACAGTTGTGCCGTGTCATCAAAATGAGGGGAAAAAAGCAAATTATGATTTCATGATTAGAATCTGTGGTAAATAAACAATAGACAAAAGATTAGACATCTTAAGAATCTGTTCAAGTGTAAATCTGCATCACAGTTCAGTTAAACATGCAATGCAAATACCAGCATGTTTGAAATCCTGCTCCACCTAGAAAGATAATATGAATGTATCTCCTCAGGCTGTGTGCTGCGTTCCAGGGCAAAGTACAAAGCTGCTGGTTACAGAGGATCTCGTAACTCAGACACAATTTAATGTAGAGATATTAGGGCAGGGCTTCTGACCTAGAGCAACTCAATACAATAGCATACCCCAACCAAAAATTAACACATGTTCTTATTTAGGAAACTACTGTCGAAGGTCAACACTTATATCTTCATCAAGGTACATATTTTTTATTTCCTGTAGTGCTAAAAAGTATCTTCTATATAACTGGTTTTCATCTTAATAGTAAAGGTATAAGGATATTTTGCTAAGTCAAGACAAAAGCTTACCTGGGAGACAACTAAAATTGTGTTGGACATCTTTCATATGTTTTCCTTAGAGCTACACTTTCCTCTTTAACTTCATCTTGCTAAATTTTTGTATGCTGATTAATCAAATCATATTAAATTCAAAACCTGGCTTTCAAGCGCTTTTGAAGTCCTTTGAGTCTATCCTGCTTATTCCCATCCACAGGTTATATTTAAAAGTACAGAAAATTCCAAATACATTCAAATATTCTGGATCACTATTTTAAACAGCAGGTTAGGACAATGAGAAAACTGGATTCCATTTGAAATTCCTTTCAAGTCTGTCTGAAAATACAGCCAAATGAGGAAAGCCGTAGAGAAGCAACATAAATGAGAAAAAGTTTAGAACAGGCCTAAAAAAACATTTTTTCTTGGTGGGAAAAGATACAAAGAAAGATGAAGTAACTCCTCTAGTATGTAGAAAATTTCTTCTAACAAAAGGGGCTGTGATCGCTTCTTGTCCATCTCTAATAAGACAAGGAAAAGGAAAGACCCACTTGGGTCCTCTGAGAGGTCTGCAGGTTCCTTCTGTTGAGACACCTGGTAGTCCAACTTTTTCCAGTTCTCTGACTCCCTAAGTTTCTCAGACACAGGTATTCAGCACTGGCCACAGAGCTCAGGGGGAACGTAAGTAACATAATTTGGGTTTCAGCCCCTCAGGCATCCTTGCTGTCTGTCTGCACTGCTACCAGTACTCACACTAGCTAATTCAGCTAAGTTTGCACAACTTGCAGTCATAGCAGCATGTAACTTCACAAAAATACTACTGAGCTTCAGCATGCATCCCCATCTGACTGCCAGCATGAGAAGGGAAAACAGAGTGCCATTTGTCAATGATGCCTCTTTAGGAAACTGAGAAAAGAAAAGACTACTTAATAAATGTATTTGTTCCAGCTTCATCAATCATGCATATAATCTACTTAGAACTTCCAACACAAGAAATAAGGGTTGTTAAGTATACTTTTGTAACATTGCATAACACAAAAGAATATGCATAACAATTTCAACTGTAGATTTTGCAAGCCTGCAAATGCACATGTCCATACAAGTATGTGGTTTTACAGCACCTTCCACTCATTCCACTGGCATGATCTGGCCCACGCTAATAAAGAGCTCAAGCAACCTCATAGAAAACTGACTGGATCTGACCTGTCTGTAGACTAAGCACATGTATAACAGTGTGCTGCAGTTCCTTGGACCAGCTCGCCACACAATCAGTGTAAGAGAAGAGGCCAGAACTGGAGGAAGGATGATACTGCTTCAAACCCTACTGAGATCAGAAGCTAGGGAATGTTAGGTTAAGAGCCAGTTTTGGGGAAGGAATGGTTGTCACATCAGACCATACAATAAAATCACAAAATCACAGAATCAATTAGGTTGTAAAAGACCTCTGAGATAATCGAGTCCAACCTATGACCTAACACCACCTTGTCAAATAGACAATGGCACCAAGTGCCATGTCCAGTCTTTTCTTAAACACCTCCAGGGATGGTGAATCCACCATCTCCCTGAGCAGCCAATTCCAATTCTCAGTCACCCTTTCTGTGAAGAACTTCTTCCTAATGTCCAACCTAAACCTCCACTGATGCAGCTTAAGACTGTGTCCTCTTGTCCTGTTGCTGGTTTCCAGGGAGAAGAGACCAATCCCCACCTGGCTACAACCTCCTTTCATGGAGTTGTAGAGAGTGATGAGGTCTCCCCCGAGCCTTCTCTTCTCCTGGCTAAACAACCCCAGCTCCCTCAGCCTCTCCTCATAGGACTTGTGTTGAAGTCCCTTCACCAACCTCGTTGCCCTTGTTTGGACCTGCTCCAGCACCTCAATATCCTTCCTGAACTGAGGGGCCCAGAACTGGACACAGTACTCCAGGTGTGGCCTCACCACTGTTGAGTACAGTAGAAGAATCACTTCCCTGGTCCTGCTGGCCACTCTGTTCCTGACACAGGCCAGGATGCCACTGGCCTTTTTGGCCATCTGGGCACACTGCAGGCTCATGTTCAGCTTCCTGTCAATCCAAACTCCCAGGTCTCTTTCTGCCTGGCTGCTCTCCAGCCACTCTGTGCCCAGCCTGTAGCAGAGCATGGGGTTGTTGTGGCCAAAGTGCAGGACCTGGCACTTGGCCTTGTTGAACCTCATTCTGTTGGAATCGGCCCAACTCTCCAGCCTGTCCAGGTCCCTCTTCAGAGCTCTCCTGCCCTCCAGCTGATCAACACTCCCCCCCAGCTCAGTGTCATCTGCAAATTTGCTCATGCTGTACTTGGTCCCCTCATCCAGATCAACAATAAAGATATTAAATAAAACCGGGCCCAACACTGATCCCTGGGGGACACCACTAGTGACTGACTGCCAACTACATGCAGCACCATTCACCACCACTCTCTGGGCCCAGCCATCCAGCCAGTTCCTAACCCATTCTGTAATGGTGGATCAGACTTCAAAGGCAACCAGGAACTACCATTGGATTCCACTTCATGGCAATGAGAAAGAGCTGCTGACATCAGAAAAATTATTTCCTTTCTTTCACAAAAAGACATAAAGCAAAATGGAAAGTTTTTAATAGTGTTTCTTTTGCTTTCCACAGTGGAAGATTCAGCAGATCCCCTTACTGAAACTTTTATGACATTTTACCAAGAATTAAAGGGACTAGAAGACATGGTCTGCATTTGCATTGGTGCAGGTACATACCAGCGATGGAAAGATCTTCTGCACGCTAGAGGTGTCAGTGAGGAAGCACTCTCAAAGAAATGTGTTTCTAATGTAACACTGGAAATGGTAAATGGTACCATCACAAAACTAGCATCACGTACACGGTCTTCTGAAAGACTTCTGCCCTCTGTTGGTCATTCTACTGTTCTTCTCCCAAAGAAGAAAGCTCCATGGCAGCACTAGAAATACCTTGTGAAAATGAATGCAAAGGCACAGGAATATAGAACGATGAAGATAAATTTCAAAATTTCCTGAAAGAGTGGGAAGAAGAGTTTTATCAAGGTGGTAAAGTATCATGGTGGAATTTCTACTTTTCTTCTGAAAACTATACTTCAGAATTTATCAGAAGGGACGGTTATGAAAAGCTTGAAGACCTAATTGTATCTTCATCTAACAGTGTTAATGAGCCACCTGTAAAAATTATCAACCTTTACCACCACCCAGGATGTGGTGGTACAACATTATCTATGCATATCCTTTGGAATTTCCGGAAGCAATTCAAATGTCCTGTTCTGAAAAACAAACAAAGTAGTGTTCGAACACAGGTGACAACTTTACTCACCTTTGGAACAAATGATGACACAGGCTATTTACCAGTATCACTTCTTGTGGATGATTTTGAAGAGCAAGAAAATGTTGATGTTCTGCAGAAAAAAATTCAGACAACTATAACAGAAAAACACCTTTGGTATGGAAAATGTGTAGTGATCATTCTAAACTGTGTGAGATCTCAGAAGCCTGACGAAAGTTCGACGATTAATTCCTTGAACAGTGTTTCTATAAAACATGTGCTTTCTGAGAAAGAGCAAAGGGCCTTTGATCAGAAACTAGAAGATATTGAAAAGATATTCAAATCCTGACAGTTTCTATTCATTTATGATTATGAAGAAAAACTTTGATCCACAGTATATAGAAAAAGTGGTAAAAAATACCTTGCATAACTCGGATACCGCCTCTAAACCAGCACAGCTTGTTTGCTATCTAACACTGTTAAACGCATATGTAAAAAAATCTATAATTTCAATATCACTATGTGAAGAATTCTTAGGAAAAAATTCTCAAGACGTAGGCTTCAGAAAAGATAAGTTAATAGAAAAGATGGGAATTTGTTTCAATATTCTAATATCTGATCAGGTACATGTACACATGAGATACAAAGGTCTTTGCATCATTCATCCATTGATAGCATCTCACTGCCTAACAGAATTGAAACTAACCTATGGCTTGATTAAAAGTGCAATTACATTAAAGTCATTGAAAGAAGATTCATTTTATAAGACTTCATTAAAGCCAGACAAACTTATTTGTGATATACAAACCCTGCTGCTTACTAGGCAGCGCAAGGAACATGGTGATGAGTCAGACACATCGTTTTCCCCCTTAATTGAAGCCATTCATAAGGAAGAAAAGAGTGGTGATGTGGAATATGTGCTAGAACAAGCATCCTTTAGATCTGAGCAAAATGGTTACATTTGTCAGGCCTTAGCAAGATTCTACATTAAAGAAAGGAGATATGACTCTGCATTAAACCGGGCCGAAACAGCTAAAAAAAGAGCACCACACAATTCATACATATCAGATACACAAGGTCAAGTCTTTAAAAGTCAGCTAAGAGATGGGGTAGAGCGCAAAGAAAAGAGTGCAGCTCAGAGAGCTGGGAAACTGGAACACTTGCTAGAGCTTGCTAAGAGTGCTTCACAGGCTTTCCAAGAATCTCAGAGGCAAGCAGAAAATGCAGTCAATGAACAAGATTTGCAGCACCAAAACCTTAAAAGAAAGTTTCAAATATACAAAACTACTGGTTATCTGGGAGAAATAGAAACTGGTCTTTATGTTATTGATGTCCTTTGGCACGTTTCTATTTTCAGCAAAAAAGACTTAACAGTGTAGAAAAAATATTACAAAATATCTGTCAGGAAAAAAGTGTTTTGAATGTTGGTCTCTTTCCCACACAACTATCAGCAAGACAAGAGGGCATGGTCTTAAGCTGTGTCAGGGGAGGCTTAGGTTAGATATTAGAAAGAATTTCTCTAGGGAGGGTAATCAGACATTGGAATGGGCTGCCCAGGGAAGTGGTGGATTCTCCGTCCCTGGTGGTTTTTAAGACAAGACTGGATGCGGCACTTAGTGCCATGGTCTAGCAACCGCAGCAGTAGTGGATCAAGGGTTGGACTGGATGATCTTGGAGGTCCCTTCCAACCCAACTGATTCTATGATTCTATGTAGAAAACCCCAACACAGACAGTGAAATGTTCAAGGTTGTTGAACATTATTTCAGCTTTTTACATATTTTGTAATCAAGGTTGAAAAGGGCATTTGACTTTTTGGAAGACTACCTTGTATTTTTCAAACCACAGACCAGATAAAAGGAAATTATAGAAGCAAAACTGGAGAGTAAGGTTCAAGAATGTTTAACCAAATACAAAGAAATAAGAAATATTTTGTTATCTCAGTTTTGAGCAACTAAGAAGTAAACAGGTCTCAAAGTGGCCCATTTCTCAGTATATAGAAGCACACAGGGACACTGGGGGGGGCTTTCCAAGCAGACACATTTTCTGGAATTTTTAAATACCTCCTCAGAAATGCTGACAGAGAAATAGAAGACATAGTAGAAACATATTCGACTGTGTGTGAGAAGAATTAACAAGCAACTTGGAAAGATGAACAGAATTTGATTTTGGCAAATGTTGTTCTTAACTGCATTAAACCTAGATCCCCTAAATTACATCATCCTAAGGACTATTTTAAGCATTTAAATTACCTGGTTTTATTGCAAGGATCAAAGTTGCTATGAAATCTGTGACTGGAAGAAACTGGTGCCAACTGGTGTGTGCTTTTACAGCACAGTAGAAAGCAGCAGTATCTTTAATAATCACATATTTAAAAATGCCCTGAGAAGGTAGAAGACAAGTGCTTCAGTCCTCCTACAAGATGTACAGCTTGGTTATTCATACAGGCCCATGTACAAATGCATTACATTACTCAAGCATGCACAATAACAACAGAAAAAAACCCCGCTGCTTTGCAATTGAATGGTCTTTTACATTACTCTTGTGCCAAGATGACACCAGACACAATGGAGCATCAGTGAATGTTACATGATACATGGTTTCTCGCATACATGCCATGTTCTTACATTACTTATACAACAGTATGAATATCGTGGTGAGATATCTGTCATTGCAAGCAATGGCAAAAAAGTTAGCCTGCTGGGACAGGGACACTCCTGAGGGACTGCAGCCCACAGGTCACACCCACAGGGGCTGAGGAAAAAAGAAGGAAGGAGCAGAAGAAAATATTGATAAAATTAGGCCTGTGCCAACAATTTTCCCCTCACATCTACCTTTTTTCTTCCAGCAGAGTAAAGCCTTTTTCAAAAGAGATAGGTAAACTACTACACAGCAAAGACCAACTTCCTTTGCTGCAGGTCTGTCATCTTGGTTAGGAAGGTGGAAGGAGAGGTGTTGGACTGAAGTTGAAAGAGGAAGAAAGGCATTTCCCTGTGTCTGCTTACGTGTTTGTCTGCTTTGCTTTTCAATATCCCAATCAGTAATTTAAGTTTTATGCTAATTGGCAACAAATTAAGTCAAACTCCCCAAGTCAAGACTGTTTTGCTCCCAGCACATGTACATTTACTAATAACACTTGGGATCTGGTACAGTGTATTATATGCCAGACACTGCATTCTATGCCTATCTTAGTTTACAGAAGTAAAGATCTTATTATTTGTATACAGTAGTCTGTTTGTTATAAAATTGTATGTTTAGCAGTAGTTTAATAATAAATACAGGTATTTGATAACATCTTTAATTGCACAGTGTGGAACTGTATTTGATTATATATATATGACAGAAAAAGGGTGACAGAATTGCTTTTTACAAGAATTTCCTATTTTCCATTAATTTGTAAGATTATTTTTTTTATGGCTCATAACGTTGTTGATCTTTGTATTTTGAAAACTAAGCTCTCCCATGACAAATATCTGCCTCAGACATATTTTATGTTAATTAAAGCCAAAAGGCTCAGCTTCCAAATGTGAGGTCAAGGAAAAAATATGTTGTATTGCACATGTTGAACAACTCTATCAGCTTTTGCCAGCATGCTCAGGAATTTTTTGGAGTAGTGTTTAAAAAAGGCTTTACTCTGCTAGAGGAAAAAAGGTAGATGCGAGGGGAAAATTGTCTGCACAGGCCTAATTTTATCAAGTTGCAAGGCCTGAAAAGACTACCATTCATTCCTATGTGGGCATATGTAAACTTAGGATTTAGCAGAAGGGTCTACACACAGGTAACAGCCCAGAAGTTGCAGATCTGGGCTGTGATTGGCCAGGTCAGTGCTAAAAACACAGCCCTGCACTCAGTCCTGAGTCTAGAAACCTGGAGGAGACAACCTGATACAACTTGGTTGTATAGGAGCCAAAGGCAGGTCTGCAGGAAGGAGGAGAGACAGGGAGGCCCGGGGAGCTGTTTGGCTTTCACAAACCATTGTGCTGCTCCCTCAGCAGCTTCTTCCACTGTGCTGATGGAGTGGTCAGGGTCCCCATCATGTCCAGGCAGCATCTGTGGACTGTGAACTCCTGTGTAGGAACAGGAGCTATGAAATCCTCTCGTGGAAAAGTGTAAGACCTGCAAATATCGTTTTAGGGGGTGGAAGTTAAGAGTACTGAGGAACTTTGTCTAAAATCAGAGGTAGAAGTACAGAACATGGAGGGGGCTTCACAAGTGGCAACAGAAAGAAAAATTTTCACTAAGGAGAGCTTAGGGGAAACAGACTGGAGCATCCTGCCAAGATTTAGGATAAGAACAGTAGCAGGGTCTAGACTAGGTAAGAAGGAACAAGAACTGAGAAACAGAAGGTGATGGGACAAGAGGCAGATATGGAGAGCTATGATGCCTAAGAGAAAAAAGCTCAATGGAACAAAAGAGCACACAAAGAGGAAAGGGGACAGGAGGGGAGGGAAGGGAAGAGGAGGGGAGGAGAAGGAATATGTCTTTGGCTGAAGATTCTCAAGATGTGCCGCCAGAGCAGAGACTGAAGGACTCATAAGGAAAGACAGAAAAAATAGAGCTTTTCTAGAAAAGGGAAAGTGGAGGGGGATATGCTGTCTTCTAACAGATAAAAGGCTTCTGCAAAGAAGCAGATAAAAGGGAAAGTAGTAAGACGTTCTCCACGCCTGAGGTGGGCACAGAGTGAGGGTAAAAATATACCATAGGGTACTGGGATTACCTGGAGATTCCTAGGGAAAGCATCCACACAGGACATCTCCTAGCTGTTCAACATCAGAGGAGATTCCAACCACCTCTCAGAGGAAAAGATGAAAATTATATTGGTGGTTCTGTCTTGTCTGCAGTTCTGCCTACTCCTGCTGATGCTATAGTCCCATCCCTAGATATTCAAAGAGAAAGATTAGGTAGTTTTATTGCCGTACTCCCCTCTTTTGCCTGTGCAAAGAATGTGTCTATCAAAATGTAAGTAATTTAGCGCCAAAGTGCGTGGCAAAAGCATGTCTTTTCTCTTTAGAGGCCACTGTGATTACAGATTGGGATAGTTTTGTCATCAGCTCCTCAACAACTTCAGCTATCCACTTTGAGATTTGAGCATATCTCTCCAAGAGTATAAGATTTGAGTAAAATATTTTTTTGTTGTTGTTATTTCTTCATAATGACTGTCTACTCAATAGGAAAAACCCACTTTTCATAAACTTGAGGTGGGTACCACATGTACACCACACGAGTTATCTGGTAATGCCTGAAGTGAAACCTCAGATCTGTCATTCAGTCTCCATACAACATAAAGAAAGCAATGTTATGCCAATATTTCCATCTGTGAAATGGAATATATTCCTATGTACTCATAGTAAATATGTAAGAATAACTTAGTATTCGTGTGTTAAATTTTACTGGTGCTGTCTAGTCTTCCTCTCACCCCTGGCTGGTGCAAGAAGCAGTGTCTCTGATACTCTTCACACTTTTATTTCAGACCAAAATGGTGTGGTTCAAGGTTTTTGATAGAACAAATGTGCTTCTGTTTATTTCTGGGTTGTTGGGTTTTTTCTCACACAAATGCGTACAAGATTCAGGGCTGAAATGAACTAATACATCCGTAGAACGAGAAAATAGGGCAGGATGAATTTTACCAAAAACGAGCGCTGGGTTTATCTCCTAGGCTGACGAGTCAGGCGATGAAGCAGTTTTGCACGGCAGCAGCAACAAAGATTATTCACACACTTCAACCCTACGGGTGCTGGATGAGAGGTGAACCTGGGGGCTTCTGTTTCCGACAAGAACGACAAAAAGGCCAGAGATTATTTAGCTCTCAGCCACAGCGGAATCCCGGACACAGCCCCGCGGCCGGGCGGGGGCCGCGGGCTCGGCGGGCACCGGGCGGCGCTGCTGCTCCGCGCCAGGAGCCGCGGGGAGAGGACAGGGAGGGAGGGAGGCGCTTTGGTCATTGTGGTCGTTATAAAGAAATATCAATTAGAAAAATAATAGGTTTTACTCAGATCTTATACTCTTGCATAGATATGCTCGAAGTGGACAGCTGAAGCTGAAGAGGTGCTGGTGACGAGACTGTCCTGGTTCTGTAATGGAAACGGCCTCTGGAGAGAAAAGACACGTTCTTGACACATGCTTTTGTCACCATAGCAAGAGACCGCCCGTACCCGTGTTGTGCCCACGTGAGAGGGATATGGAAAACCCTATCCCCACAGCCGCGGGGAAATTGCTCCAGAAAATGCACACAAGGCGCACGAGAGTAACCGTGAGCGAAATCTACCATCACTGGGACAGGGCCTGTCACTTCCCCACGGCATCGCAAACCCGTGGGAGAATACCAGCAGTGGTGTGGTGAGGGGGCTGAGCATGGACCTGTGTGAGGGTGTCACCTGTGCCAGAGCAGTGGGACGTGGCCCTCTCCATCACTACTGCCCTTTGGGCAGATGCTCAGCAGTAGGAGTGGAGACCAACAGGGCTGCAGCAAGTGACCTGGACTTTGTCTAAGCACAAACAACCATGTTGGGAAGCTTCAGACAGGGCCCAATCCAGGTGTCAGTGTGTCAAGAGTTAATGCATCCTGAGCAAAAAAGACAGGAGGAGAGTGGCTGAGCTCAACTGGAGGGACTTTGCCTTGCCCAAAGAGAATGAGGAGAGCCAGCACCATGAGGATTTGCTCACTTTGGGATGATGAAGAACAATGTACCCTCCAGTGGAGGGAGTGTTGGCAGTGACAAAGCCACATTGCTTATTTGAGGACTCTGCTGCAGAAAGCTTTTTCTGGTTTCCCTTTGCCTAAATCTTCACTTTATGTAACCTGTCACAAGACAACTTCTGACTTTCTCTTCATAGGCACTTGCTTGTTCCTGGCTGTTGCTTAAAAGCTCAGAATGAAAAACGCGCTCTTTCCTACTCAACAGCTGTGTTCCCTGAGAGGAGCTTAGGGCTCCATTGCTTCTTGTTGAGCCAAACTGTAGCACCAGCTTCAGTGCAGGTATGGTTGAGTTGGAAGAGGTCTAACTCTGCAGCAGATGGAAGACTGAAGGAGAAAGTTGCAATAGCAAATAATATAATAACAGTTATGAATTTATAATTATGATAATAAGAAGAAGTGAGAAAGAAGGGAAGACAGGAGACCTGGTTTTGTGCTAAATTCTCACCTTCTTCAATTATAAATACAGTGTGTAAGTCTTGTAACTGAGAGAAACAAGAAAAGAACAGGTTTAGTTCAAGCAGTCAAGATGGATCCAGTTTATGCATATGATGGGATGTGTGTGCTCCAATGAAACAAAAACGTAGGACAAGTTACAAAACCTCAGACATGTGTTACCACCTCATGATAGACTGACGAGTGGACTGCACAGCAGAGGAACGTAAGAAACAAGAGCTGCGATCCTTGGTAAAAATCCTATTGGCCAATGTGTATAGGAGATTTCAAGGTAGTGATGATCAGTGTGGCCATAGGGATCATTTGTGAATTACATGTTAGTATACAGACCTGCGCTCCCAAAAGGCCAAGTAGAAGGCAAAGATAGAGCAGGGATGAGAGTCTTGCTGAAAGCAAAAACAAAATGGTGCTTTAAAGTCCTGCCTCATTAAGTTGTTTGTAACTAGTCTTGCAAGTAGGGTTTTTATATTAGAACAAATCTTTATTGGTTAAATTTCTTCAGCCTGCAGTTGTCATGAAAAGGCCAGTAGCAAAAGAAACAAAATGAGCATAATAGCAAAGAAAAATCATCTTTCTTGAGAACAAGATGAAATGTCAAAGGATTAGGGTCTACAGTGTGCTGATAAGATACACCATTTTGTGAACTTTCCCTCCCAGAGCCATCCATCTCTATTATCACTGCCTGGAGATGGTTCTATGTCAACTTTTCATCTGCATCAGTAACTCATTCTGTTCAGCCATCTGTTCCACAGACATCAAACTGTTAAGAAGCCCCAGTACAGCACAATCTAGTCCAGTAACTCAGAAACAGAAAAGAAAAGATCTCATTACCATTTGAATTCACAGGCTCTCCTGTGATACACATACAATATTTTTTTTATATTGACATGAACATGGTAATTTGGTGAGTAAACTCTCAGTTATAACAAAGGGATTAAAATCAAACACTTAATATGCAACAGCTTTATTCAGAGGCAAAATAGTTATTGAGTTAAGCCAGGATTTAAGGTAGTTGGTTCTCACTCTGCAGACTTTAACTGAGTTAAGAAAACATTCATATTAACTAGAATGACTATTATATCTTTCCATTTTAACTGTTGAAGATTTCACCAATAATTTATAGTCTGGATGAGGCAGGCATTTAAAAGCTAAGCTCTCATAAGAAAATTATGACAGTAGATTGTTGACAGGTTTCTAGTGCAATTTGATGTTTCTTGTTTTGTTTTTATTTATTCAAGTCCATATATGATAAAAATTTATGATTTTTTGTTTCAATTTACCATGTTGTCTTTCTAAATTAATATGTCCCAAGAGCTTGTAAAGTTATATCTAATTCAGTGGCTTTGATTTGTTTTTTTCTATGTTTTTAGCACTATAGAGCTGGGATAATTAAAGGCCAGAGAGCTGGATTCCATTCTGGCCTGTAAATCTTCAACAGAACTGGTGCTGAAGTTTCAATAACAAAATCATTATTGTGAATGATTACTGAGCCAGAGAAAACCATTGATTGACATTCAGATTCTTAACTGAATTTGCAGATGCTGCGAAGTGAGAAGATTTGGTGGGAGGTCTGTGAGTCATTGAGACAGGATCTTAGCCTCGCAGTTTTAGAGAGCTCTCCAGAGAAGCACTGCACTCCAGCATTGCTTTTGGGCTTGGGGAGACAGGGACTGCAGAATCATGCAAGAGCAATGTCCTCAAGCCTGGTTCAAAGGAAAATGAATGCTGTGTTTAAAACAATAATCCCTTTGGCTAATTAACATGTGATCTGATTGGTAAATTAGCCTCTATGAAGTTTTTGCTAGCACAGCTCAAGTATTTTAAGTACCTAAGGGCTTTCATTTTTTAAAAGGAAAGGAGGCAAAGATTCTACTTTTACATTGACCCTGTATATTCTTAACATATTATTAAATGTAATCATCTGTTGTGATATAGTCTCCACTGAAGAGCTGGATATACAGCCTGATACAGTTTGGGACTGTGTAGCATGCATCCCATTCGATATACTATACTCTAAGCCACGTGTTAGATTCTATTATGTTCTAAAGGTTTAATACAACCTTTCTGTTTTTACATGACACTCTGACTTGCTCACACATTAATAGTGCACAGACCCTGTCTTTGGAGCTGTAACTTGCTGTCTTGTGGCATATCTTTCATTTCACCTCTATCTTTGTTTTATATAACTCTCCCCCCACTGTCTCTGGGAAAGAAATACGCCAGACTTGTGTCCCCCAACAGAGCTGTGGTCTCTAAGGAAACTCGTGCATTAATTAAGGAATAGTATAATGGGTATGGTTTTGTTTTGTTAACCAGTGCCCCAAGGAGCATCGTTTCACTTACATGAGTATGTTACCCCCTCCCCCTACTAGCAAATATCAGCATATTTCTGTTAACTGTTATGTGGGTATGTTTAAAACTATACATATGAGATAAAATTTTGTCTTTTGAAATAGCAAGCAAATTGGCACATGAATTAAATTTCTGTAGTAACTGTCTTCTCTGGTTACTGGTTGTTGGCCTCCCTCTCAAAATGTTCTAGTATTGAAGCCAACACCCATGGCCACACACTAGGTGTGCTTGGCAGCTGCAGGGCCCAGATGCCAACCACTGGAATGTATTTTATGTACCAGTGTCTCTCCCTGTGGCTTGGTTTCTTGGCCAGCCTTTAGCAAAGTCTCTTCTTTGGACTCATCTGGCTCCAGCGCTTGCTGCTCTTGCAACCGTGGAGCTGAAGCAAAGGCGATTTACAGATGACCTGTGTCACCATTCCAGGAACCACTGCCTGCACCAGTTCTAGCAAGATATATATACTCAATCCTTTTAGCATGTGAAAGAGAGATGTCCCACTTGCGTGTGTTTATTGTGGAGGACCAACCGTATGGATTGACAGGGGTCTGAAAGGGCAGAGCACCCTGGTCAACCTGGCAGACGTCCCTGAAAGCTACTTTTTGATGTCAGACATGGAAGCCGGTATTTGCTGAACTCCCAAGAGAGACAAACCTTCCAGAGACTCCAAATTTCTCTATTGTCTATTCAAGAAGGAAGGAAGGAAGGGGAAGGAAGGAAAGAAGGGGAAGGAAGAAGGGAAGAAAGGAAGAAAGGAAGGAAGAAAGAGAGAAAGAAAGAGAGAGGAAGAAAAGAAGGAAGAAAGAAAGAAAGAAAGGAAGAAAAAAGAAAGAAAGAAAGGAAGGAAGAAAGAAAAAGAAAGAAAGAAAGAACAAGAAAGAAGAAAGAAGAAGGGAAAAGTCCACCTGGCAAGAAAGAGCAAGCTGTTTCATTGTCAGGATATATTTAAGAAGTAAGAGAGAATACTGTATTTCCACAGAAGATCCATTAGCATAGCATGCAAAAAAAAAAAAAAAAGCTTATTACCGTAAGTTATTTACTGAGTAGTTTTTTGTAAAATAATTATTAATGTTTTATGTTTTGTAGGGCTTCCAATCTTAATGTTTTCATTGTAGCATTCCACTGTGGTTTCTCTGCTACGGTACCCTCTAGACTTTCACATTTGCCTGTAAAGCTGGCTGCTCACTAAAGACACGCCAAGCCGAACACTGGAGGTGTGTTTTGCTACACGCCCACGATACAAAATTGACTTAGCTGCAATTGCATGCAGCTAACTCCACTAGAGAAAAACACAGCTCCTGTTAAGAAGTTGCAGTAAGAAAATATTGATTTCTCAGATACTGAAATGCTCACCAAACTGATACAGAATCGCAACCATTGACTGAAATACTTTTAAATATCTACAACACGACAGTAAATAATTTTATACCCACTTTGTTGTGCATAAGGGTAATCTCAGCTTCCTAATTTGCATTTAAGAATGGCTGTAACTTGAGAAAGTGCACAGTTAGTTAACCATCTCATCTTTTGAACTGTATTTAAGAACAATTATGTTGACAGTGGAAGAACAACACATTTAGCACATACACTTTTGGATCATGTGTGCACTCACAGGAATTAGAAGGTGTACAAGATATTACTACATGCTCATCTGAAAGGGGTCCTTTAGGGAAAAAAATGTGAATTTATGTTACATTCTTAAAATAATATTGTTCAAAAGTATAACCAAAGAATATGGAACTGATTCTTTTCTGCCTTAGCATTGATACAGCTATGTCTTGTAACCATATTTGCTTCAGTGCTGTCATTTCTGTTGGCACTGGTGCTACTGGGAGCACCATTATCAACTGGTGTTGTAAGCAATATTTGTGCAGATTTCTCGTGTACATTTTTTCAGGTTTTTTTTTTAATAGCATTAAAATATAAAATTCCACAGTATGGTCATAGTTGGTTAGGACTCTCTAAGATCTTTTTCTAAGTGAGAGCTTTTTAACCTGGAGGAAAAACAATAGCAAGTATTGGTAAAAGAGGGAAAAGGTGTACTAAAATGGCAAGAGGTTAGGAAGAACAAGGGGAAATAAGGAAAAGTGGAAACATGACAACATAGAGATTTCAGTGCGGGTTAAGTCAGAGAAATCAAACTACTTGTGCATGTTGATGTACTATAAATCTGCTGAAAAAACTTATATATTATTACAAACTAAAAAAAAGATCCACTCCATTTTTAACAGTCATTGAAAAACAAGCAAGAAATTAAGTCACTCTAAGAAAAACATTGGGAATAATATTGTAAACATTTTAATGCCACATAGAAAAGGTTTTACCTCACAAACCTGAGTGTAAGGTCATAAGAGCTCTCATAAAATCCTTACTAGAGCAGAGAAGGATTTCAGCACAAATTCAGACTAAAAATTTTGAGGCAATTTAGACTAAAAAGTTTGAGGCAATTTAGGCTCCTTTAGGGAGAAGGGATATTAGAAGAAAGGTGAAGTATAGAATATGATGGTGTAGAGAAAGCCTATTAGGCATCTGTATTTTGCTTCTTATATTCCAAAGAGTATATCCAGTGAAATTAATAGTAAAAAGTGAGTATCAGTTAGTGATGTTTTCTACATAATGAGTGCCTGAAGCATGTTACTGGAACACCTGAGACAGAAAGCTTTGCAGTATGTTTTATAAAATTGTTCAGACGTTTGTTTGCATCATATAGATGTTTTCTGTGAGGTCAAGCAAGACAAAATCTGTCAGATATATCCACCTTCAGTTCATAAGAATCACATAAGCTAGTTATTGGATCTGTTAGTCTGCAAGGTCTGTTATGACACAACTCTCAATGATGGGTGTTGCCCTTCTGTAGAATTTGATTTTCGCTGTATTTAAGTACACGGCCATTATTGTGAACCTGTTTATCAAGGTTTACATTACATACTTTCTCTTCATTTAAATGCCTGTAAAGGTAAGATATAGGTCTATATGAATATAAGCGTCTTTTCACCGTCTTTGAACTCAATATAAAGGTACTTGTGGGGGCTAAGTCTGCTGTAGCTTATACCAATTGTTTAGCCAATCATTTCCCTTTGACAGGAAGGATATAAAAATAAAAAGATGGACAGAACAGTGGATGATCTCAGGGAACTGTTTTGAATGACCCCCCCAGTGACAGAAGAGTCAAACTTTTCATTATATAAGCTTGTTGTGGTTCAACAATCACAGGTTCCTTCTCACTTTGGTATTTCAGCTATTCTTTGAGCCCAGTTGCATCTTCCCATGCATAGAGGCAATTGGCACACGTCTCCAGTACTTCAAGCAGCAGGTGGGAAATGGAGAACTTACAGAGATGTTATAGATGTTACAGAGAAGGGGTAAGATTAAATAACAGGCATATTCTCTTGATTTCTGATATTAAGAAAGCTCAAGTCATAAGCAGGCCTACTTAGTATTTTAAACATCAACCTCTAAGGAACTGATATTCATATTTCAGTGATAGTACCCTGACATCACGCCACGAGCAAGTTAGAAAACAGTTTCCTTGCTGATGAGATCCACTGTCGTGTTCACTATGACATTCTCTGAGTAGCATATAAAATGGAGGTCTAGACTTAGATAGCACTCTAAATAATACAGTGGTTCAACCGTTTTAAAAGGGTCGATCTTCAATTACAGTAATATCTTAACACTTCCTTGCTTACAGTGTTGTTTCATTTCAGTAATGCGAAGTGGTCTTTCCATTCACACATTTGAAGGAATAAACAAAATCCCACTAGTGTAGAATGGTAGAATGAAGACTCCAGTGTCTCCTTGCACTAGTTTTGCCTCTATGTAACTGCATTACTTCAGTGGAAGTAATCCTGGGTCCATGCTAGTTATCCACCTTTAAATTAGGGAGACTAGAAAAAACAAGCAGTGCATTCCAGTTATATTCAATAAAAATCAAAGTAGATATATCCCTTTTTCATATCTATTTTTCATACAAATTATGGGGACATACAATACTGGTCATTTTTGAAGGTGAAATGAACATTCTTATTTCTTCTGAATGAACATGAAGGATCTCAGGTGACCTATTAAAGTAAAATTTCCTTATAATCCCTGCACAAATTCTCCTTCCCTAGTAAATGGTAGGGCTATCCATCAGTGGTTATATATACATGCAATGTGGATGTAAATGTTCACAGATATTGTATATGTGATGTACCTACATATACAGTTTCACACTGTGTAGATAGATACTGTGTGTACATACAGTATTATCTTCATAGGTATGTGTACAATATCTCGGTGCTATTGCCTAGTACAGACACAATATATTCTGTAAGTTGTGTAATGAAGGGATGGTATTACATGGCAAATATGAAATCTGTCAGACTTACAGCAAAGTCAGTTGCAGCAGGATAGCTTGGATCCATCTTCTGTTTCTTGGAGGCAGCAACAACAGTGGGAGTAAATCTAACAGGTCTCAATAGACAAAGATTTTGTTCCCATTCTTCCTGCCTCAGAGCTGCTCATTTTTCTTCACACTACTTAGACAAATTATTACTTTTCCCTTTACACTGTCACTTCAGTTAGTCCAGCCCTGAACCTTTACTGGTTTTTCTTCTTCTCTAACATTCTTACCCTGGAACTTTCTGCTGAGTGTGCATATGTATGCATGTGTCTGCACATGTGCAACTGTCAGAAATGTTCCTTTATTTATTACATTATTGAACCTTTGAGATAAAATGACTGTTAAAACGAAGGGGCCTCATCTAAGTGCATTCTTTTAGAGCTCAGCATGGGGTTTATGGCTCACAGAAGCATGCAGTCTGACCGTATTTTTCTTCTTTCATGGGAGAACATCGAATAGCAATTGGTGTTTGTGTTTACTGGAGTTCACATCTCACAAAGCAGTTCAAAACAGAATGCAAAGGAAACTAATGTGTTACCAGAGAGAAGAATATGGAGAAGTTAAATAGTTAATTTTTAGTAGGCACAAATCACATTTCCATCAAGTGCAAGCAGTCAGCTGTTATTGTAGGTCACTAAGATACAATGAATTATTTTCTACAGTTCGTGGAAAACATTAGGCAGCTGTAATAAAGTCAATGGTATTTCCTTCCTCACTGAAACATTACTTCAGCAAATCCCCTTGTTTTGTTAAAACACCATTTGATGCTTGGTAAAATTTAATTGATTTCTTCTTTTATATTTTTTAAATTTCTTTTATTGATTACTGCAGATAGAGAAAACACTGAGGGAAAAATATTAGAAGTGGCTTTTCATGTTCAGATGGATGACAATTGATCTAAACTAAAAAGGCTGTAAATGGAAAGGGGAAGAGAGCACTTCAGTGGCCTTTATATAACATAGATATTCAATCCAGGAAACATACCACAACGTAAATGTCTTTTTAAGACATTAAAACTCAGCTTAAACAACAGCTAGAGTATTTTATACCCTAGTTCATCACTTTTAATTTTCCTTACGTATTTATCCATAGTTATCTGTGGTAACATACAAAGTTATGTTTTCAAAGTTTATCTTGCTTTATAAGCATCTATTTAAATCCTGCATAAAGTATCTGTAATAAATCCCTTCAGGTCAGATAATAGTACGGTTTTTTACCCTTGCTTTCTTTTAAGATCTGATGAATATGAACAATTTAAGGATTCCTGGGAATTTTGAATGAATTGATTAAGAGAATCTAAGCTTTTTTTTGAGACGGTAATCAGTGGTGAATGTCTCAGAATGCTGTGAAATGAAGAATAAACCTTGACTGTACATATGCAAAAACTGGTCAGCCAGCTGGTTGTGCATTATCAGGGAAACACTTTTACTTTCTACAGGAAAACAGCAGCCTCAGTGTTTCAAAAATATGCACTGTCCTATGGATTGGCTCACAAACAGTAGCAGCTGGACCTCAAGTTAGGTACCCACACTTTAGTAAGCAAACTGACATTACAGCAGAGGAATGAGAAAAATGTAGGAATTAGTAAGGGCTAGAGGTGCAGAGGTTATGACATTTTCACTAGCTGGGCAGGGACACAGCTTGGATAAAACCTGCAAGGACTTTTGTAAAATGTTGCATTAACAATTGGCATACTCACTTTTCTTAACAACACTCTATTAATAAGATGGAGTTTCATTCCCCTCCTCCCTTTCAAACTATTTTAGCTACTTCAAATATATGTCCAACTGAGTATGAGTTTAAAAACGCCAGATCACAAAGCAATTTTTCCTGAAAATTCAGGAATAATATCCTTGATCCTGGAGAGCTAGTGATGATTTGTAAAGGTTTTTAAACTAACATTGCCGAAGTTGATAGATGCTGGCCCTCTCATAAGAGGGGTTGGCTAATTTAGAAGAAGTAAAAAAAATTGTGAATCATACTGTGAATTCTGGACTAGACGTGCATCAGGAACAGCAGTGAGTTAAGGGTAAATCAACGTATAGATCATATTCAGATGTGTTTTCTTCTGATGTTTGTACTCATTGCTTAAATATTCATTCCCTATTACCAGAGTTCTGTTCATGTTTCTAAGAAGTGATAAGGGTAAGTGGCTTGCTCTGTGTTAATGTACTTTCTGTGTGCAGTTCCTAATCTGCTGCATATCTTGCAGGGCCCTGAATATGTATGTGATGAGGTTAACATAACCAAACATGCTTCTGCAAATCTTTCTGCTTTTTTTTTCTACATACCGTAAAATTTTTACTACCTCATTGAGCATTGTATACATGACTTCAGCTTGCCACAGTTTCTTAAAAAGAGCTGGTCGTTAAGAAGTTCATCTGCCAGTAAAGCAACCAACTCAGTTGAACTGCCCCATTTTAAGGTAGGAGAACTTACAGGAGCAGACTTCAGCCTAGTATGGAGGTCTACATGACCACGCACACGCTCTGCTGCACCATAAAGCAAGCCTGGAGAGGTACAACTGTAGCTCTCTGGGCACACTTAACAAAACTTTGCCTTGGTAATACATTGCTTGATGGATTAACAATACAACAGACTGTTTATCTTTACCAAACATTTCCAGAATATAGGCAAAGGTTTACTAGTCCTAACTATTTAGTTAAGGCAACATGGGAATTATCTGACCTTTGTTATTACTTGTCTTCCACCTAATTCTAAATATATTTCTTTTCTTCTATAAGGTCCCTACCCCATAATAAAACTCTGTTTGTGCCATAGCTCTAGCACCAAGCAGATCCACAAAAAGCTATGAAATGTAACTCTATAGAAAAAAACCAAAATGTATGTAATAAACTTTAAATAATGGGTTTGCAGTTTGTCTTAACTAACTTTATTTGCAAATAAACATGCCTCCATTCTTCTGCTGAGAGCATTTGCACCTCAGAACCTTATCTTTCCTGCAGTTAAACTAAACAACTTGTTGTCTTGCCAAGGTTAAGATCAGAAGAGATCATTAGATCCAAGCGTCTAATCAGTATATCACAGGCCATTGCTTTTCAGTCCCTCACCACTGTCCTCTGTCTTGTCTTCAGCTAAACCACGTATGCTAAGAAGATATCTGATTGTTCTTCAGACTGATTTCTCCATTTCCCCTTAGCAGTTTCCTCCCTGTTTAGCTACCACCAATGTATATTTTTGTTATTCTTCTTCTTCCATGTTCTAAGAAGTACTTTTTCAGTGAAACTAACCTTTTACATATGAAATTTTCTTTGCTATTCCCCAGTTAGAAGGTGGTATTGTCATTTCTTCTTCTTCTTCTACATATGTCCTCTATCTAGCTGTATTAAAATGTGACATTCTGGAATGGGATTATTATTTAATCTGGTTCCTCTGCATTATTCCAGCAACCATTTTTTCGCCTGTTAAATTTAGCAGAACTGGTTTCACATTTACTCCCAGATCACTTGCAAAACTGCTGATGTCATGATGTCATGACAGAATGATTCTCTAGTGAAAATACTTCTGATTTGTTGATTACTTTTTAAAACTCCTGTTAAACTTTTTCATAAACTGTTTTAGTGCACTGAAGAGTGGTGATGCCAAGCAGAATGCCAAGTAAGACTTAAACATCCTATGAATTACGGTGTTTCACCTGTCCAGTTGCCTTTACCAAGCAAACTTGGAATTTTCTATTAAAATGGCTACAGTCTAGTTTAAAATCCTCAATTTAAAGAACATAGAACTTTACTGAAAAGCGTGAATTCTATTCCCACTCATTCATTCTGCTAACTGAATTACACCACTATTTCCTTTTATTCTGTCTGGACCTGATGTCACAGCAGCAAAATAACTCAGGCCTTTCTTTATGTCCTTTTTAATACTGAATCAGTGTTACCTCATTTCTACCCTTCTAGACTTTCCTCACTGTTCCAGGGTTTATTAAAAAAGACCTTTTCCCAAACAACTCCTGAAGCAACTTTTGGGTCCTAGTTATCTAGCTTGCTGATTTAAAAACATTTAGTAAATGTTGTTTATCACGCTCCAGAGTTACTAATGAGCTGCAAACTACTCTATCATCAAAACATGAGAAATGTGTAAACGTGTGTCTTTCCTGATATGGGACAGAAACATTTGTTAAGTATTTCTGCATTTTGCTCAATGCACGTCAATAATTTAATCTGTCTTTTAGAACTGAATCATAGAATTAAACTGCTCAAAGAGTTCTGATTTGTCAGTGACTCCTTATTGCTACTTTGTCTTTAAAATAGCAATTCTCTGTGTCTATTTATATGTGATGTAACTGAGCTCTCTAATCTGAGAACTACAGAAGATGTATGCTTTTACTAGCTGTCTATAGTGATTTTCACATCGAATACCTTTAGAAGCTATCCCTATGACTGGTCTTAGTTTTAGGGGTAAGCAAATGGTGAAAGTTAATTTACACCATTTTTTAAAATAGCCTCTATCAAGTACTGCATTTAGAGTAATGAAAATGAAATGAGCCTTTGTATAAATATCTTGAATACCTAATTTTATATATTCCTCTGAGGATAAAAAACCCCACACATCCACAGACACACATATGCTTCATTGTGCTCCAATAAAATGCAAAATGCAAAATTCAAAATGCTGCACCCCACTTACTCATTAATCAGTGTGAAATGGTTTGTTCTTCAGTCACTGTGCCTACAGGGAGACTGACATTTCTATAGTGTTATTTTAGTAATGGGTAAGCAGTGGTAGCTCCAACAGCACAAAACACCTTTAAAATTGTTTTTATAGAGAACTTAATCACGCAGGATCACCATACACCGTAACAAACAATAGTCATTTTTCAGGAGCTCACCCACAAAAATCAGCTGTTAGGATAGAGGCTCCAATACTTCACCTCACTTGTGTTGCGAAGACTGGATTTTAAATCCTCCACTTTTAGTTGCTTAGGTACCTGGCCACTCTGCTAGGGCTTCCTAGCAATAATGAAGAGACATAGCCCTCTCAGAGAAGTCAAAGCACGTATTTCAGTCAGGGTCCTGCTGTGATCAGCTTCTAAAGCCTTCTCTCTCATCAAGTTCTTGTTTCAACAAAAAAACCCACAAATCTGTGGTGAGCAGAAGTCCGAGCACTGGCTTTGGCAGGGTCATCGTTGGCCTGTGACTCACAGCTCCACTCAGTCACATCAGTGCAGATACTCAGGTAGCTGGAAATGGAGTGTCCTCTGGAAAGCTCTATAAAGAGAGAGAGAGACAAATATCAGGGTTAGTATTTGTGGTCAGTACTCCTTCAGACAGTTCGAGATCGTTTGGTCTAATGGGTCATTGTGGTATTACTTAAACAAAAGAAAGACAATAGCACGTCCCTGGACAGACCATGCAAACAAGGTGTTTTCTTAGAATCCATGCATGCTTGACATCACACACAACTCTGCAGTCAACTCTAAAGGTATCAGAAGGCCTGTCAACCAGGATAAATGCAGTCATTAAATCTAAACAGAAGGGGATCATCGTCCAAAAGCAATAATAAGAACCTAAGAACCTCTGGAGAGCCAGAAAGCCTTTATTATTTCAGAATCGATTGTTCCTAGAACAGGATGTTGACTATTAAACAAGAGGATGACATATGTTTTCTTTTTTTTTCCCCCAAGCAATCAGGGTTAAAAATATACCTGGTTAAGAAGCAGAATTTTTTTAATATTCCTAAAACTGAAAATTTACTGTGGCAATCTTTGAGAGGTATGTAGTAGGCCAGGTGTGTAAATGTTAGTCAGACTGCCTGAAAATGACTTGTTTGCACCTGAAAAGAAACTAACTCAGAATTGCATGTTCTGTCTTCTGTGGAAACTTTTTTTTTTCTACTATTTTTCCTTTTTTATTATCCTGCATTTTTTTTTCTAGACATGCAATATAAGGGGAAAATAGTCTCAGAGACGTGCAGGTAGAACAAGTTCTTCCGTATAACAAACTATGCTGATCTCATTAGTCCTAAGAGGGTTTAGGTTAAAAAGGAAAATGTTCACAAAGAGCATAACAAAAAATATATATCACATCAACATTTATGTGTCCTGAAACTAGGAATAAATCATGACTCTTGGCTGACAGGTTGCGAGCTTTATCTATAGATCCCAGCAGATGGTTTAACTTTTGGATTCTCTCCATTTGAGAGAAAGGCACACTTAGACTGTTGCTACATGAGAGCCTCCACAAACACAGGGAGTTCTTTTCTTTAGAGCATTTGCTTTGGAATCTTACAGGCTCAGTTACACAGCTTGCACATAGCATCCACATAATTTATGGCTATAGGAAATACTGGATCATTTGGTACAAGTCTACTGTTGATGTTTGCAGAAAGCAAGACCATTCTTTCTATAATAGAAAATTTAAATAAGTTTAATTTTAAGGTGGTCTTGTAACTCATTTTTAACTGAGCATCATAATGTTCAGTGTGTTTCATGAGTTAATGTGCAATGGGGCAAAGTGAGATTTTTGTACTACCAAAAGGGTGTTCATCAAAGGGAATTCTACACGCAAAATGCTTATCAAATCATGTTTACAGGATTTTAGTCTTTCAGTTTGGTTTTGCATGAAAAATGATAAATCCCAAACAGTGCTGATTAGTTGACCATGTCAAAACTGTCTCTTGAGTGTTTCCTTTTCTTTCCACGTCAGTTTGATTGCCCTAAAAACAGTATGCATTAAAAGCACATGTGCTCTGGATGACATGGAGCACACATCCAAACAATGTTCGGATAAAATGTGCTGTAGCGTAGTGTAAGGGAACGGTATTTCTAGATGGTGAAGCATTGTTTTGGGTTCCTACAAACTGTTTTTTTCCAGATATCATTCTAGTGTCTAGATACTAAAAGACTGAAGGCATTGAAAACCTTTACAATTGATTGTGCAAGGCACAGGGTCCAGCCATTACCTTGTGGAATCCCTATAGAAGTGTTGCCCTACAATGCATGAAGTCCTTTATGACTCTACATAATAAGTGACAGTGCCAACTGTGCACTTTGACTTTTACTTTGACTTAATAAATTTTTAGTCAACTTGAAGTAACATACAATTTTATCATACTTAGCAAGGTTCTCACCCACTCATTATTTTTCCAAGCTCTTGGGACTTTTAGGTTACCTTAACCTAATCTCCACAGAAAATTAAAAAAAAAAAAAAAAAAACCTTTGAAACTTGAAAGAAACATCTGCAGAACATATCTGCATAGAGAAATCCAGACAACTGCATGGCCACTTCCCCTGTATTCCAAATTGCCCGAGGGAAAGACAGCTCTGATCCAGAAGCCTTGTAATCACACTTCTCTAGCTTTTAATCAGACCTCATTTAATGGGACCTCAGCACCCCAATAATTGTTTCAGGATCGGAACTCCTTCATGTGTAGTTGACCTAAAGCAACTTCCTAGTTTTCTGCTGCTACCTGAATACCTAATGAATTCACTGAGCCATGCAACTAATAGATAAAAAAAATTTTCACATAACCCACAGAAACACCATCCTAAGATTTCAAATTTTCTCAGCCAGAGTCCATCATTTTGTGCTGTGTCTTTGTAACAGCATATGAGAGTCTTGTCCACCCGTGTTTTCCCAGGTGTTACCCTGATACATGGAAACAAATCCGTTTAAGTTATATTCAAAATGTAAAAGTACCATAGTAGATCTTTTTAGTGATATTTGGTCAGGTAACCAGAATGATCTTTTTTAACTTTCTGAGATGTTATGCATCTGCAACTAGTACTGGCTTTAGGAAAAGCCGAGCTAGTCTTGTGCAAAAATAATTCCAGAAGGCAATCTGACCACATCTGTGGTCACTGTGTTGTACAGGGATTTCTGTTTGCAGGATTTGCCTATTTTAAGACATTGGTAGGTTAAACTGTCTTTTTTGTCAGTAGTACCTTGTAAGGTAATTCAGAGCAGGTCACTTAGGATAACCTCTTCACTAATCAGCCATAAGAGGCCCACACCTATTCCTCTCACATGAGGATCGTGTTTGTCATAACCAAAGAAGAAGTTGACCTTAAAGTGAATTCTGCTTTGTTCTGGTTCTTAGTTCCCATTATAACTATATTTCTAGATGTCTCTCAGATGTACAAGATGCACTTCAGCTAGTTTTTGCCACATATGAGCAGGAGAAGGTCAAACAGAGAAGGGATTTCAGATGTTAATTCTAAGAGAAAATATTGATATTCAAAATACTTGAAACTCTCCAGTCATACTGGAACTTTGATTTTAGTTTAGTGATTTGTCCCTTTCCCAGTAACTTCTAACTTCTAGACGGTTTCCATCAAACTTCTTTATTTACCCAGTTGGAGATTTTAAAAATCTCTGTATAAAACACAAAGAGAAAAGGAAATAGATCTTTTCTTATTAAGTCCTGAGTGCTTTTTTGACAGCTGTAATCAGGGAAAAAAATGCTTCTGTAAGGTTGGTTACTAATCTCTGTACTATTGTTTGTTCACAAATTCTACTTCAGGTTGTTCTGAATTTTTTTTCAGATTTCAGATTATTTTCATAAACGTACACTTCTCTCCATTATGTTTCTAGAACTGGTAGTTATTCAATCAATATGCTTTATTTAAGATTTTTGCACAGATGTCAATTTCTACAAGGTTTTTGTTGTCTTGGGAGCATACAATGACAGAATGGCTTTTTACTCAGAGAAGGATGTTGAGCAGCTAGTTTACATATGGTATCAGTTCCTGTTCAGACACACTTTGTAGGTGATGTGTACTTTTTGCCTGTTATAGATGCTGCGATTTTCATCTATTGAACTCAACGCTTTCAGTAGAAGAAAATATATTACGGCTGCCGTTCTCTCTCTAGAATATTGCTTTCATGCAGCCCTTTTTGCTGCTGTAGAACTGCAATGGGATAACATTAGTTTACGCCACTGGAGTCACATTTGGAATGCAAAGACTGTGGGTGTACATGCAAAGACTTTTGCATGTACCCAGCAAAAGCACAATGAACTTTAAAATAGATTTTGGATTTATAGGCAACTTTGAATTACACCAATGCTGTATTACATTCATTCTGTTCCTTCTGTTCCCTTTTCTCAGTATCCCCCTCCCTATTTCTGATTCATATTTTGTGAAGCTATTTTTCTTTCTTCTTTTATTGTTGTACCCTCAATTCCTTTTATTCTTCCCTTAATTTTTTTCTTTCTTTTCTCCTTTTCTTATCACTTTATCTTTCCCTTTCTCTGCTATTTGTGTTTTGTTTCTTGTATTTTTCAATTGGGGAATCAGGAAATTTTGCAAGAAAAAGCTTACCTTTGTCTAGGTCAGAGCAACAGCACTACCATAAATAGGTCTGATTTTCAATGCTGTTACAGGTTGCATAGAAATCTGGCCACTACCAACTTGTACTCACACTGTATTTCTGCACAATTTTCTTCCTTTGCAGAGGATATTCACTGACAAAGTTATAATATTTTTTCCCCATAGTAAATCAAAGAGGTCCAAAGTGCTGTATACAGAAGTGGTAAGGAGAGAGCCTCTGGAAAAGGTTGGTGTAAATGTGTAGCTGTTCTACAGTGATACACAGTGCTGCAGAAGTCCTTCTACTAGTGCGTGCTAGAAAAGAAGTACCAAGCAAGATTCAATGTTGACAAGCTAAACTTCCCAATTCTTCTGTCAGTAGATGCTCAAGTTCTTGGAATCCTTTCACTGCAGCAGTCCTGAGTAAGGCTTGCTCAAAGTGAAATGAAAACCATACACCTATTTCAGCTCACATGTAACTGCAGCAACATTCTTCCTTTTTTTTTCTCTGCCTATGACTGCTACACCAACACCATTATCGCTAATACTGTGGCTATTCAAGAAGCATATGTTGCATGGCATGTGGATGCCCTGCAACATCATAACACAAATGTGTCTTACATTCTTTGTATGCGATATGATGGCTTTCATTCTGTTCAGTGGTATCAATTGTGACTTGCTGCAGTACTTGGCATTACTAAGAGACTGAAACAGAGCACTGAACAAGCTAATTCTGCACCACAGTGAAATCACCAGGGAAAAATACATTATTCCAGGTTTGGGAGATATTGTGTATCTAGGCAATGACATAGAAAGCTGTCTTTCTGGTCTGCTGTGGCATGGTAACTTCAGCTGTAAAAATAGTTTACTTCAGGAGTTTTCAACCTTTTTCTTACTGGAACTTTGACAGTTCCCTAAAACTTCCGTCTTTTCATATTATTGAAAGAATGCTTCACACTGAACTTCTAACATTTGAGACACTATCAATACAATACTTCAGCATTTCCACCACTTTAAAGTTTTTAAAGCCTGTGTGCTTGCCTTCTCTTTCTATGCATCTTCCAGCAATTCCATTTGGACTGTGAAATCAAGGCAAAAGTTTTCATATAAGTCTGTGGTACCTCAAAAGAAAAATTCTAGTTTTATGGCATCTCACATGTGTATATGATTCGTTACTAATATAATGATTAGCTAACAGGCACAGAGGTTTTCTTTTGGTGTGACTTTCCATTACAGGTGTAATAACAACATGTCTACAGAAGTAGAAATGCACCATTTTGTTTGTACATGAACAGCATATATGAACCAAGATTAAAACAAGGAATCAGTCAAATGGAACCAGTAAAAGGAGATAGATATATGTGCTGCAGACTGTAACCTTGTATACAAGGGCAAGGAGAAAATGGAACTGAGGTGTCAGACATCTCTTTATGACTCCAATATATCCTATGGGGGTAGCAAGCCTTGTACCCTGCTCACCAACTCAATCCTCATCACAAGGTCAGAATATGTTTTTTGTCTTCTGTGTCAGAAGAAATGTACTGTTTCTATTTAATAATAACTTCTTTTCAGCAACAACTGCCTATATTAGTGCTTCATGATAAGAGAAAAGAAGCACTGGGGTCTTGTGAGGGTGAGTCATAGCTACATAGAACAGATTTGGGATTGTTCTCATGTTCTGATGCACATTTAAGCCAAGAGGTTAAATGTACATCATGTAAGCAAAAGAAATACGCTATGTGTTCATACATCTTATTTCTCCTTCATCCAGCACACAGGGTGGACACATGAACTGTCTTGTGCAGACAGTCACTATTACAATGATTCACAGTGCACATTAAATGCTTTTCCAAAGCACTGCTTGGGCAACTGCTCACAAGCACAAACCAAAACCAGGTCAATATAACAAACAGTATGGAACATATGGGATCCTGCTCCTGCTTGATTATTAGTATAGATAGAGCAAAAAGTGCCAAGAACAGATTTTATGGAAACAGAACCAGGCAGCAGTGTTTCTGAAGACAGAGCTGTTGAGGTTTATGAAGCACTGGAGCAAGCTGCCCAGAGAGGCTGTAAAATTTTCAACCTTGTACATATAAAAGACATTTTAAAAAGCCACACACAACTGGATCAAACTTTGATATTTGTCTTACTAAACCAGAGACTGCTTAGGACAATCAAGTGTTCTCTTTGGACAGATCCTTTACTAGAGGTTCACCAACCTGTAAAGTCAGGAGGGGAGATGGGGAAGCAGACACACTATGACTGATGGATATCTTGTATATGACAGCATGTTGCTGAAAAAACAGCCAATTTTGAGACTTGCCATTACTAAGAAAAATCTGTCAGGCATGGGTATGCTGCAGATCTAAAACTGCACTTGACTTAATTACTGCTTCCAAAATTTGACTTTCATTAAAGTTGGAGGAGTCTTTTTAGACTGTTTTTACTGGTAACCTGGATGCCAGTAGAATTTTTCTCAGGTCTGTTAACTTCTGTCTAGTCTTTTTCTGGAATTTTGTTTGTTTTTTTAAAAGTCTCGGGAATACTTTTTGGCCTACACATTTCTAAAGCTCTAAACCAGAGCCAGGATTTGGGAGGACAGAATCAGAAAACCATAGAAGAATTTAGGTTGGAAGGGACATCTGAATCTCACCTTGTAGATTTAGGTGCCCTCCAGCCTGCAAGCACTTAGATTGTGTTGCTTAGACCTTGTCCAGTGAAGTTTTGAATGTCTTGAAAGATGGAGATTCCACAGCCTCTCTGGGTACCTGTTCAGTATTCAGCCACTACATAAGAATTTTTCCCCCTTCTATCTGATCAGAATTTCCATCTTCCAGCTGGTCTCTATTGCCTCGTAGTCCTGTCACTAGTACTCCATCTTCTCTAAGCTATTTCATTAGATAGGTCAACACATCAATGAAATCCCCCTAAGACTTCTAGTCTTAATGTGAAACTAAAACAGTTTTCTCAGCCTTTCCTGGAAGTCATGTGTTTCAGTCTTCAGTGATCTTCATGACCCGCTGCCAGGTTCATGGTAGTTCATCAATGACTCTGTTATCATTAGGGAGCCTCCACAGTGAAGACAGTACCACAAATCTGGTCTCACAAGTGCTAAACATAAGAGAATGACTTCCCTCAACCTGTCAGCTACACTTCTGCATACATCAGCTGCTGAGGGAAGTGAACTGATGGAGCGTGAACATCATACACAATAGTATTCATATATTTGCAATTTCTGAGACTGGACACTCGAGAACACCTTGAGAAGGGTTAGAGCTTACAGGGAACTGAGGGCAAGGAAGCTTGTTGAGAGCAAAGTTAACCAAAATCGATACCATTTTAGGGATGCAAGGCTTAAAAAACCCATGCTTTTCCTTGCTTAAACAGTCTCACCATTTTGTTCAGCTGATGTAAGTACTTTATGCGTTTATTTCTGAAGTACAGTTCACAAGGATAACATTAAGCTAACAAATCTTTTCGGGGGGAAATCTGTATCCTCATTACTCATCTGAGTCAGGCCAAAGAAATGTCTTTAACTGTTCTTTTCACTTCTAATATTAGTTTTTGCATTTGAATACATTATGTTTGTTAGTTGGGGGAAGTCCAGCAAACTGAAAACAAGTTTTAATGTACCATGCAAGAGCCAACTAGAACTGAAACAATTTTATACCTAAAAGCTGGAAATGAGGCATAAAAAACTGAGCAGTTTGTTACATTCTGTACTGGGAATCAGAGGAACTCAGCCTTGCTTTATACCCCTGTGGGTCAGAAGAAAATCTAATATCAATGAAATTGCAAATGTGAAGTCTGGATGCGTTAAACCAGAATCAAACCTAAGAGGAGGGCTCTTAGACTTCAAAAACTTGATTGGGATCTGTATAGACTCTATTTAGTAAAACACCATTGATCTTTGTAAACAGATTTTGGAACAGTATGAGAAGGTAATGGAAATTTGTTGAAATTCAGTAATGTACAGAAAATCATTCACTGGGGACTGATTCAGCACAGGTGGAAATTATGCAAACTCTAAATCCAGTCACATACAACAGTAATAACCATGCCACATTAGAGCCAATAAGAAGAAATGGTAGGGTACTTTTAAATCATTAGAAAATTTGGGAAGAGCAGATATTGAGAATTACTTTCCTAGTTGCAGTAAAATAGTTTAGGAACAAAGTTAAGAAGGAAGAAATAAAAAAATTTTAAAGATATTATAATACAAGACAAATCATCATATCAGAGAAGAAACTTTGAAGAGGAGAAAAATAAATAGAAATCTGTATAAAGTTAGTAAATCAGTAAAGAAAAATCACTTTTAAGTTAGAATGATTTCTGATGCAACAGAACACCCCAACCCAAAATTTATAGGAAGGAAATCAGTATCTGTTGAGAAAAGTTTTAGTATATTAGAGGGAGAAAATGCACAAACCAGAAAATTATAGGCACTACAGACAGGGAAAAAAACAAACAAAACAAAAGAAAAAAATCCAAACAAACAAAAAATCCAAACAACATTAAGGACAAATAAATGCATATCTAAATATTTAAAATTAAATTATCAAGGAAGACTTAGTTTTGACTATGGCAGGAAAACGCCTAAAAGGGAACTGGTAGGGGAATAGGCACAATTCTGAAGCTAAAATTGTAAAAATTCACTGGAATTAGGACAAGTTCCTGGAAACTGCAGTATTTTTATCAAGGCATACTTCCAAAACTTAAGATAAACCAGGAAGTTGTATATCAATGGACTTAACAACAAGCATATGAGAAGATCTTGGAAACAATCTTAAAACACAGAGTATGGCAGTAGATAGAAAGTATATTTTATTGTCTCAGGCAAATGCTTAACAAATTTCCTGGAGCTCTGAAAGCACAGCTTCTTGGACCGCGTAGGTCCAGTGAACACAAATGTGCAAAAAAAAACTTGACAGCCCAAACCAGTACCAATACTGAATGAAAAAAGTATGATCTAGAATAAGAAACTATATGCTTAAATAAGAACTAATCCAGCAGAAGAGCAAGAAGAAGCATGCTCAAAGAAATGGTACCAAGAGTAATTAGAAGTAGGAATAAAGGCTTACACAATGGCCAGGACATTCTACCATATAGTCCTAGTGTAAATGGTTTACTGTGGAAAATCAGTCCACTCCAACTCTTTATGTTGCAGTAAAAAAAAACTGTGGAGGAGAAATATTAGTTTAAAATACTTACTAGTAAAGTTATTTAGATTGATTCACTGGCACAAATTTGGGGTTAAAGCATCAGATGAAGCTTCAGGAAAACTGGGTAACTCACCTTTTTTCAGATCCCAAGATCAGTTTGTATTCCCTAGAAAGTAAATGGCTAAACAAATGCATATCCATGTGCTCACAGTGATAACTAAAGTTTTGTAACACAGCTGGTAAAACAAAACGTATCCTCAATCTGACAGACTTTGAATAGCTTACATACAGTAAAAGAATACCAAATATTTCTCTGTTGTTGAGGAGAAAGACATAATTTCTGATCCTCCTTGAATGTGAGAATTGGATATTTTCCCATGTATATTTGTCATCTATATTCTGAATGGACAGTGTGGCAAGATAGCACGCACTGCCCTTGGATATCGCCTTTGCCTTGCTTAAAAAAGCTTCCACTCTGCTGGACATGGAAGACTCCTTTTCTGTACTTTTGTTTTTTTATTTGTGACGTTTTTCTGCTAGATGTCTCTGTAGTGGTACAGGGAGCTTCCACACATGTGTGATCATTAGTGCTACCTGTTCCTCAGGTTGGGAAATTAATTGTATTTTTAACCTACTGATATTCACTCTGCCTACAATGCACTGCTGGAGGAAGACTTGAGATCGAAGTCCCCTTTATGACAGAACTACTACAAACATTTGCCAATTTTTTGGGGAATAGAGAAACAAGCTTTGCATTCAAAAAGCCGAGGATCCCACAAGTGCAGCACTGACCTGCTGCAAGAAGATGGACTATCTAGAGCTAAGGGTGTGCACTGAAATGTGCTTATCTCAGCTGCAGTCTGGCACTAAGACTCTTGAACCAACCATGGAAACTACTTCCCTTCTGCCCCATACTAAGACATGCTTCAAGGATTCTCACAGGGTTTTTTTTTCTTACTTATATATCCATAAAGAAAAACTTACACCTAAGTTGTTCTTGAGCAGCTTGGCTAACTCACCAGCCACTGTCTCAGATGGGATGTTCAGGAATCACCCAGATCCAGGGACTTTGCCAAAATCTCCGCTTGCATGCTTTATGATCAGTGCCAAAGAACAAAAGCCTCTACCCAACTCACCTGTGCTTTTCAGTTTACTCCTACAGAAACCAGTTAAGCATTCAGATCCTCACACAGGACATTATCGGAGCTGTAAAACATGAAATGCGATCTTAAGCTGAAGTTCTGCAGAGATGCGTTACCACAGTTTACACCTTCTGTTAGGACTTCTGGACTAGGTTAAAAGATTTTCATAGGGAATGAGAGACACTAACACCTACAGATACAATAAAAGAAAGACAAAACCTTCAGTTTCAGCACCCTTCCATCCTTTCTTCATTCTCTATTTACGAATTGTGACGATCTCTCAGAAAAAGAGTTCTATGACCCACAAGTTCTCCTCCAAAGAAAATTATGTCCTTGTTGAGTAATGCATAAGATTAAATTCCGCTTCACCCAGGGAGGAGACAGTGTTCTTGTCAGTTAAGAGATACTGGGCTGAGGTGAGGCTGGTTTTGGTTGCTGTCTTCTGGAGCCTTGCTTTAAAAAGTGAATTGTCTGGTTAGTTTTTACCCTTGTTTTCTTTCTGTTGTTGTTGTTTTCAGATGTATATTTTCCTAAAACCGTACCATTAGTAGAAATAACATGTAAAACTTCTGGTCATTCCCTCTTCAGTATAAAGATCTGAATTTCCACATGTAATGAACACATTTGATCTCTGCTTGTAGATACATAGAGGATATTTTTTTTCTTACTGCCCCAAAGAGAAAAACAGTGTGCTCTCCATTTAAAATAGGAAACTAGGTATCTTAATCCTACTTCGTTGTGTTTTCCATGTTCTGAACAGGCTGTGTTGTTCTAAGTGATGAATACTACAGTCAGTTGTGGAATGAACTAAAACTGGAGATTTCTCAGATCCCTTCACTGAAAAGATGATGGCTAAAATAGATAACCATTGACAATGTTCCTCCAGGGGGCATTCTAATACATTATTTATACTTCTTATGTAGGATAAAAGAAAGCCATAAGGATTTCTGGCCTAAGCCAGAAATTTAAACTCAAAATAACTTATTTTTTAGCAACAGTGCAAATTAGTAGGAAAAAAAGAAAACCTTTAAATTTTAAATCTTTCAATAAAACACGTCTAAGTCTACAAACAATAAAATCAAAGCCCAAATATTGAAATTGTGTTAGCAGAATTGGACTCTTTTCAGATTTTGTCAAAAATCTGAGTTACTGGATTATAAATATACCCCTCATAAGACTGAGTTGATTACAGATAAGAAAACAGAGGAATACTTAACCCATTGTCTATGGAGCCTACAGAAGAATGTTGTTAAGGTGCAGAAGATTACAGTTTATTTACTTTAATTTGGTAGAACGTTCATACCTAAAGTGAGATTAAGAAATACATTTTGAATGAGAACATAGCAGAAAAAGAAAGGAATGAAATTAAATCCAACAAAATCAGGAAAATTTCGTTCTATATGGGATCCCAGTAAGTTTTTTATTTGGCTTACAAGTTGATGCTAATAGCTGTTCTTAGACAAATAAGCAATCAGTGTTAGATGATGCATCTTTACAACCTAAAATAAGAAAATAATTCTAAATGCTGGAGACATATGAGAGGTATTTTCTTAAGCAAATATTCAGTGCTATTAATAAATGCAGACTCCAACCTATTGGCAGATAAACTCAACAGTTTTGAAATGGTCCCCTGGAGCCTTATTTATGTTAACCAAGTAGAATTAATTTATAGTAGGCTGTCCTGTAACACCGTAAAACAGATGTAAAAAAAAAAATAAAGGATAACCCGTAACTGTTGTTTCTTCATCCTGAAGCGGCATTTGCATGACTCAGCTTAAAGGTTTTCTTCTATATTTTACAGTGGATACAGCATCTTATAGTGACTAGTTTCTCACAAGAGCTTCTTTCATAGTATTTGACTTCTATGTAACAAGCATATTCAAGTGTATCTGCAAAGGGGATAACACTGAACCCTTTAGTTCATAAAGAGGAACATGCCAAAAATATCATTCCTTGATTATCTTGTTTTATATAGCCACCTCTTACATGTACATAAAATTGTTGACTACAGGAAATTAGCAATATACTTATAGCTTTGATATTAAAACATGGAAGTTAATATAAAGGAGTAAGATAGGCCAACAACACTTCAGAAAGTAGAACATGTTTCCCAGAGAACTGGGTGTTTACAAATTAATTGGGTTGTATTAGACGTTTTAGCAGTTCTCCAGTACTTAAAGATACATATTTCACCTCATCTTGAAGCAGTTTAAGGTATCTAGTTTCTCAAAAATAGAAAATATTTATATAAACTAGGTTGGTTTTAGATGATTCCAATAAAAAATATGACTAAATGTTAAGGCAAAAGGTATCCTGAGGGAAATAATTCTTACAGAGGTGAGCTCTTTCCATTTTATGGGACTGATTCAATTTTGCACTAGATCTGCATCTGGCTAATTTATATTATCCCAAGTAAGCTGAAATACTTTTTTACAAATTCTGCATTGTTATACAGGGAAAGTTAGGCTGGAGAAAAACTGACCAGAAGCATTGGATGTGACTGCTCCACTGTATATAAGGTGATTATAAAATGATCACATGCTAATTTTTCTCTAATTTCATGCTTGCAAATGATTAGGAAATGAAAGTGGATATTTTTAAAAATTGCAGTCCTTGCTAATTTTAAATATCACTGTTCTTTTGCATGGTGATTTAGCTTCATTCCTGCTGATGCACATCTGTCAGGATGCTGTTCCTTTTGGTTAATGCACAGATGAGGAACTCTGTCTGACCATTTAGATACAGTTCACAAATTGTATATCTGTACTGCACGGAGTAGGAATAAGGAATAAAAGTGTTACAGGTTGGGAGCCATTAAAAACAACACTGGAGACTAGACCATAGATTATTCACTCCTCCTTTATTCCACATGTCTGGTGAGTAAAGATTTTCATGGACTATGTTAGGAGCCTGCTTTGTGACAGGTAACATAGAGTACAGTTTCAGAGGGTCATCATCAATGACCCTAAATGGAGAAAGCAGTATACAACAGTCAAAGAGTCTATTTGGATGCTTTCAGGAGATAGTGCTAATTAGAATTACAGCTTCTTATAAGAGTCGCCTTCACTGTCTCCACCAGAGTAATGGTTTTGCAGGTGTAAAATATAACTGCGTAACTTTGTATCTCAGAACTTGGAACAATTGCTGAGTTGCTCAGGAAAGTTGAAATAATGCCAGTGCTCTGTTTTGTAACACGGATTTTGTTCTACACCTGTATGCTAGAATTCAAAAAGATTGTATACAACCAGCAATTAGGAAGACTGAATTTATATTATTCTTTCTTTGTCTTATCATATGATACATTTAGTTTAATGCCATATCTTAAAAATGAGTGGCAACGAAGATAGTTTGTCAAAATTGAAAGAGAGTAAACAATACTAGCAAACTGGCTAGCCGCCTCTTCATTTAAAAAGTAAGACCATGTTCAAACTGCAAAGACTAAGTGGTGTAAGGTATCCCTGGCTTATATCTGTGTAGAAAATATGTCTTGTCCTAAAAACATAATAACTACATTCAGCAGAGCTTTCAAGACAAGTGCTAAAGATTTAGCATGTAATGAATACAGAGAAGACTGAGCTGCATTTTAGTTCGGTGGTTCGTGGTTTTGACATCTCTGCAAAAGTGGCTACTGCTTCCAGATTCACACTGGTAAATTTGCTGTTGAGCTGCATATAGAAGCCACAGCATGATGTAACACTGCATAACTTGCCTGGGAGCTGAATACAAAGGACTAATTGCTAAATGCATGAGAGGAGAGATCCAAAACTTGGAGAACAGTTACAGACATTTGACTTGAAATGCTTCATGCTTTTTCTTTATGTTTCTTTAACACATATGAAGTTACCTTATGATAAAACATTTTCAGGAAGAATAACCTAGAACTGGTATGACAGAAGGAAAATTCAGAAGCAGGTTTTCTTAAGCTAAAATATCAACAAGATGTGTAGTAACAGGATCTCAGAGCCACGGCTACAAACTAACTCATTTACAGCTATCAAGGCATTCAGGATACTGAGATGAAAATGAGATAGTGTTTGATCTACTTGTAAAAAGCTAAAATAATTACTAAAGAAATATCTGCCAGGTATATCACTGTCTAAGGTGCCTCAGTTTTTGCAATACTTATAAAAAAAATCAAAGAAATCTATTGCCCTGCCTATGATGAGAAAATCGGTATGAAGAGTGAAAGAATGAAGAGAGAGGTTGCAAGGACTTAAGTCTGAGGGAAAGGGAAGAGCTGACTTCTGTCTCAGAGGGTTTTTTATCTTGCACCTGAGACAGTCACTACAGATTATATGGCTTGGGAACCTCATTAGAGCAAACTGTCACTTCCCTCCTATCCCCATTTTGGTGTCCTCTGCCTAGAAATGAAAGGCCAGTGCCTGTCTATGCCTTGTCCTAATACAGATTTTGTGCATAATTGAATCATGCAGCCAAACTGAATAACATGGAAGTGTTCTAAGAGCTTCTGCTAGAAATAGCAATTGTACTGGTTTTGCTTTGGAGAAGTTTGTTAGAAACAAGAAGAGTTTCCTTTTTCTGTTTTTTAATGTCCCGGGGAGTGCGATTTAGGCAAATGTTCATTTTGTTTAATATTGACCAATCTAAAAATTAATCCAAACTAATTAACAGGCTTGATTGTACCCACATGTTTGAGATATCCTACTGGGGCATAATGAATTTCCTTCTGAAGGTTCTCTCCAGGGAGCCAAAGGGTGCTTTGAAGAACCTCTTAAAATAGACACCTCACTTTACTCTAGCTGAAGTCAGGTTAAATAAAACCTACCCATGGCTGTTGAGACACAGACCAGTGAATCTAATAGAAAGATTCACAAAACACAATAAGGACAACAGGGCTGCTTAAATTTAACCACCTGACATAAGTTTTCATGGTTAATTTTAAAGGCAAGGCTGTTCAACACCTTGTAGAACCATTACTTGGTTTACACCTAAATCATACATAAAAATGTAAGTACATGAATATTTATGTGCTGAAGAAAGATCAGGTCATAAAGACTTACGACAAGAAGTGCTGGAGCCCAGCTGTCAGAAACTCCTGCCGAGCTAACCATCTGTCTATAATCACATATCTATCAGTTTTCTGTCTGTAATTACATGTCTGTCAGTGGACCTCTCATCTCAAATGCAGACTTCAAAGAATTCAGGTTTTTCCTGAAAATCTGATCTTTCCTCTGCTTCCCCCCAGCTCTATGTACCTCGATTAGTTCTGCTTTTTTTCTTACTTGGAATGATTATGCTGGCATCATAGAAATGGAGAAATATGTGTTTATTTTACAGATGCAAGGTGTCAAGGTAGTATTTACTGGTAATGTGACATGGACCAAATTGGGCTTCCCTTCTGCTCAGAAACAAACTGCTATGAAAGCAAATGTCTGTATACTGAATGTCAGATTTAAACAGTTCTCTAGAATTCTATTACATTTTGCTCTTGATTTATGGGGTCTCAGATTCACATTAGTCAGAAATGTGAAGATACTAAACTAGTACAACATAAAAGGGAACTAGGACGTGTACAGTTATGAGTAATTCACGTAATATATACTATTCTAGTGCTGGCAGGGGTTTATGCCTTGTAGGATTAGTATTAAGGGAAAGCATTGAGAATAATCAAAGTCCAACATATGCTGATTTATTGTTGCTTAAAATGTATACTGCTTGGAGACAAGACCTTCTGCAGCCTTTTTCCTTTCCACCTGGTTATCTCCACCTTGCTCAGAGTAGGCTTCATGTCTCTCCAGTACACCATTAATACAGCTGCCAGGATCACATTAAAATCTGAGCTTGGAGCATCTACCATGTTTTTTCATTGTCTTGCCCAGTAGTAAGGAAGTGAGCTCAGGACTCAGTTTCAAGTCTCCCATAAGACTCCTGTTGGATTGTTCAACATCTCCTGGCTTTTTAAAAGAAACTGAAATAAACTTTGTTTCCTCACTGTTTGTACAGAATTCAAGCTGAGAAATCTCGTTTCTGTGCCTGCCACTTGGATTCATTGTACCTTCCCAGAAACACAAGAAATGTCCTCCTTTCGTTTGACCTAGATCCACACCCTTCATTAGCCTCACCCCTCTTTTTTAGTGTCCTCCACATGTATGTAGTCCATTCATGAAATAGCTGCAAACATTACTCTCTCTTCTTCAAGGAGTATCTTTAGTTCTTCATCTTCCTTCTCACTAGGGCCCCCGTCTAAGATATATTTCAACACATCTGAAAGATGTGTTCAGAAGTCCAAGAAATGAGAAATAAGGGAGGAAAATGAAGAAAAAACTCAAAATATTAAATAACATCTATTTAGAGGTAGAGTGAAGCATAAGAAGCCAAATGAAAACTAAAATGGTAGAGTGGGTTTTTTTAAATGAAAAGCTGGAAGACATACAGATCAGAGCTTTAAAGTGCGGTAGTATGCTGAAAAGGAATTCTGTTAAAAGGTTGTATAGGATTCATTCACTCTTTGGACTGTATGATTCTATAGTCTCCTTAGGAGATATGGGATACTAGTTTAGGTTGTGTACAATTGAAAACATTCCTGTCCTTTTACTCATTTATTCTACAGAAAGAGATAGGAAGGATGATATCTCTCCATTCTTTACTTGGAGCTCCTCTTCAGCATTTTGAACAGGAAGGTGCACATGCTTGTTCCAAGTGATTTCTACATTTACCCCAGTGATAATTTAAAAAGAAGATTTTTAGAGCTAGGCACTGAAAAGTCAGCCTGTGGATTAAAAATCATTTAACTTAATGTAGGAGGGACAGTATATGCTCCACAGCTGAATAGCAATTTCATTGTTTCATAATGAAGCTACAAAACCTGTTCCTGCTATTGGTAAAAAAAAGAAAAAAAAAAAAAAAAGAGAGAGAGAGAGAAGAAAAGATCGGTAAAAGCACTTCGTATAAGCATTGTAACAAGACCTTTTGGTTCCTAGAGTACACCTCAATGCTCCCAGTATCTCCATTCTCTTATAGGATCTAAAGATTATACAATAATCTTATAGAAAATAATAGATACAAGTAAAATATCAGTTCTAAAAAATAATAATTTTTTTAAGGATACAATGGATCATATCCTGATGATGCTATGTGTTAAATCTCTCTGAAAGTGGGATTGTCTGGCCTAATTATTGACTTAGAAAATGAAGGCATCGTTTTACATGTCTTCATGTGGTCAGGAATTACCAAATTACAAACTTGCTGTCACTCCCCACAGAACAGGGAATATTGTCCTTATTGACTGTCTAACACTGCACCTGTTTGTCACACTACCAAATTGATCACCTTGATCCTTGATTGCTGGTTTAGGTTTGGGTTACATCAAACTTTTTAAATCAGGACAGTAACCAGAATGCTCTTGTTTAAGTACGTTTGTCTGGGTGTACAGGGTTCACTACATCTGCATTTAGCCCCCTAGAAGTTGTGCCTAGCCTAAGCTCATCATTAACACTTTCTCTATGGTAAGCTGAGAGGAAGAAGCTCACCAAGATAATTGTGTAAAGTAGGTTGGATAAACCACCTTCTGGAGTTACCCATATTTTTGCATTGACTGTAGAAGGACTCCAGGTACCTTTAGAAGGTCTCTAGGTAGCTTGCTACAGCTAGCCACAGCTCTGAAATGGCTGAAGTTAAGCATGACAAATTTCATCAATCTCTGCATATTAGTTCAAATTCATTACTGCTGCTCAGTTGGGGGGAGGCTCACCTCATGTTTTGCAGTTTTGTCCTGTGATGATTAGCAGTTCGGACCCCAGTCCTTCCACCCAGAAGAGAAACAAACAGACAAAACCCTCAAAAGTGCCTGGGTAGCAGCACGAATAAAGAGGTATTCAAAATGTAAAGGGCTCTGCACAAGTACTCCTTGCAGTATTCACTTGGCTCTGCTGCTGACTGTATACATAAGCTGACTAAATGAATCAGTAAACTTTTCCATACTAAGTTCTTAACATCCCTCATGCCTGAAAGTTTGGGCTATCTCTGAGGAGTAAAACCAGCTGAATTTCCATGCCTGTTTTTTGAATTTTAACACAGAGAGGATTGCCAGCAAATACGTAGTAGTTGTGGTTTTTGTGATGTGGACTCAGGGACTGAAACATATATTTCACTTTACCCCTGTGTGCTCACTAGATAGCAATAACTTTCCATTGGTGTTACACTGTTCTACACCCAACTCTGTGACCTGGACCAAGAAGTCTTCACTGCCGTCTTCCAGTCCACAGTCACACATAATAGAAAAGTGTTGATCTAAGCACAGAATGGATCTTAAGAGAAAGAAACTGAAAAGGTGCTTGTGCTTATTTGCAAAAGGATGTTCTAATGTAATTGCGTTACTATTGCTTTGGCATTAAGTCAAATTGCTAATTTTTGCCTAGCCAGCCTTATGTATTTTTGTCACAAATGGATGAAAAATGCAAACCACTTAAAAATGAGACACAGACAACTTTAATTTGCATTTGCAGATTTACCAGGAGAAATGTGCTTTGTCACTTAAAAAATACGCTGTAGTTCAATTTAGATTGCTGGATAAACTACTGTTTTACAAAAGAGTGAAGGAAGATGACCACGGGCCCAAAAAACATGATATTTTTATTAATTGGGTATTTCATTAAAACAGTTTATTTTTCTGAACCTTGATGATCCCAGATTTACTTTACATTTCACCTCATTCCTTGCTCTTTCTATCAATGGAAAACCTCAAAGGTTTTAAATTAGTTAGTTCAAATATCCTATATTCAAACAGTTGGCTGAGAAATGAGCTGTTTTGAAGTGTTCTGTGAGCTATGCTCTTCTTGGAGCAGCTGATTTAATATCTGCAGCTGCCGTTAACAAAGAGAAAACCGGTCTCCTTTGTAACTTCATTTTATTGTATGTCAAACCTCAACTGCAAATATTTTTTTTAAATAATCAAGTGCAATCTGATATGCCTGAACAGCAGCACTTTATTGACATTTTATCAGCCAGAGTTCCTTTGAAGGGATACTGGTGACCAAGGAAATTTTGCCAGTTCAAAATGGCTATAATTGTTCACTTATTTAATCAGATACTAAAACAATGCATGTAATTGTATTGCCAGTGATATATTATTAACAAAATATTTTTTTGCTATGCCATTCTTCCTACCTTATTGATCGTTCTTTCCTTTCTCAGATTAGCCGTAAGCTGTGCAAGGAAGTCTTACTTGCATGGATCAACAAATTTAAAAACGTAAGTTGCCTATTTGCTCTATTAAACATAGTAAATCTACTTGACAGATAAATCTTCCTTGCTTTTAAGTGTTTCTTGTTGACAGTCTTTTCCAGTGTAGCACTCTCAAAGTCATCGTATTATATTGCAGATAGGTAGTCATGGGCTTTTGCAAAAGATCCCGGGCAGCACTAGACATTGTATTTTCACTTCCGCCTGTGATTTGACCATCTTAATGTATGGCTACTATTGTCAACATGACAAAGGTAAAACTGTGTTTGTTTCTCTAAAATTTGGAACTATTGAGATATTTGAAAGCAAAAATCTGACCACCCTGAATGCACTTAGAAGCTGCCAAAGCACAGTTCAGGTAGCATCACGTCCAGCGTAGCTATCTAGGCTTCTTCTCCGCATTTTTGTAGATTCATAGGATCATTAAGGTTGGAAAAGACCTTTAAGATTGAGTCCAGCTGCAATACTAGCACCATCACCATGTTCACCGTTAAACCATGTCCTCAAGGGCCATATCCACACGTTTTTTGAACACTTCCAGAGATGGTGACTCCATCACTTCCCTGGGCAGTCTGTTCCAATGCTTTACAACTCTTTGCATGAATTTTTTTTCCTAATATCTAAACCTTTCCTGGCTCAGCTTGAGGCCATTTCCTCTTGTCCTGTCACTTGCTACCTGGGAGAAGAAACTCACACTCACCCAGCTACAACCTCCTTTCAGGTAGTTGTAGAGAGTGATGAGGTCTCCCCTGAGCTACCTTTTCTCCAGACTAAACAACCCCAGCTCCCTCAGCCATTCCTCGTAGGACTGGTGCACCAGACTCTTCACCAGCTTCATTACCCTTCTCTTGACTCATTCCTCCATGTCTTTCTTGTAGTGAGGGGCCCAAAACTGAACCCAGTATTCGAGGTATGGCCTTGGCAGTGCTGAGTACAGGGGGACAATCACTTTCCTAGTCCTGCTGGCCACACTGTCTGATCCTGGGCACACACATTTCAAGTCACATTCTCCAAAACTTTAGAGAAAGAAGAAGACGCCCATCACAATATAAATGAAATATGTGTTTTTCATTACTCCTGTCACTGGAAAGTTCTAACAGTAACTGAGATATTTAGAGAGAAGAAAATCAGTTCCTTGTCCAGAGAAGCCAGCAATCTGAAGTAGGTGTTTGTATATGCTGCAGATTCCAAGTAAGCCAGGTAAGTGAACATTGAATCACAAAAAGAATAGCATAGCACATTATTTCTGCAGTCTTTACATTGTTACAGTTAACTGTACAACTGTTAGTTGTTTCTCACTGATTGTTAACAAGTCTGTCTGGAGAACATGCAAGTTAGTGGGAGAAGACCTCTGGTAAGGCTACATGTTGAGGAAAGTTTAAGCGTGGAGAATTACTAGGACCTCATGTCTTTATAGAAGGATGTCTAAAGACAAAAAGACAAAGAGAGACTAAAGAACAGTTTTCAGACAGAAAGCTGGAACAAATTCTGACTTAACAGAAGTGAAGAAAACTGACAAGGGAAGTTAAACAATTCAAAACTTATGAAAGCACTAGTGTAGATTGTCCTGGGAAGTGTGGAATCCCTACTGTTGAAGGAAATAAGATTAGATAACATTTGATAGAGATGAGACAACTCTAACTGATACTGCTTTGAGGAATGATTCTTTTCGTGATTTTTTAATAAATAACTTCACGGTGATAAAGAGGCCTGGATGTAGGCCATTTCAGTTCTGTCTTTGTAACAGAAGTCAGTTAAAGTTTTTGTTGTATTTAATGTAAAACTGTTTCTTACTCTAGAGTTGAAAAGGTTTGATTTTAAGAGTTCATATAAATAAATAAATAAATAAATAAATAAATAAGTTAATTTTGGAGATTCACAAATGCACACAGTTCAAGAGGCTGCCCACTCTTAAACAAATATTTGTACTGTGTCCAAACTTTTGCTCATAGCCACTTTTGAATATGCTGTGATCTATCTTCATCTTACTTTGAAAGGTGTATGAGTTTGAAAGTAGGCAGAATATTTTTCTGACTTCTCTCTGGTATTACTTCATTTCTTTTGCCCTATGTAGAGAATGACATTCATGTGATGATTGTCTATAACTCCGTTCAGTGTTGGGAAAATGGAAAGAATTAGTTCACTGTTCAGATTCATTCTGAAAGTCCATTCTGTGTGTTCAATTGTGCATGTTCATGACTGTCCAAAATCTGTGTGTGATTTCAACCCATTGCTTTTGAGTGGTGGTCACTGCTGAATTTTGAAGCCTGTACAAAGACAACAGAGTAGGTTGTCAATTCTTATTATGATTCATGTCATTCTAGCTGATTAATTCAGTGAAACATGGCATAATCACACTAGGCTAGACATATGTCAGCAAAACAACATTTGTGAAAAACACAGGACAGCCCCAGCTTTGCCCTGTTCTGGGGGTTTGTTTTTGAAGGGGGCTGAGTTTTCCTACCTTCATTAGTTTCCTGGTAACCTTTCCCCAAAATAGGAAGAAAATCAGATTCATCATTTTTTCCAGAGTGGTAAGTTTAATGACAAATAATGGTTTCTTGTGTAGAGTAAATTTGCTTTTAGCTATCTTTACCTTCTTCTCGAGGCAGGTACAGGGCACTCAGTTTCCTAAAGCCAGCTTTGAACAGGGATAAAAACAAAGAGGCTTCAGCAGCCTGCCAGACTCTTTTTCCACATTTGTCTTTCCTTCCTCCCCACAGCTCACACAGGGAAGATGTCAAAGGTGACAGCTATTGGAATTTTGCAATTAAATGCTTGTAACATAGGACCATCTCTTCCATTTCCAAAGTAGAAGATGACTATTTTGTTCCAAATTTCAGGATTGTGGTATTGGAAAAGAATATTCCTGCCTTTTTTTTTAATGGAACAAGGGAAAATATTTGGTTTTTAACACAGAGGTTTTATTATGAGATGTGTCCTAACAACTAAACACAAGTGCTGAGCATTTGTTTTCTAAGAGAAAAGATAAGTAAAGTGCAGGCTTTACTGATGAGAAAAATGTCAAGTCAATCTATCTTATACACCCCTTGACTTTTTAAAGAGAAAAAGGTTGGTATGTTAGCACTAATGATAAACATTTAGAAAAATAAAGACAACAGAGAAATCTGTGACTATAATAGAAAAAAATGGGGTGTGAGGGTATTCGAAGCAACATAAAAGGCAGAGTATCAAACTGGGTCTTAGTGAAATAGTACCATGAATCTTTATACAGGTTTTATCTTCAATAGAATAAATAAGAAAAATGGATAGATTTTTTTGTTCCATATATTCGATTGAATCACACTCAAAATAAGGAATAATCTTGGATATAGGAAAAAAAAGGTTTATAAATGTTAAAAGTTATAATTTGACTATAAAATTAGAATGATAATATAGCATATGATTTCCTTTCAAAATCTCAGCTAAAACGTCTTGTCATAATTTTTTGAAAGGCATGAACCTCAGAGCTGGGAAGTCATTACCTTCCATTCTGCATGAAGACTAAAATAGCTGTTCAACATTATGGCAACAGAAATCTTTCAGTACTACTTATTTAACAATCTCTCATGTGGCCTAGGTTGAAACACGTATCTATTACATCGTGCTGTTACCTCTTTATAAAATGTGCACAATAACGTTTGCAGGAGAACAGAGAAAAGAGGGAGAAAATGCAAAGGGCAAATCCTATCGTAAAGGCCCTAAGAAAAGTACTTGCTGACCTCTGGCTAGGCTATCAAACAAATCTTTCAAGGTTAAAGAGTCCCATGGTCTAATGATGTAGTTCATTCAGCCTGCCCAGGATGCTTGAATGATTGTGAAAGTTCTCTGGCTTCTAGAGGCAGCAGTTTCAGCAGCTTCTTCAGCAGCAGCTTCCAGTAATGAGCTGGATAGAAAAGACTTTGGCCCAGGCCCTTCATTTTCCACTGAGGAAATGCAATGGCATTTGCAGGTTAGGATATACAGGGCTGGGCTCTATCATTTCCAACAGGCACGATAGTAAGATAAGGAAAGAGCTGTACACAATGAGAACAAGACACTGATAAAGAGCTCTCTCTTCTGAACTTAAGCCAGGTGGATGGATACATGGGCTCATATCCAAACTGTCCAACTTTTGACACATAACTGAAACAACTGAATTATAAGCTTAATTACTCTTATTTGATCTTGATTCTTACCTCTGGAGTCAGTTGAGTTCATCTAAGGTCTAAATTTTCTTACAGACATTTCTACATTTTCTAGGACAGGGAGGCTAGTCTTATCTCTCAGCTTAAGTTTAAGGTTAAAGGTCCAAAAATCCCAATTCAGAATCCACAGACATTCATTTTTACACATGGAAAATGATCCAGAAATTGCAGGTTATTTGCTGTTTTACTCTATATTAAGGGCTATAGAAACAATGTTTGTTCTACTTCTCCTCTTTCTCTCCTTTTAAATTTAGTTTCTAAATGTGACCTTAAAAAAAAATCAAACATAAAAAATCCCCTGTTCTCATAGTGCTTACTTTGTTAAGTAAGAATTTTAAAACTTTTGACAGTCATTTGTCCTGTGTCACAAACAGTAGAGAAACTGTGCAGTGCAGCTGTTAACACATTCAGGGAACTTGGGGTACGAGACATGTAATGTCCGTCTGTAAATCAGTAACAAGGAGTGTGTCCCTCAGGGACCAGTACTGTTTAATGTCTTCATCAATGACCCAGACAAAGCAATGGAGTCCACCCTCAGCAAGTTTGCAGATGACACAAAGGTGTGTGGTGCACTTGACAGATGCCATACACAGGGAGCTGGACAAGCTCAAGGAGTGGGTCTATGAGAACCTCATGAGGTTCAACAAGGCCAAGTGCAAGGTGCTGTACCTAGGTCAGGTCAAGCCCAGTATCAATACAGGCTGCGGAATGAAGGAATTGAGAGCAGCACTGACAAGGACTTGGAGGTGCTGGTGCATGAGAGGCTGGACATGAGCCAGAGATCTGTGCTTGCAGCCCGGAAAGCCAATTGTATGCTGTCAAAAGCAGTGTGGCCAGCAGATTGATGGAGGTGATTCTACCCCTCTACTGTGCTGTGGTGAGACTTCAGCTGGAGTACTGCATCCAACTCTGAGGTCCCCAGCACAGGAGAGATGTGAACCTGTTGGAGTGGGTCCAGAGAAGGGCCACCAAGTTTATTAGAGGGCTGGAACACTTTTCTCATGAGGAAAGACTGAGAGAGTGTTCAACCTAGAGAAGTGAAGGCTCTGGGTAGACTTTATTGTGGCCTTTCAGCACTTGAAGGGGGCTTATAAGAAAGATGGGGACAAACTTTTTAGCAGGGCCTGTTGCGATAGGAAAAGGGGTAATGGTTTTAAACTAAAAGTGAGTCAATTTAGATTAGATATGAAATTTTTTTTTTTTTTTTACAGTTAGGATTTTGGAACAGGTTACCCAGGTGGATGCCTCATCCCTGGAAAAATTCAAGGTCAGGCTGGACAGGGCTCTGAGAATATAGTTGACGATGTCCCTGCTCGTTGTTGTGGGGTTGCATGAGATGACCTTTAAATGTCAATTCCAACCCAAACTATTCTCTGATTGATTCTCTGATTATCTGAATGAATCCCGAAGAATTCCTGCTTACCTTTCTTGTGTTAAATTAAAGCCATGCTTTATTTCTGCTGGAGTTTTGTTTTAGCAGGTGTGTGCTCCTTATTTGAGCATTTTTCCAATCCTTTTAATGACCATTTTTATGATTGCTTCTTTGCAAGTAATTTCCTGGAGGTAGGTCCAATTGCAAAGGATGATTTACAGGATCCTTGTCAATGACTAAAAGTTTAACTTACTGATAGAAAAGTGATGTGATCAGAAGATGAGAGAGTTATTTCTCCTTTTTTCTAGGATCTCTTCTTTGTTTTCTTGGGATTTCTTCTTCATGGCTCTGGGATCTCCAGATCCTTTGATTCTTCTGAGCCCCCGGATCATTGTATTTCTGCTTACATCTCAGGATTATAATTTGGACATCAAATTGTTACTTTTTTCAAATATAATCTTATTTAAGCAAAAAATGACCTCTGAGAAACATTTTCAAAAGCACGTTGGTCACTTTGGAGTCTTCTTCTTCTTAAGAGACATATGGGATACAATTCCCATTAACATTTAGGGGTTGATAGGTACCTAACTAACATTTGTACCTTCAAAAATATTGCATTAGTTTCATTTTCAGTAGGTCAAGGTGTAAAGGCAAAAGTGAACTGGGACATTATATTTGCATATTCACCTATGCAGTGTTCCCTGTTCACGGACTCAAGTATTTTGAATTTAGACTACCTAAGGGACTTTAGGTGAACTTGTAGTTTAGCTATTCACAAACTAGAAGTTTCCAACTAAACCTCCCAGTGACCTCTGCTTTCAAAATTTTGCTCTCTGACTTAGGACGTTACTTACACTAAATTAAATTTTGGAGTTTAACAAATTTTAAATCCTACATATATAAATTCTTATTCTACATCTTACCCAGTTTCAGAAGCATTTATGTTTTAACATTTAATTTCAGGAAGAGTTTGTAGGCAAGTTTGGTCAGATTTTGACACCTGCTAAGACAGTACAATTTAACTTTGTGAAAGAAAAAATTACAGAGTTTCAGCTCTGCTCTGTTAGGCTTTAGTAGATTTTAAAGACTAGAAGTTGAATATCATAGATGAAAAGAAATCCACGAATTTCAAATACAGGTCTTAAATAACTTTCAAACCTTGCAACGTCTGGAAAGGAACTCCTGTACTTCCTGCTGAAGTGCTTGGCATTGTGGCAGTAGCTCTATCTCACCATCAATGCAACCAGGAAAAACAGAAAACTAAGTTTCAATGCATGGCAGTAGAAGTAATAAGGGAAAGAAAGGATGGATTTCTGAGGGGATTTTTTTTAATAAATCAAGGAGGAAGGATGATCTTCATTTAAACTAAAATGGGATCAGCTGCTGATGCTAAAAATAGAAAAGGTCAAATGGAAATTTCTTAAGTTTGAAAGAAAGCTGGCAAGTGAGGGAGATTTTTGAATGCTGCATCCTCTAGATAGGAAGTTATAAACCACTGTGTCTTTAAATAAAAGATAGAAATGAAGTTGATACAACTAAAGAAGGAAACAGTGAACAGGTTCAAGTAAAGCCTTCTTTAAGAAGAGGATGTAAAAACAGACAAGAAGGCTAACAAGAAACTTACATGGATTTCAACACATATGCTATAAGTCTAAAAATGAGCTGAAATACTAAATGATAAATGAAGATATTAAAATGGTAGATATTGTTGAAAGCAACAGAGAGTGAAATATTAAGTGTATAACATCAGGTTATTACCACTAGTGACCAGCTCAGAGACTGACAATGACTGTGACATATCAAGGGAACCAAGAGAGCCAAGTGGACAAGAAGTACAGTAATAACTGTAGAGTTATTTATGCCCATGTAGACTGTGTAAGAAATGTTACAATGCAGAGACTGAATTTCTTGTTTTCCTCCTAGACCAACAAGTTCAAAATTCATAACAGAAAAGGCAATTCCTGATGTAGTTCTAAGCAGTACAAAGAGGACCAATGAGGAACCCAAAGGGTAGGAGAGATAGTGTTTTTTAGTTCAAAATCCTTTTTGCAGCAAGTCTAACAGTATTACAGAATTATTTGTGTTGGAAGGGACCTTAAAAACATGCTACCCTCTTCAGTAGCATTTCGTTTAATTTAATTGAGTCCTATTTTAAAAATAAAATTAAAACCTATAATCTAAAAGGCTAAAATGTTTGCATGTGACATGGAGATTGTTTACTGGCATGATATTACAATCTCAAGGTGATTGAATAATATCAATCCAAAGAGACTTTTAAACAGTCACACAAAATCATTATATCAATCAATCAACAGTAAAGAACAATATTAGAAATTTAAAGAGACTACTTGGTCCTGCAAAAAGTAAAAGTTGTGTTCATGTAAGGAAAATCTGAGAGTATGTAAGACTGAGCAAGTAAAGCCATAATAAACCAGGCCAGATAATATTTTGAGGAATAACTAGCTGAGTGGATAACTAGGAATAAAAACATTTTCAAATATATCGGAAGCGGGAAGCCTGCCAGACCCTGCCAAATGGGTGATTACAATTTAAAATAAGCACTTGAGAAAGATTCAGCCATGGCAAAGTGGCTAAATGAGTTATTGTATTGATATTCCTCACAAAGAGCCTTAGGGAGAATCCACACAGCCTTTCTTCAGAAGTGAAGAATTTGAGTCACTGTATCAAATTGCCATGTCAGCAGAAGAGGTTTCAAACAAATCTATCCAATAAACAGGAAAAAATCACCAGAACCAGATGTTGCTGAACTATGAGATCTGCTATTTATGTATGTCATCACTTCAGTTCAACCAACAACAAAGTGAATTAAAGGAACTAAAGGTAGCCAATGTTTCAATTTCTAAAACGGCTTTCAAAGTAAGATTTGAACAAATGTTCCTTCTACACTAGAAAAATGGTGTAAGAATATTGAATTCAAATGTATTAGAAGGTATTAGAAGAGACTTTGACAGACCTTTTGCAGAAAAATCACACCTCTACAGGCCATTGAAGATTTTTCCTGGACTCTATTTGATAGCTTATACAGCTTCCATGAATTTCCAAAAGGTCTTTTGACAATACTCCTCAAGAGAAATTATTATAAATGTCATTGGAGGAAGATCATTCCATAAACAAAAAAGGTAGTTAGCAATCAGGGGACAAAGGTATGAGTAAATAGTTGGTCTTCACTACCCGCAGTCTATAGCAAATTTTAATACAAAGAGGAAAAAAGAAGGTTCTCAGGATATCGCTTGATAAAATAACTGTGCACTAAAAATGGCACTGAATAGAAATCTTGGGCTCATTTTGGTTAGTTCTCCAAAAACATTGGTTCCATGCGTAAGACTTTTCAAAAAAAAAGCAAAACCATAAAAACATGTTGAGAAATAAAGCAAGAATAAAGTGGGAAAACAACGTTATGCTACTGTATTACCATTTTGTGGGTGGAGTAGGAATTCAGAGGATAGAGAAAGGAGAGGATGCCAAGGAACAGTAACTTGCTCATTTACACCTATCTCAAGAATAAGGGATCACCAGATAAAATTCTCACACAGGAGATTTAAAACAAGTCAGAGGAATATAAAGTATGTAATTACATCACAGAGCCCATTATCCAAGGATGCTTTGAGTACTAAAAGTCTAAATGGTTTCAGAAGTACTAAAAGTCTAAATGGTTTCAAAAAGCCCTTACAGAAAGTCTATCATGAAAAGATATCATGTGGCTCAGGAATTTCAAAACCACAGATTTCCACAAGCAATAGTCCCATTATTTTCCACAGCCATTTACCTTTGGCTTTAAGTGAGACCATGGATTAACCCAAGGTCCTTATACCTTTTCTGAGGGGCCTCCACAACCAGAGCAGAGGTATATATTCCTCATTGCCTTCTGTCTTTTAGGTGATACTTTCTCACTAGTTGCATTCTATGCAGCTTATAAATCCACAAGTGGGCTTATAAATTATCTTGATGGAAAACAGAAAAGGATCTCCAAGGTTACTGGCTGCATTTTCAAAAAGGAAAATGATGCTACCATTATAATTTGTCTTATAAGTTCTTTGAAGCAATGGTTGTTTTCTGTTGCTTTTGGCTTTTTTCAGGTAGGGGGCAAGAAGACACCAAATAATTCCTCAAGGTTCGGAGGAGAGAGTGATGTCTCTGCTCCCAAATAGCTGTCGTGAGTACAGATCTCCAGGCCTTAGGACATCTGTCTTCCTGTGCTGTGTCCATACTGCTCGGTGACTTTAGATGTTGCCACAGATACAGAAATATGTAGAGACAAATCTAAAATGAGATACTCTTGAGCACTAGGTTTTGTAAATCTAACATGAACTTTTCTTCTTTTAACCAATAATGTGCCTCCAAGGCAGTATATTATTCTGTTTTACTTTTGGCCTTCTTTCGCTGGCTGACCTTCCCCTAATTAAGGGAACTCACTGGAGGACCAGCATCTTACAGCTTCTAAGACATCCAAGGCCAGAAAGTCATGTGTCTTTTCTGCTTGATCTGTCATTAAAATGAGAAGAAAAGGATTAAATACAAGCACATTACTCTCCTAAGAGAGAAGGGAGAAAATCCAGCTGCTGGCAGGCACACAGCAGCAGAGCAGGAGCACACTCCCCCTCACCTTCATCCTGGGCCCCTGAGTGAACGCTCAGGATGGTTCCCAGGGATCTTGCATGGACACCACAGTCCACCCAGCACAAATTCACTGATGCTCCCCCACAGGACTGACTGCAGATGCACAGCACCAGTGTTGTGATGCTACGTGAATAACTGTTATGTTGCATAATGGTGATTTTTATGATTGTGTCAAGAAATAGCAAAGAGAAATTGTTCAAATAATTCAATTAAGACATGGAGCACTGAGAACTAATGAAATTACAGGACACCAGGTTTCATATTGGCACTTCTGCTAACATGTGTTAGAGAGAAAATATTTCTAGCTACTCCACACAGAGAAAACCCAAATATAGACAGAATAATTTTGATTTAAAACTTGTTTAAGTTCAGGAAATGGCATTAAATCTACAAGACAAAGTGCCATTCTACTAGACTTTACCAGCACCATCATCTGGATATATCCATATGTAAGTATGAATGCAGCCTGAATTTTTTCTGACAAATAAGCTTTTGCTACTGTACTTTTAATTAGTTCCTCCAGAAAGGATAGACATAGGAAAAAAACTCATGTAGATGCACCTGCTTCAAAGAATGATGACTTTGTTCCATTATTTTATCTCTGCACTTATCTTTATTGCAGCAATGAAATAATTCTTGCAGAACAAAGTAAATTCTTGAATTGACTAAATATTTAGAGTACATAAAACTACTGAGAAATTTACCTGCTGGTTATCTCAATCACATACTTCAATACTTCTTTAAATACAACAGGCAAAGACAGAATACAGCTTTTACTTGAAATAATACATCCAGTGTTTCGAACTCTTTCAAAACTATATTTTTCTCCAGCAACAACGTGCTTTTGTGCCAACTCTTAAATAACCATAAATTTCTTTTTTATAAACCCTAATGAATACTTGGCCAAGATGCTGTGACTGTTGGCTTCTACCTTTGAGTAGAAATGGAAAAAAGTACACACTGAGCAAAACAGAAAAAAGATCACAGCAAGCCCAATGTTGCATTTTGCATTTAATGTGAAGGAAGCCTTGTTTTCGTGGTGTTGCAGTTTTCAGTGTTTTTTATCTTAAAGTGGCTGATCAATTTAAGGTAAGTGGCAGGCATTTGGCCTAGTTCCCAGGCTCTGCTTTCCTCCCAGAAAAGAAAGGATTCAGTCAGACACACAGACAAGGGGCATCATCAGTGGCTCTCACATTCCAAGCATTTTAGCACAGATTAAGTTGGAATGGTTTTACTGTTTACTGAAATCTCCTAGGTGTTGCATTTTATCCCCCTCTGGCTGTGGTTAGCCAGGTTGAGCTTCTCAGGTCAGGACCTCCATAAGAAAAGTGGCTTGTAGAGCCTTGCAGGGAAATACAAAGTACAGGTCAAGACTCCTTATTAAAATGCAATTTCAGCAGCTTATTGCAAAATGTAACTCCCCAGACAACAGGTAATTTAGCAGTGAACTTTTTTCCTAAAGCTTGCAGCAAGGCCAGAGCTGTTTTACACGCATTCCAGAGGAAAAAGCGAAGATAATCTTCTTAAGAAGGACAAAACCTCAGCACTTTGTGTGTCTGGAAACAACCAGCAGATAATTAAGTGTTATTTTTAGCCTTTTTTTTTCCCTTTTAGGTGCAATAAAGTGCACATTTCAGTGTCTAATAACAAACTCAAATTTGGCTTTATTATGTAATTGTGAAAAATTATTTGGTCTCTTGTCTCCTTGAACAGTAACTTTTAATAAATACAAGTTTTATGTTTTAATATACTCACCCATTTTGCAGACACTCAGGGCCAGATTTTTTTGAGATATTAGGGTGATAAATTAGCTCAGGCTTCCTGGAATTGCATATGCACAGAGGACATTGTGTGGAAGAGTTCTCACTATCCATGTTCATAGGAGTTATCAGATGTTTGACTGTTTGCAGTATCAGGGTCAGGGGTATGAATATGAGGCTGCTTTCTTATTGATACTTTATAGCTTTAAAAAAGAACAACCCTGCCTATTCATCCTATTTTTTGTTCTAATTATCTATGCCTTTAAAAATAAATTGATCACCAGATTGAAATGCCCAGTATTTCTGCCCAAAAGTGAACTGGTGATTTTGAAAATTTAAACAGAATAGGAACATGAAAATTTAGGGAGCTACACTTCTTTTTTACAAGTAATGTCATTTCTCTGATACATACTCCAGCTAATTTACAGTTTCCCTTGAAAACATCAGTCTTTCCACAGCTCGAGTTTTAATGGCCCCTAATAACACAATTGAAGGTATTCTGTTACTCAAATGATATATTGAAGACTAATGTTTCAGATGTATGAAATGCATATGCATGTCAGTGATCTGACCGGACTGAACTGACCCTGCCGGGTGCCTCTGCAGTCCAAAGCTCAGAGCAACACCCTGGGAGGTATCCTATCCACACATTGCAGCCAGGTATAAGCACCTTTCTGGAAAGCATCATTACATAGACAAAGCTTCTGTCATTAATGCCTCTTTTCCCCAGTACATTCCATGGGAAAAGTTGCTTGTTTAATCAAGCAAGTTAAATTACAAGGGAATACACTACGAGTCTTTAGGTAGGAGATAACAAAGTAGTGGTGCAGTGAGTTTCTGAAGGCTCAGAAAGCTATTGAGAGCAGGGCAGTGCCAAGGATAATGAAGAGCTGTGTACAGTCCATGCACACCAAGAGGCAGGGAAGGAGTTAACTGCAGCCCCAGGGAGGGGCAGGAAGCTGACCAGCTGTGTGCAATTGCAGCTGCTGCTATAAAAAGGCTTTGCCTTAGAGGACAGAGAGTCAAATTAGAAGGGAAGGAAATTCTACTTGTGAACTTAGTTCAGTTTTGAAGGGAAGGACGTGGGTTCCTGATGGTTGGGTGTCTGAAATTTGGAAGTTCTGCCAAGTGTCTGGTGGATAGAGTGAGTCTGTCCATTTGGTCAAAGGCTCTTGCTTGTCATTAGGGCTGTCTATCCAATGTGTGTCTAAAGCCTTCTTCTATGTTCTCATTTAGCAAAAAAAATGTTGAAAATTGTAAAATGCTGTGTCTCTTACTGATTTTTCTCTTCACTGCTGTGCAGAAGCCTGGTGCTGACCCTTCTGCAAGGGGAGATTGTTTTATTGGGGGACTGTTCTCATGAGGTCTGTGAAATAAAAATAGGTCTAGGTAGGTCAGGAGGGAGTGCAAAATCCTGACTGGGCAAATTTGTATCTACACGCTCCCAGAACAAGGCTACCCTTGATAGAGGGTTCCTCTATAAAGGGAAGGAAGCATCTTCCTGACAATCCTTAAGGAAATTCTTTAACCCTTAATGGAAGGAGAGCAAAGGAAAAGGACTGCTTTATATAGCCCAACAAATACTCTCATGCATGCAGAGATGTCAAAAAGACAGTTTTTGACTTGATACTTATTTATTCCACATATTGCTGTCCCCTTCCTCCTCTCAGTATTTGTATAAAATCTTTTTGAGGGATAACCTTACCTGAACACTTCCTAGTAATACAAATGGACTCTTTTTTTAAACCAAATGTATCAGCATGTTATCAGAAATTATAGATAAGATTTTTCCATCTCTGTTTTTAAGATGAAGGCATCCATGGAGGTCAAGAAAAAAGGAAAATAATTGCAAACTCTGATGCTGCAGTTCAGTTGCTGAAACACTGAAGGTACAGCATATGGCACACAAGCCCCTTAGCCATTGACAGACACCAGCTTTCCTCTGCTGGCTCTACAGGCTGACTGGCTCACTCTTTCTCTTTGTCTAGTCTATGGAAAACCGAGAGGGTTTTACTAACCAAGATTGCACTGCTTGGGAATGGTTTGTAGCTTGCCAAACTAATCACAGCAAAATATTGCAAGATTTGTCCTTGCTGACTAATTCAGACTCTTGTGAGGCAGCAGGAAAAAAGTAGCAGTAAAGGAGTAGGACAAATATAATTTAAGTACAAATTAAGGCTGATTGTGCCGAAGGGTGCAAAAGAAATAGAGTCCGATTCCTATTTGTATTCAAGGTCCTCTGGTACCAGCAGAGGAGAATAAAATGGAGTTAAGTACAAATGAGACACTGATGTTTGCCTCTTAAATTGCTAGGACTGTAAGTCATTGGTTTAGACACAGCTTTCCCAGGAGGGCTAAAGAAATCTGAACTTCTTTCTCTTCCACCACATATGATTGATCAGCAGGTAATTGTACCTTTAGTGTCACATGAAATGGCTGTGGCTGATCCTGCCCGTAGCAAGGCACAGAGCAGTGGTAAAACTAACTCCAGCCTTATGGTGTGCAGGGGAAGTCCCGATTTCATGGACACCATGAACTGCATCTGACACAGTGACCATTATTTAAGGAAATGGCAGTCAGCAGCTGACTGGCATATTTGCTTCCTTCCTCTTCTAGCCCAGATCTTCAGATCATTCAGGTCCATTCAAAAGAGGTTTTTGAAGAAGGCTTCTCTGTTTTTTTTCTCAGAGTTTGTCTACAAAGAACTTTGTGATGTCTAAATGACTCGAGATGACCCTTGTGTGGTACCAGCATGTAACCAAGATGTCATGGATAGGAAGACAAGGATAACCAGTGAAACTGCTACATATCCCATATGACTACCCTTTATCTGCCCCATATATAAAGTAAAATATGAATTAATGGATTTTCTTAATTTTAGTTTGTTCAGTCATGAATCTAATTCTGGCCATACTAAGAATTGTTCTAGTTAAACCTATTCCTGTCCAAATTACAAGAATATGATGAAAAATAATTTTGCCTTTAATTCACATTCTACTTTCATACAAATTAATATTTGACTGAGGACACCCTTGAGAACCTCTGCCTACTCCTATATTAGGGAATAATTACACTTAATGAATGAGATAGTAGGGGAAGCCTAAACTCTCTTTAAATGGTTTATTTATGTTGATGTGGTCTTTTCATTTATTTATTTACCCCAGCAAGATGAGACATCAGACCATCTCTTGCAGACTGCATTTGAAGATATAGGCTTGGTGAATCTTATCAACAGAGCAAATATTAGGTCAGACAGATGTTTTAATGGTTTGGTTGACAGAATAGCAACCAAAAGAACTTAATCCCCAGTTACATCATTAATCATTATTTATTTTCCACAAGAACATCATGATTAAAGAGGAGACTCATCATTCAGATTATACAGCTCAGTCACTCATTTGAAGAGAGCCAAAAAATGGGATTATTGATTGCTAATAACTGAGCTAATCTCCCAAGGTGTTGGCATGACAGGCAGTATTCTTTTGACTTCAACCAAAATTTTCAACTGGGAAATCCTATGAAAAATCTCTTTCTCCGGAGACTTTCATAGGAGCAATGTCCTGCAGACATCTGGATTACGATCATTAAATCAGAAGGTCACTTACATCTTTACCAAGCTCCTGTATAATTTCAAATTAGTATGTAGCAAACCCTCAAAGGTAAAATGGAATATAATATAATATACTGTGTTTGAAATCTATTGCCCATGTACTTGTTTAATAACCTAAACCAACATTTTAACAATTAACTCTCACAAAGTCTCTGTGATTGATCACAAGTAATTATATCCATATTTACATATACCTTTTAGAGCATAGATACCTCTTACAGGCAGTTTTCCATTGTTTTAAGGCTACAAAGCTGGACATTTCTCATGCTCCATGTCACGATATACGCTTTCTATGTAATGTATTAATAAGATTGCTTTTAGAACTGTATATGGATTTTCTGAGTATACAGTGGTTAATTTTTTATTTTTATTTTGTTAAAAGGTATCCCATTAAAGAAGCTTTAGATCAATAGCTGGAAATGCTCAGATGACTGAAAGTAAATCAAATAGGTCAGGATATTTTAACTTATTTTCTCACCAAAAAAATGTGAGGAACTGTGGAATTCAGATGTTAGCTCTGCTTTACAGTAACCATACCACACATTGCATCCACTTTTCCAACAAAATTTAGAAGCCAAATTTTAAGACTCATTTGCTTAGCTAATTCATTCAATGGAGAATTTCCAAGTAAATCTTTAATCTATTGAAATCATGACAACAGATTTCTCTAGAGTATTCATAAAATCTCTGTAGATCCCACCTCTGTTTGTAGGTCTTTTTTTGTTTACTGCTTCTTATAGATGAGTTTTTATAGTTTTCAGGCTTCTAGTTTAATACAAAATCAGGGCAGGAGAGAAAGACAGAGGAATATAGAAAAGAAAAAAAAATACTGTGACATGCAATTGGTTATCTGATAAGACAAAGCCCACTTTTTCAATAATTTTATTTAATTGATCTAATTCATCCTGTATTTAGTTCAATTGACATTAGGTAGGAAATTCACAAAGGATTAAATCACTATGGAGTGCCATAAAATGACTTTTCTAAATTTCTTTCACATACCATTTTAATAATATTTTCTTGCTGTTTATGGAGCACAGAATGTTATCTTCATGTTCACAGTTCTTGGAAGAAGGCAGATAGCTTCTTATCTGTGCCTACATTTATCTAAAATAAATTACAGATGCAGCTGATGATATCTGGTAGATTCCTTCCTACCTTCCTTCTTCCTTCCTTCCTTCCTCCCTCCCTCCCTCCCTTCCCCTCTTTTCCTCCTTCTTCTGTTTTTCCTCCTTCCTTTACTTGGCCCTCCTCTAATAATAGCAAAAATCAGAAAACATTGGCAATTTTTAAAAATTTTTGTTAATCACTTGACTTGCAAAAAAAATCAAAATAAATTCTTCATAGTTTTTCCTGCCTTAACATATTACAAAATTGTACAATGCACTCAATAGCTTGCTGGCGAACAAACTGCAACATAAATGAAAATTTCAAAATTTTCATGTACTGGTTTTCCTGTAAGTGACATTTTACTGATTTTTTGAAGAAGGATCATCTTTTGTGCAGTGTTGGGATTTATCTGGCGAATTGATCTTGGACAGACAGTCTTTAAAGGAAATGGAGGAAAAAACCAGCCAAAACCAGATGGATAATATAGAGATGAACAAAAGCTTCAGTTCATAAATGCAGGTCGAAAGCTTTTGGTTCAGCTTTCTGTTAGCTTAAAGATCCCACTACACTGCCCGTGAGAGTGAGGGTTAATTTTGCACAAAGTAAATAATTGAATCTCCATCTCTTGATGTATCTATACAAAAAAATAGACATTCCGGTGAAAATTAAAGTATAGTTGAACACAATGTATTACATTCAGCACAAGCTGAGAAATATTCAATAGATTGTGATGCAGGTAGTGAGAGTAAAAAGATATGGCTTGTGCTATGTCAGAGATCAAACAAAATCCCTATGCCTCCTTCAGTTCTTAAAGCCTGTAATTAAGAATTGTTAAAGCCCAGTTTTGCACTAATGAAAACAGAGAACAGTCAGAATATAGGATAGTGGTCTCAATCAGAACTTGGCTAAAAAAATCAGGTTCTTGTGACCCTATTTTTACAAGACGTCATAACATTACTGGTAAAGATATCTAGTTAGCTCTTATTCAAAAGATACAGCATGTCTCCTTTAGTTTGTCCCAACATTAAGCAGGAATGTAGAGAAGTTTCCACTGAAATATCTTTCAGCACCATAGCTTGCAGTCTCATATTTCAGTTTTATCCTAGACTAACCAAAGACTGAGAACATGTCAATGGGTATAAATTAGCCAAATTGAGAAGTCAGGTAAAATATATTATATGAATATCATAGCATAAAATTTAGAATAGTACTATCAAAAAACCACACAGACTAGTAATCTTAGTACCTTTTATTCTGGAAGATATTGTGGACAATCTAAAAAAATTAGTTCATATAACTCACTGGGGTAGGTAAGAATGGGAAACCTTAAGAAATTAAGCAGTGAAAAAGATGAGATTTTAACAGTATAAAGAACATATTCTTCAGAGTAGAAGTCATATCTAGAATCTTAAAAGCTGCTGCAGTAATGTTATTGTATTAGTATGAATGTTAAAAAAGTGGTCAAAGAAAGGGTTTGGAACAACACGACTACCTCGCCTCCTCATAATCCTATGGAAACTGCAAAGTACAAGTAAACATTATTTAACCTGACAGGATTTGGGTAGGTTATAAATCCGTAGATAAAAAACAATGTGGGAGATGTAATTTACATGGTTTTAAAAAGTTTTGATAATAAATTAAAAAAGAAGTCAAATAACCATGGATCATTGGGCAAACGGCTTGTCTGTATTAAATTTTTTTGAAATGATAAAATCAAAGTAATAATGAACAGGTGCTCTTCAGAGTGATAAAAAATAATAGTAAGTTATTCCAGTTGCTGCTATGGGAAATAGTGTTATATGATACACTTAGAACTCATGCCTTGAAAGAGGAAGTTTTATGTTGAAAAGGTGTTGTATTCAAAGTTAAATATCAACTGGAGGAATAGGAGATGTAATTGCCTATTTGGAAATCACAGTGGCTTTAAAAGGTTTTGATAAGACTGAAAAAAGAAATAAAATAATCTTGGTTTTCCCAGCAGTTTTCTTCATTAGAATAAGATAAAAATGGGTAAGTATTACAGGGAGTGGAAATTCCTGCTGCACTTTCTCTTTGAATTCTTGTACCATGGCTAAAGATGGTTGAATACTGGAGATTACAACCATTTTTTGATAAACGTATGAGAAATAATACTTTAAAAATATATTTTTTTCTGCTGATAAACTCTGACTCTTTGCAAAGGAAAATACAGAATTACAATAAAATGTATTTCTGTTTCTTGTCAGCGAGTAATGTTAGCAATGTTCATTTGGGTGTATAGTGGTATTAAACACATACTGTTTTACCTCTACAAATTGTCACAAAACTTGCCCATTATTCAAAACGCAGAGCAAAAAGCTAGAAGTGATATGCTCAGTTCTGCTAAGGTGTTCTTTCTATATCAACTTCCCTTACTCTAATACAGAGTGAAATCATGGATAATGTAGAGGATAAATAGTCTCAGGTACACACAGAGCTTGTAAAGATGAATATGATTTGAATCCTAAAGAAAACAAAAAGTTTAAAGATACCTGGCTGAAACATTGAGAATTCTCATGAAAATCACAGAAACTCAGAGCCTGTCTGCTGTCCCGAGCAGCGCAACAGTAGATTGAAAAAAATGAGAGATGCAAAGGCAGTGCTTTTACGACAAAGAAAAGGAAACGTTTTCTTCAGCAGTGTGCATTCAGACTGAAATTCAGCTCTGCAGGAGGTAGTTGCAAGACTGTAGTTGAATTTTATGAAAGGATTGATCATTAGTTGTTTGTTCATTAGCATCTGTAGCTTTACAAGTCAACCCTGTGATAGGAGTGCACAAACTTCCCACCTCAGGACACAGGAAATCAAGATTAAAACTCTCTGTATACACAGTTTTTGAAAATCATAGAATCGTTTAGGTTGGAAAAGATCTCTAAAGATCATCAAATCCAACTGTCACCTAGCACTGCCATGTTCATCACTAAACCATGTCCATAAGTGCCACATCCACACATTTTTTTAACACTTCCAGAGATGGTGATTCCACACTTCCCCTGGCAGCCTGCTCCAATGCCTGGCCACCCTTTCAGCAAAGAAACTAACCTAAACCTCCTCTAGCACAACTTGAGGCCATTTCCTCTTGTCCTGTTACTTGTTACCTGGAGAAGAGATCAAACCCCACCGCACTACATCCTTCTTTCAGGTAGTTGTAGAGAGTGATAAGGTCTCCCCGAGCCTCCTTTTCTCTGTTCTGATTACAGAGGGACAATCACTTCCCTAGTCCTGCTGCCCACACCATGTCTGATGCCAGGATGCCATTTGCCTCCTGGGTTACTTGGACAATTGTGTCACCTGCAAACTGACTGAGGGTCCACTCAATTCCCTCTTTTACATCACTGATAATATTAAACAGGACTGTCCCTACTACTGTGCCCTGAGGATCCCCACTAGTGACCATGGATGTAACTCCATTCACCACCACCCTCCGCACCTGGACATCCAGAAAGTTAAATACACATCAAAGAGTACACCCATCCAAGCCATGAGCAGACAGTTTCTCCAGCAGAATGCTGTGGGAGACAGTGTCAAAGGCTTTACTAAAGACAAGATAGACATATCCACAGCCTTTTCCTCATTTATGAAGTGGGTAACCTTGTTGTCCTCATTCCCATGTCAAAACACATCTCCTCTTTCCAATTTGTGAACCTTTCCCCTGTATCTATGATACACAAATACAGCATCTTTTTTCATCAGTTACCACCTCCCTATTTCCTGTGCTTTGTTTTCTATTTACATGCTCTTCATTGCCTGCACAAGCTCTCTTCAGGCTATTTTCTTCATAATCTTAAACATCACCATCAAAGGACTTTTCCCATTTTATCTATTCTGCATGCCTTATCCCTGCATATGAAAAGAGTGTATATCTGCTGTGGAAAATTCTTACACTCCATCATCATGTAATGACTCAAAAGGTACACCACTTGGTTTATTGCCTGGATAGGAATATGTCCAAATATTTTTTGCTTTTTCATCAGTTCTACCTCTCTAGGTTTACACTTCCTATCAGGAATTTAATCGCATTTGTTTTGATATCTATCTATTGGGAGTTATTCATGGAGTGTTGGTCAAGATCAATATTCACCTGTTATATTCTTCTAGTTCCTCCTTGTTTCCAGCCTTTAAATTATGTTAACAGGCATGAAAGCCTTAAAATGTTTTGGGAGTTTTTTTATATATATAAATAATACTGAATGTTGAGCACAGGATAAAGCATCTGTATGTTAGCCCTTCACTTTAGAGATGCCCATACTAAGAAAGCCAACACCCCCATGCAAAAAAACCACTTTCTGGCTCAGAAAACCAGCTGAGAAGAACCTAGTAAAAGTGGATCACACTGGGCAGCCCCAGCCACTTCCGCATCTCTGAGGGGTTCAAGGCTAGACAAGTCCCAAAGTAGGTCTGTTTACAGCCAGCTTCTGTAATAACCAAACGGCTTTGCAGCTGTCATTATAGTAACTTACTTCTTTGTGCCTTGTACATTTTAAGCTTTTCATAGCAGGATCTGTGATAACTTATGGCACTTCATAAATGATTATGTCCCTGATGACATCCAAAGTTGTAAGTGAACAGAGATTTACTAGGGACCAAGATGGCAGGGCAGCATAGCTCATGCTCAGATAAAAACTGTCTCTAGGGTCTGCATTCATTAAATGCCTTAGAGTTCACATGAAACTACAAGTCTGAGACAGAGACTTTGCAACAGAGTTGGATGTAAACAAAGCCTGTGATTCTTCAAGTCCATAATCTCATAGTTGCATCAAAAAAATGTGAAAATATATTGCACGCACATTTTACCTGCACATAAGTGAAAATACAACAAATAATAGCAGATCCAAGCCAAAAAAAAACCCCTTTTCTTACTCCTGCTCAGTGGATATCCTTTATTTGTCAAATGAATTTACTATAACACTATATTCACAGAAATTGTGCTTTGCTCTGGGACATATTATGAAATTCGCTTAAGAAGCTCATATACAAACTTACAGAGTAAACCCTGCTGTTGAACATGGTTGTACAGAGGTGCCCCCGTAACTGCAGCATGCTATTTTCTTCAACAACAACTTTAAAAGATAGCAGAAAGTAATATTCTCAATTTAAACAAAATAGTGCAATAAAAGGTAGCACTGGCATGTTTCAGCTGACAGGAGATTTTTTCTTTACTCAAACCACAGCAGGCTTTATCTGTAGGAGAAGCTCCTTTCACTAGGTATGCCAGTACCCGTTTCTCAGATTTGTTGTAGGGAGTCAGCAGGAAAGCCTCAAGATGGCATTGTCCATCCAAAGGAATGAGAATCCTTTTGCAGGTTCTGCAGTCCTAGGTTAACAAGCCAACAGCATAAAAGTGCAGTGAGAATTCATTCATCATGGTGAGAAAAATCCAGAATGACTTGTTTCTTGGATGCCCATGAAAATGATGGCAGAAGCATAAGGAGAAGGATCTGCTTAGCATGTCCTGTCTTAGTACTTGTTCCAGTTTGCAGGGCTAAGACGTTGGCCAAACACATATTCAGCATTAGCAGATCTCAGGGAACTTTGGTACTGAGCCAAAACCAAGCTGTGCCACCTGAAAGACAGAAAGGTCAGGATTTTGACATCTTATAATTTGGCTAGTTTTGAACAGATCTACATAGTTCTCACAAAAAGTATTTTCTTGACTCCAAGATTATACCGCTGCCAAATTTCAAAGCCTATTTGAAAACCACAGAGATATGCAAACTTTCCAAACAAAATTAATGATATTTTAATGTGGTTGAAAGCATTAGGCATCCTAGAGATAAGGGGAACTCATACTGCCCATGCATTGTAGTTCAACTGTTTATAAAACAACATAAAAATCCTTAGATGGTAAAGTTAGACTTCCTCTTCATAGGGATTGTATGTGTTTCTTTTCAGAGCTTCTGCAATCCAGAAATAAACAATCTATTATCACAGCCCTGTTACATGTTAAGAAAGACATATTCATGTATAGCTGCATGCAGCAGTGGAAAACACAGGTTGAAGGGGCGACTAAAAGGATGGATATTTGTACTGTTCAAAGCTCAGGGATGAAACTCATTTAAGTCAAGAACACTTTGCTCTCAGATAGTTAACAGCAAGCAAATCAGGCAATGCAGAGGGAATGTGCAGTGAAAAGGATCCCTTTCAGTCTATATTTCATGGTTCTCTTTAAGGAGGGGTCCCCACTTTTATTTTTAAATCAATGTCTTTTATAGCAGTCATTGTGCTCCCTGTTCCCCCCACTGAAATGACAGGATGGGTTTCAGTTTATCCCAGTGGGAGCCCAGCAGCCTGGAAGCCAAGTGGTGGGATATCTTTGTAACTGCTTGGCAATTCCAATCAAGACAAAAGTTCTCCAGCAGGTTAGAAAGATGGATTCAACGACTACAGGGCCAAAACAAACCAACAAACATTGGCCAAATTAATCCCCCAATATCAGCTATTTATTGTGGATTAGTATGATAAAAACAAGAATGAACCTGATGTCTGGCACTTCTGTTTTGAAAGAATTCTGACCTGATTTTCAGAGGTACCCACAGCTTCTCCAGACTACTGTGGGAGTGCACTCTACACTACCCAGCACTCCCCAAAAACTGGCTAGTGATTAATTGTAAATTTTCCCACAGTATAAGATGCCTTTTAAGATGCTTTCTAAGGCACTTTATTGAGTCCTTTAAGATTTATTAAATCTGTAAAGAACTTCTTTGGGGAAAAAAACAAACACGCAAGCTTGATTGTTTAGCTGCTCTGTTAATGTCCTAGTTAGAACAGCTGGGACCAGTTCATTACTGTATGGGTGTAACCCAAAGCTGTGTATTCTATAACCTTCCACACCATTTCCCAGAAACTGGTATCAATAGACTATTTACACCTTCTGCCCAGAGCACCCTGACTCTTAAGGCTATAAACTGGGTGTTAAGAAGCCTGTGAGATAGGATGGTGCCTCCCTGTCCTCACACTCTTTTATGGAACTCCCTGCCCTGAGGGAAGTACTGAGCATTCCTGCCTGAACTGGAGAATATATAATCTTGGAGTCTTGGAACTTTTGGAACCACTCGTGGGATCCAGAGGAAGACTGCAGATCACCGCTCTTGACCAGATTGCAGACCACCACTCTCAACCAGACTGCAACCACCACCCTCGACCGGACTGCAATCACCACTCTTGACCAGACTGCAACAGCACTCTCACCAACAGGTTTTCCCCTCTCCTTTTACTTTGGACTCAGGGGGCCCAAGGAACACCACTCTGTTCATGCCCCAGGGTGCTGGGTTATACATTTGGGTTTTGTGGGTTAAAACCAATTGTTTGTCTGTATAATCGTACTTATTGTATTATTTTATTAAATTGTTATTCTGACTTATAATCTCTCTTTTGAGTTGAGTTCATTTCCCCTGCTGGTTTACCTTTAAACCAGCACAGTTAAGTAAGAAAAGTGAACAGAAAAAAAAATAATGGTATGTTATTACTAAAGTCTCTAGCTCTGTACATATATTAAGTACTTGGGAGGTGGGATGTGGGAGGAAGAAGGTGCCACACCCAAAACTTCATTTTTTCTCAAGCAATGACCTGTTTTCTGGTTTTTATGACAAGAGGAAAAAAATATACTGTTGTGCCCCAAAACAAATATGCACCTGTGCTCTGCTGCAGCTCTGTGCCATTCCCTCTTTGACATGACCAGGTCTTTACTTATTACGTTTGTCAGCAATTTCTGAATTCAAAGACTTACATCTTTTAGGTTTCAAGATAGTTCTTTATGGTGTACTGAAGCCACTGTGGAAAAAGTTTTATTTAAGCTGTGGAAATATTTCAGTTCCAGTACACCTGTTATTGACAAATAAGTCACAGAAGCTGTAGACGGATATTGGTTTAAATATTTACTGAATCTAATACATTACAAATAAAACATTCATCATCTCTAACTTATCGAATACTGGACATTTACTAATAACTAGCTGAGTATTTTTCAAATCCCTTTTGCCACCACACCTTAAAAATGCTAAACCTTTATTGGGATATTGATTCAGTTTTTTTCTTGAGCAAGAAGGAGTTTCTTCTATTTCCCCAGTATTTTCTCTTTATTTCTTTGTGCACTGAAGGAATTATTCGGTTAACAGAAATGAATATGATTTCAGTAACAGTGCTCACTAAAAAACTACTAGTCCAGAGCCAGAAGAGGGAGCCTAGAGAGCAAAACATTCTTATTTGTTTGCCACTAACTTTTAGGCTGCATCGTGTTTTTGCTTTTGTTTGTTTTCTGTGTTGGTTTTGTTGTTGGTTTGTTTTTTTTTTTATTAATCATTCCACAATAGAACTGCATAGGCACATAGAAATGGGGATAATAAGAATTGTCCTACTCAAGTTTCACTGTTATACAAAATGCCATCAAAGAGTAGAATGCACTGACCTTTGATCATTGAACTTGGAGAAGACACAGAGATGCCATAGTGCAAAGCTCAACCTTTTATTGTGGATCTCAACCACTTTACTCATCATAATTCCACCGTCTTTTGTAGATGTTGCAGGGAATAAAAAGTGTTTCTAATAATAATATTCATTTTCCCCAGTCTCATCTTCAACCTCTTACTACAGTATGGGTTTTTTTCTCTCCTTCATTGTCCTTTTCCTTATTTTGTGCATGTGGAGATGAGGAGGAATGTGGAGAGAGGAGGAAGGGTCTTCCCTTATGCCATTGCTCAGCCTTTTATTGTCCCGTTTTATATGGGTCACAGGAATCACTCTTGTAATGGTTTTCCTGTGGTCCCCAACCACAGAGAGGAATTCCCTCAGCTCCTCTGGATTCCATCAGAGCCACACACAATGCCCTGAAGCTGTATTTGTGCTCCAGAGCCACAGACTGGGTATTATTTTGTGTGGTGAGAGACAATGTTCCCTTTTAAACAAGTATCTTTAGACAAGATGTGAAGTTCACTACGATCAGTTTTCCCTGTATCTTGAGATTATTAGGTCATCAATATCAATTAAGCATGAAGACGAAGAGGGAAAGAAGCAGCCAAGGAAATCTATACTGAATCCTTGATTCACGGAAGCAAGAGGTACTTTTTTAAGTCCTGTCAGGAAACAAAACCAAAATCTTTCTTTCCATTCATTTGTTTTCTTGAACAAATGCTGCAGGTTATCTGCAGAGACATATTTCCATCCTTTGAGATATTCAGAAGCTGCCTGGACGTATCCTGGGCAACTGGTTCTAAGTGACCCTGCTTGAGCAGCAGGATTGGTATCCAAAGATACCTTCTAACTTCAACCATTCTGTGATTCTGTGAATATAAAAGGAACCAACTGCAGTTTGTATCAATAATTTAAATTTAATTGAAACTAAAAGGTAATTATTGTTTTTTTTCTAGACTTACTCTGGTTTATGGTTTTTTACTATATTGAAAAATATGTTCAAACTTCTCTTGTTTTTTGTTTCATTTTAGGTTCTCTGCTTCTTAGTTTTCTTAGATATCAGATCTCAAAATGCCTTAAGAGTGATTCTCTCATGGTATTTTTTACCTAACTAAAATTTTAGAACATCTAGAAATCTCTTATTATTTATGTATTGAAACAGCATTTCAGGACCAAAGGGATGAGAAGGAAACTCGCTCAGCTATAGAGCAAGATTCACCTGGAAAATAACTTCTTTCCCAAGCTGATCACAGAATATATTAACAACTTCAACAGTAATTCAAAACTCAAGGAAACTGACCTCTTGGTTAAATACAAAATTCTTGCATTTCCTAAGCTGTGTGTTTTAAATTACTACAATACTTTGAAATATCATCAAATTTTGCAAGACTGTCTCTCATCACCAACCCTCTAAATTACCCTCTAAGTTTCACTAAAAAAAGCCCAATTGAAAGAATTTGTTTTATGGAAGTCTGGTTTCTATGCCACTGAAAAAAGGTTTGAATTGTGTACCCTGTTGTTTAAAAGCTCTATTTAGATAAAGCCTGTTTCAATGAAAATATATCTACAAAAAAGCAAATTATGCTAAACCTAATTTACACAGGCTATTTTAATTTTTATAGAAATCTATATAAATCAAAGGAGATTCCCTTCTTACATTAGATGGAATCAACTTTTGAGTTGTACTCATTCCAGCTCTTATTGCAGTCAGTGGATCTGCCTAAAATGTGGTCAGTACAGACTTTTTGCCCATAGAGTGCTGGTATTCAGCTACCTTTCTGGCACACTTTGAAGCAAAGTATTTTTTCTGTTTTCTAACATTAATCTCCCACCCCTGGATAAAATGAACAAACAGAAAAAGAATGGAGAGGCCTGGCATCCATTTCAAAAGATAATTAGTGGAACTAGGAGCTAAAGGCAAAGCTTTAATAAGAAAAAAAACCATGATGATTTAAAAGAATGTTTAATTTAATAGTATATTGTCTGTAATTCATAATTCCTACTTCCTTGAGTCTAAAGTATTCCTTTACTTTTTATAATTTCGATCATCCCTTCTGGGATTCATGAAAGAAGATATCTGTATTATTTTTTCCCCTTAATTAAAATCAGAAGCAGCCCAGAATCGAGAGATTCCTGAAAGGGCAAAGGAACAGAACACTGCAGAGGTTACTCCAAATAAATTAATTGTAGACTTAAAAATAACTTAAAAATAACTCTAAAACTCTGGTTTTTAGAGTTATAATCACACATCATTTCTTCAACCTGTGTATTGTCAGTGGGGAAAGATTTTCAGACTGAAGCCATTAGTAACATATTGTTTGTACTGGGATAATGGTGTCTCCTTAATTTTTTTATCTTTTAAATTTTTAACAGTCAAACTTCCCTTAAATCTCTTAGCACAGTCTTATTACTGATATCCCTGGTATTAGGGACTTAGAGTTCGTCACCTGATGATATGGTTTCAAAGCTAAATTGCTCAGGTTGATCTCGTGGTTTAAATCCTACAGTTTATCCACCCCCAGAAACATGGACTAGTTGGTTTTAACCACCACCAATCCCTCCAGTTTAGAGGGCACAGATCATTCATGGTGTTTTGATTAGGCACAGTTCCCTTAAGGAAAGGTGCATTCCCCTACACCAAAGAGGGCATTCATCTCACCTACCTTTGTTGATCAAAAAGATAGGTGTTACATTTAGAAAGGCATAAATACTTATAGCATGAGTCATCGGGACTTAAAATAGATAATTAAAAGCAGTAGTATGAGTAATTCTCTGCAAGTGCTTACCTTTGGTAACTATGGAGGGAAAATAACTTGTTTGTCTGGAGTAGCTTCCTAAACTTTAGATAGCTACAATTCGGGAAGATGGACCTCTCCATAGTATCTAACTACGGCATGTCTTTCAGAACAGCTACATAAGCAGACAGCTCCTATCAGACAATAATCTGAACTAGAAGAAACATTTTGGAGGTGCCTCTGCCTGACAAAAATGGTCTTTGTTAGCATGACAGGGAATGACCAGCTCCTTAGTGTGCAGCTGGCACATTTGCAGAACCATGGCAAATTCCTTGTTAACTTGTGTATCTGCTGTGCTAGAACACATTTTAGATATCTATTCTTATTCCTTTACATGTAAAAATGCTTATTTAATTAATAATTCATCATTTTAATTCATAATAATATTTATTTATATTACATTTTCAAAACACAAATGGGGAAACTGACGTTTAAGGAAGATAAATTCACATTTTTTCCTCAATTTCAGTTATTTTTATGCATGTCCAGAGCCTATTTCAATTAATTAGGACTGTCATATATTTCTCAGGCAACAAGAAAGGTTGAGGCTCTAACTTCAGTGGGCTTCAACAGAGCTGTGGGAACCTGGCTATCCAGATCCATTTTTTCTCTGATTCATGGATTCAGCTTTTGCAGTTGCAGGCTTTTAAATACTATAATGTAGATCTCCAGTGATACTGTTTCTAATTGAAAGGCAGACAGCAATTTGCTCAACTTCTATATTCCAAATGTCTGAGCTGGTACAGATATACTGCAGGAGTCTTATTCAGATTTCTTTTGCTGCCAAGTAAAATGCCGAATTCAGAGTAACCTTGTTCACTTATTTTAAAATTACAATTTTACAGATTTAATGCAATGGGTAAATTTAGCAACAACTCACATTAACCTCATCTTTTTCAAGAACAATGTATACTTTCCTGTCTGCTAAAAGATTGAACAACTATATAAAAATCAGTTTCCAAATACCCAAATACATGCACGGGAACACAAGGGACCCTCACATCAGTAATTTTCATTGATCTTTTAGTATGAAGAAGAGCATTTAGAATAACCACCTTGTAGTTTCATTTTAAGTTTGTATATTTGTTCTTACGCTGCAGTAAAAAGGCAGTTGTGTACTTAATTTGATGTGTGTGGCACTGACAGCTTACTTTGCTGAGTCAAGTTTCTTGTTGTGTAGCTGATAAGCAATAACCACAGTTACTGGTTTCATTGCTACTTTTTTTTGTGATGAAAAATTAAGTGTTGATAAAATATTACTCAACAGGGTGTCTGTTGCAGCACTCTTAAATTTCCATCTTTTTAATTTGTTCTTTTGGATGATGAGCACCAAAAATTTCATTGATGATAATAAGTGAAATTAGTCTGTAATCTTTACCCTCAGATCTCTTTCTTTTAGTGCATGAATAAGTTCCCAACCTATTATGGAGATATAAAACATGACTTTAGAAGCAGGAGCCTCAAGTTAGACAACTAAATAATAGACCTGTTTTTTAAAATCTTTAGAGTCCTTGAAAGCCTCTGAGTTCCCAGCAGCTCCCCTGGAAGCTCATGCAAGCTGCTGGATGGACTTTTGTAAACCAGGCATCCCATTTGCATGCTTTTCTCCCTCAAACCTTAAATAGTTTTTTTTTAGAGGAGCTGTCACATCCCATACAAAAAAGCTGTCGCTTTTAATGCATCCTGGTGTCTGTAGATTTCCAGTCAGCTCTGTGCCTTCTTCCCTTATTATGGTGGTTTCTACTTGAAAACAAAACAAAACAAAACAACCAACCAAACAAACAAACAAAAAACAGAAACCCAAGATTTTAACTTCATAACTATAAATGCAAACAGCCCCATTAATTTACTGTTGGTTCAGTCTTACAAGGTACTGAGCATCTTCTGGTGGTGCAAGAGCCTTGAACTTTCTATGCCTTCTGTGATTGGGAGTTCAGCTCCTCCTTGCAGCCTGAGACTCCCCTGAGCACAATTTTGAGGCAGGCTGAACCCAAAATATTCAAGAATGATTTCTTTTACTCTAGTGCGTCATTGCTGGTTCCTGTATAAAGTGAAAGAGTCTTTGACATACATAAGCACCCTTTCCATTCCTCTTCATCACTCAGAAAGCAGCTTTAGTTGCCATTATACTGTAGCTTCTGATACTTAGGGGTCATTTGTGTTTGGGGGATGAGAGTGTACTCCAGGAAAGCATGTACATATGCTAGAAGAATGTTAAAACAGCAGACAGGGACCTTTAAGACTGCAAGAGAGGAGGGCGTGGCTGTATCAATAATACAACAAGCCTAATATACAGCAAAGTGGCAAAAAGAGAGAGGGGGATGTGTGGCAAGTGGAGGAAGGGTGCAGCACAACGTCTGTGGCCTCGCTGCCTGCTCTGCCTACACCAGAAGACGGGGACAGCTACTGGCAGGAAGGGGGTACGGTGGCACTGCTGGCAGCCACGCTGGGCAGGCTTGCCACAAGCGACACAAGCCTCCAATGTCTCTGTCTCTCCCTCCCCTTCCCTCCCCACAGTGGCAGCTGGATTCAGCTTAACTCTGCAGAGTCCTGTCCTAGCTCGTCCCTTAGCCCTGCCACTCTCTTTCCTGTGGCAGGAACAGCCTTCTTACACACCAAGGTGGCAAAATTCAGATTTTTCTGCATTGTTTCTGCCTTACACTAGTCTTCTTGGCTCCATTTTTCTATCCTTAAATTTTGTGCAGTGTCTTTGCTGAGTTTAGCAGTTCTGCAGGGCTTCTCAATGTTTTTATAGAGTACACTGAGGCTAGGTATGAGAGATCATTTCCTGCATCTCTACCTAATACTCCAAATTTATGAGTTTTAAGCTGCTTCCAAGTTTTTCAGGGGTCAATTTTTAATTAACAACACTCAAAAAAACCACTGATCTACTAACGGCTTTCTCAATTGTAGTATGGCCAAGAGAAGAGGTCAGAGAATGCACTGAATTCTTCAGTGATGCAAAGCATGGTAAGAAAATCATCTGTCATGTCATCCCAACCTTTTACACTTGTTTTTAGGACAGCAAAGAGAAGGATTCATCATTTCCTCAGGAGACTAAAGCTGACAGAAGGAACCTTGACAGAAGCAATATTTTCTGCGGTACCACATGCCTTATTTTTTTTTCCTTTAGGCATGGTCTCAAGAGAAAAGACAGTCCTATGCAGCATGTTTGTATTTTAGCTACCACACGCTTATGCAATACAATAAAAGAGGTGAAAATTGCAATAAGATCCTTATCTTGCAACAAAATCCTTTGGATAATTAGTCTTTGCTAAACAGTGGTCTAAAGTACTGGGAAAGTAGTCTATACACTAAATACAAGAACACCTTTAGCTTTTAACTGCAACTATCTGGTTTTCTCTGAATGGCAGGTGTTATGGCAAAGCTGTTACACATAACCATTAAGAGCTTCCAAGGACTGTGGAAACAATATGTAAAGGCATACTTGAAAAGAAACCAGTCAAAATTCTGATTCAGATAGACCTATGAGAAGCCTATTGTTCTTTGTAGATTTTTTAAAATTACTGTCTTAATAACCTTTGTGCTACATTATTGCTGGACATTTTTGGAAATACCGTATCCCCAAATGCAGAAAACTGAATTACTGAATTTAGTGTGCTTCAGTTCAAGCAGTAAGAGAGTGGGAGTTTTTGGGACTGTGATTATAAATCTGGACATCCAAATTCCTTACAAGTTTCATTTTGATGCATTAGTCTTTCCTGGAATGGAGTCATATATAAGAATAAACTCAAACATTCAGTCATAGAATTAGTATGAAGAGGTTCACTACTGAACTGTGCCAAAAGGTAAAGCTGGTCGATGTTTTCAGTTGTGACATGAAAACAGATCAGGGTAGTTTAATCAGTGAAGCAGAGAGACAGAAAGATTTCAATAAGAGCTGCTCTTACCCCAATAATGGACAGGCTGGATGAAGCAGGTTGTATACGCCTATCTCCTTTATTTGCTTCTGCTCTTGCTTCTGGTTTGTTTTTCCCTTAAGTACTTAGAAAATATGTGCAGTAAATTATTACATGGCAAAGCTTTTAGGAAATAAAAAACCAATACAATAGCTATGTTAGGTGGATGTTAGAAATTTCAGAATCTGCAGTGAGAAACCCCAGTAAGTCACTGGGTGTCTCCATCCTAGTGGGAAGGTTCCGCAGGTCCTGTCCAACCCTGAAATCTGAGTTTACCTTTTGCAAAAAGGTGGGGCATAGAGAATAGGAAAGGAGGAGGAAGAGGGAGCTGTACACACCCTGGTCTTGCCCTGACATGGAGTACTGCAGCACTCCCAGGTCTCTCAACATAGAAGGACCCAAAATATTCAGTATAATTTTGGTGATAACTTTGTCATTTATTGATTCTGATTTCAATATTTATACACTATCACAAAATAGGCAATTATGCAGCTTAACCATGAAGTAATCATTTTGCCTTTTAATGTCATCTCCTTTGAATACCTGGTGAGGTTTTGTCAGCGATGTTAGATCTTATTCAGAGAAATATATTTGAGCTGTGTGTACACGCATGTGTGGCTATATATGCCCATACTTGAAAGATGATGCAATTTCCCATTAAAGTTTGGAATATTCTTATTAGCTAAGAAGAGGTAAATAATGGCTTTACTCCCCTGTCATAAATAATGACAGTGATTAATGACTGCTCCCTTGTGTAGGACCCTTCACAGTCTTGACCCTGTGAAACAGGGATAGGGGAATCATGTTAGCAATGGCTGGGTTGGCGCGCACACTGTTTCTTATTTGCTCAGCTTTATGTACTAATAGCAGAGGCAAGTCTAGGAGCTTGAACTGTGGGAGTTTAATCCCTAGTTCTAACCATCAGACAATTTCCTTTATCTTGAAAGTGTAACAGTAGAGCAGGGAACTGATAGTACCACGCTTATACTATTCCCCTAGGCATACATTATTAACCACTGTCAGGGGCTGCACTACAGACACTATAGAGATCTTTGTTCTGACCTAGTATAGCTGTTCTTTTTTTTTTTTTTTTTATTAGCTGTTTCCATTATCTGGTACTTGAAATCCCATGTTTACCTCATCTGCTTGGTATAGAAATTAGAAATGCGACATCCTGACAGTAATGCTGGCTTTCAATAACTGCAGGATATTCCTCGCACCAGGCACGAGAACAAAAAATTAATTTTCTAAAGAAGCTTAAGAAGAGTATCACTTGATGAAGGCCAGACTACACACTCAGAACTGACCCTCCTATAATAGTGGTCGCACAAGTAGGGAATATTGGCAGGCATCCATTGTACATAATCTAGTGCATAATTATATTTGATAGAAGCTTTCTGGTATGTGTGGATAGTAAACAGCTCATGTATCTATGAATCTGGAATGCTCCTGAAATGAGCTAGTGCATGCTCAACATCAGTTTCCCAAGTCTTTTTCATACTGTAGTATTATATTACATTTACTAAATAGATTAAGTTGTGTTGCAGCCTTAAGGGATACATTATTCCAGTGGATAAACGAGAGGATTTATGCAAGGAATCTTGATTGATTTTAATAGAAGTTATGTGTGTAAATCCATGTGCAATGAGATCACATCATACTCCAGAGAATACCAGCAGAAGTGCTTTTATCCTGAAAACATAGCTGCCCACTATTTCCAAAGTCTAATTTTCCTTTAAAACTGTAGGCAACAACATGTTCCAACCACTGTTATATACATTACTTCAGCATGCATTGCATTTCATGCCTGCTCTAGAAATATCGAGGTCTAACCAAAGGTGTAGTATAATGAATTCAATAACAATTACAATTTGGATTGAATGACACTACATTTCTAAATCTCTATCATGGACAACATTAAAGAATTGTTTACCAGAAGCCATCAGTCCCTACCCTGTGGCACTACAGTGAGATGAATAATCCTCAACAGCCTCCATTTCACTCAAAAAGGCAACTATTCCTTCAACATTGCATAGGCTGAAGAGATTAAAAAGAGATTAATAGAGATAAGAATAATATAGTATTTTTTAAGGCAGTGTAAAATATATAATGTATAAAAATATATCTTCATTTGACAGAGTTTCTAATTTAAAGTGCATAGCTATTTCAAATGATGCAATAGGTGAGTATATTGGCATCACTTACCAACATTCACAGCATTGTGTTAGTTGTTTATGACAGTTTTCACAAAACTGTCATCACTGGATGCCAAAGAGGTAAATAATACTGGCTGGCATGATTTGTTGTCATTATACTAGTTTTGATTGCTGTTAAAGTTTTATCTTCCTTTGTATCCCAGCTTTCTAATACATGGAACTGTGTAAGGCAGACCAAGTTTCCCCCTTTGCAAATCACTGCTATGTATTTACCAGATAACTGGGAAAAAACAGGTGGGTGCACTGATGTGACACTGTAGATAGACTGATCAGTGTTAAAACACTTGCTATTGAATGTTGGAGAGCAGTTAGCTACAGGGTCTCCATGTTCCCAGTGCTTTTCTAGGATATATAAAATTACTTTCTTATCCAAAAAGTTATGCATTCTGTCACAACTGTTGTTGATGATTAAACACTATGACTGTGTTTGTGCTCAGGAATGGTACATAATCAGAAACGCACACAGCTACACAGGAGATGATCTCAGAATGACCTAGTCCATCCCAGTTCTCTGGAGCAGAATTAGATCATTCCCAAAAGATATTTGTCTCTTGTGGTTGCCTGACCCTGCAACTAGAATACTTGTACTTAACCATATACCTGTCTTTAGATAATGTTTCTTAATGCCTAACACAGATCTGTGCTGTAAATTAAGCCAGTTGTTTCTGATCTAGATCAATAAATAGCAGAGATTGGATAGACAGGTTGGATGGGGATTTGAGCAACGTGGTCTAGTGGGAGGTGTCCCTGCCCATGGCAGGGGGTGTTGGGACTAGATGATCTTTAAGGTCATTTCCAAACTTTAACATTCTATGATTCTATGATAGACCTCCATAAGTCCATCAATGATACAACGTAACTCTCAGCTATTTCTGCCTAAGAAAGCACTGCTCCCTGTTGCAGCTGCTGACCAGCAGCCATTCCTTATCCCCTACATTACCTTACTGATAGGACAGGATGCTGCTTTAGTGCTTTAGGGCATCAGTTTCTCACCAGATCCTAGAAGTTTTATGCTATTAATTTTTTCTCCAGTCAAAACGCTATATAATTTCAACTTAATTTTCATTACATTTCTTTTTACTGATTGACACCAGAGATCACATGTTGTCATATTTCTACTGATTTTTTTTCTAAATATTCATTAATTTACAATGACATCATACTTTGGGCATATTCCTATCTCACACACCAGTTTTTCTAGCACACTATGAAAAATGCATTTTTCATTAAGCAGAAGCAAATAAGCCATTCATCTCCAAAATAGGATGATACAGATGGTATGCTGGAGTTGTGGGTGAACTGGCAATTTCCAGATCAAATTTACCTTGTTCCCAAATACAATACAAAAAAGGCTTAGTGGCCATCCACTACATAAACAGCATGTGGGCTCTGGGATAAGGTAGGTTCTTTTTCATGACAGAATGAAGCCCACAGCTGGAACATGTTTAAGAACTTGGTCCATGCATTATCTGCATTCAAAGTCTGCTCCCTTTCTGTGAAATGCTGACAGAAGAAAAATGTATACAATCTCGTTTTAGTCACTGTTACCAGCAGTCAGACTATGCTCACTTGGGGCCAGATCAACTAAGTATTGTTTTCTGTGGCCAACTTTCCAGATCAGAGCTACACTCTAAAAGTCATATTCTGAGTCATTTTTTAAGACCATAATGACACAAAAAGTTTAAGATTATGGTGTACAAATAAAATAGGGTGTTCTTTTAAAGCTTCCACAGACAACATCAGTTTCCACAGCTAAAGATTTGTCTCTGCTTCTTTCCTGCACTGAATGGAAAACAGAGATTAAGAATAAGTATTCTACAAAAGGCATGACGTAAGAGTAATATGGCCATGCAATGAATGTATATGCAAAGATGTAAATACAATTATCTGAGCAGATGCAAAAGCCACTAAAACAATTAGAGCAGAAAGGAAGAGGGAAGAATCTTACCCATGCCAAATATTGCTTTAAAGAAGTGTAGAATATAACACCAACAAGCAATGACTGCAAATTAGGCAAAGCATTTGGAAGCAAATAAAACACAGATCCCTCCTCTACCACGTCCCTCAATTGCTGATTATTTCCAGCTTCAGGGTGGCTGATGTTTCTGCACCAATGAGCTTCATTCCAAAAAAATGTGACTCTTGAGGCCAAGACAGACACCCCTCAGCTCAGCACTCTCGGCTGAAAGGAAGAGTGCCAGCAAAAGACCACAGATGGGAGATGGCATCAGCTCCTTGGGAGTTCCACCTTGTGCTGCATGCCGCAGGGTCCCAGGATGAGCTGGCAGTGCCCGTCTCAGCAGACTCTGCTGGCTTGCTTCCCCACTGTCACTCTTGTTAGGGATTTGGACTACCTAGCAGCTTCCACAGTGGCACCGCCTGGCTGCCAGCCTCATGGCACATGCCACCGGGACCCCACTGCCTTGGACACAGTCTGCAGCATGCATGCCATGTTGTAACTACCCCTGTGCTAGATCATAGAATTAGGGCTTCAGAAGTCTTCATCTGTTTGCTCTACTTTTCCCCTACTGATCTGCAGCATGATTTTCAGTGATTTTTCTTCCCTTTCCTATCCTTCCATTTCCCTGGCTCTGACTGCAAGTATTTTGGTGCAGACTGCCTTTCAGGGTAATGCTGCACAGTTTGGAGTGCAAGAGGGAACCCAATTGAGGTAAAGCTTTAGGGAACAATGCAAATAGAGATAGCAAGCTGTTTTCTTGACAGTAGGCATACTTTTTGCCCTTGATAATCCATTGCAGAATAATCCTCAAAAGTCAACTTTCGAAAGAGAGCAAATGAAATTTGTTGGCTCTTGCCTTAAGAGCTAGATAGGAAAATATGGGTGATGGATTCAACTCGGGGCAGTCTTCGGAGTATACAGAGTATACAGAGACAAGTAACAGGCTTGTGTTAGTTGTAGGCATGCCTTTCACATGGCACGTTTCTTGGCCACTCCTGTGACTGGTAATTACTAAAGCATACACAAACAAATATGGGGAAATATGTGTATGCTTAAATGCCTGACATTATGTTATGGTTCTTTGTACTAAGAAACGATAGCCTCACAGTATAGTTTATTAATGTAAAACCAGAAAGATACAATTTGTAAAATATAAAATTATCTGCAGTAAACAAAGGTTGTGATTGAAAGAAAACCAAAATAAAAAATCATACTGTAATCGGCTTAGATGCCTTAATCACTGCCAATTATGTCATGGCTGCATATGTTTTACATGGATTAGATAGTACTTTCTCTCACTTGAGTTAGTGAAAATATTATGTGAATATTAATGACTTATTTTTCTGTAAATATGTTAGAATTTTTATAGGTTCTTGTTCAACTAAGAAGTTACATATGAACAATATTTTCACATTTCACATTGGAATTAATTCTTAGTGTTCAGTTATATAATCTTTCTCATTATGCTTATGCTTCATCAAAAGCAACTTTAAAATATTCAGTATATATTTATAGTCTGTTTCCACACACCTATAACACAACTAATGATAGGTGAGAATAATTATTTCTGAACTTTGGTATTAGACATGATATCTAAAATATCTTTTCAGGAACAATTTTCTATGCAGTATAATTACTGCTTTTTTGTTTATAAGACCTATTTGGGCTTGCTAAAGGGAACTTCTAAAAAGTAATAATTTATGCTAACATTTTAAACAAATTCTGGTTGATTTTGACTGGTGTACCTCTACTACAAGAATAGCTGGTCTCTCATCAGTTCCAGTGTTTTCTTGAGGATAAATGCCCCAAAAAAATGGTTAAAATCATCTTAGCTGAGATTGAAGAAGCAAGCTAACAAACCCCAGCAATAACACCATAATAAAAGCAAACTATTTTCCAAGAGCTTCATGAACATCTGCTCTTTGAAAAGGAAATCTCATGTTTTGCAGAACACTTCATATAAGATCAAACTGTGAATCCCCAGCAGAACCTCAGCTGTTCCTCAAACACAGATAAAATACACAAAGCAAAATAATACACTATGTCTCATCCTTTCCGAGTCTTAGTCTATTCACCACAATTCTTGGTATTGCCAACCACTACCAGATTATTTTAATCAACTGCTTTATATTCATTCTGGTAATTGCTTGTTATCCATTTCCACACCACTGGCTTATTCATTATCTCCAGAAAAACAGTTCAGACCTGATTTTATGAAAATGATTTGTATACAGCATATAACACAATTTCTTTTTAGTTTCGATGGAGTTACATTGCAGTTTAATTCAAGTTCAAATAATACATTAGAATTGTCCTTTTTAAATGCATTTCAGTTTAAGTGGATTCTCTTTTTCACTGTGATTTTAAAGAAATGCTAGAATTAAAAATACTGGAATTGAAAAATATGAAAAAACATAATTTCACAAAGAAAATTTTGATGTAAAATTAGAAAACAGTGTGTAGAAATTTCTTTCTCTTTCAATACACATTCCTAAATTTTTGTTTTTCTAGAAAAAAAATACTTTAGAACTACATAAGTGTAGAAATAACTACAAATGGTAGTCAGAATTCATTTTATAACAATATTTAATAGCTTCTTACAATATTAATTTCTAAAAATAGCTGTAAATTTCTAAAAATTAAGATACTGCCAATTATAAAACAAGTAAGGGATTTCTTAATTTCTGTATAGGGAAACTTCCATTGTTGATAAAAAATAAACATATACTTACCTCTTCTAAATCAATCATGTTAAAAGTATCATGTTGTTTTCATGAACACAAAAGATTAAACATTTTTAAAGGTTGTTATGAAAAGAAAAAATCTTTTATTTAAAGTTTCTTTTTATTATTTATAACTATTCTAAAATGTATATTGTTTGAAACATCTTCTTGTCTTTAAACTTTAAAACAAATGTAGGAGATCTTATATTTTCAAAGAACCTGACAATTCAGGTAAGTAATTTCAGCCTCTACAACAAATTATTTGTAACATCATCCATTTAGCTGGTGTTTATATTTACTCATGTTTGGAAATTTCTTCCTGGAATCACTTAACTTGTATATAAAGAAAATTGAGAAAATTGGTTTAGGTAATTTTAGATGTTTGTATAGCTTATTTGAACTCTAAACTTTGGGAGACAGAGTAGTTTGATTACCCAATCTTCAGACGGAGAGAAAGAAAAAAAGTAGTCACATCATTTTTTGAAAAAGTCCTTGGAAAAAAATCTGAGTAGCATATAAAGCCACAGTAACTATGTGGTACTTTTATGTTATAATTCATTCAGTTTGACAGCATGAGCATATAATCTCCCACAGCAATCTCTACTGACATCACCACACAGAAAGGCAGAACACTTTTAAAGGACAGAAGCATTAAATGTACTTCCCCAAAATATTGGGAAAATTTGAGTTGAAAGGGTGACCTTGTCTTGAACACCGTTTATTAAGAGAATAATAAATCAGCACATTTGAGCACGGAAGTAAATGTCAGGGGACTGCAGAAATCTCCTTTCCACGTTCATCCTGAACACAAGGCTGCACAGTTATCTGGCAAAAGGACCTGGTGCCCCTCAACCCCTCCTTGGAAACAGCACAGTTAACAGAGCCCGAATGGAGTTTTAAAGATCCAGAGATCTTCAGGGGGAGACAGCAACCAAAGCTTCACTTCTCCCTCCCAAAAGTGAAGCCTATTGCATGTAAAGTGAGACAGTTAATGCCTCTGGAACCTGAGGAGGGGTTTGTGTACTAAGCTTGTTACAGCTGACCAAATATTAGGGAGAGGGAGAGGAAAAAGGAAAGAGGAAGGGGGAAGGGAAACGGAAAGAAGGAAATTTCAGGAAATTTCAGGAAATTTCAGGAAAGGAAATTTCAGGAAAGAAAATTTCAGGAAATTTCAGGAAAGGAAAGGAAAGGAAATTTTAGGAAAAGAAATTTCAGGAAAGGAAATTTCAGGAAATTTCAGGAAAGGAAATTTCAGGAAAGGAAATTTCAGGAAAGGAAAGGAAATTTCAGGAAAGGAAATTTCAGGAAAGGAAATTTCAGGAAAGGAAAGGAAAATTCAGGAAAGGAAATTTCAGGAAAGGAAATTTCAGGAAAGGAAAGGAAATTTCAGGAAAGGAAATTTCAGGAAAGGAAATTTCAGGAAAGGAAAGGAAAGGAAAGGAAAGGAAAGGAAAGGAAAGGAAAG
>NW_020884880.1:2213978-2216770 GCF_003945725.1 Corapipo altera | reverse complement strand
GAAAGGAAAGGAAAGGAAAGGAAAGGAAAGGAAAGGAAAGGAAAGGATATACATTTAAGAAATCCATGAATGTTATGAAACAGAAAAATGAAGGGAGGTAGTGTGTGTATATATGAACCTTGTAATGTGATGTGATTTTTCACATCTTTTAAAAAGAAATATTTGATCTGTGTATTTGAATCTGTGACACTTTCACATTTAAAGGTTATGGGGTTTGCCATTAACTTCAGAATATTTCTCTGATAAATCATGGACTTCAGAAGTTGATGAGGAACTTCTGTAATTAAAACTAAAATATGAGCATAAATTAAGTTCTTGCAAAATATGCATGATCTCCTGGAAGCACTCACATGCCACTGGCCTTTTCCTTGAAGACTTGAGTGGTACCAGCTCCCTGTTTTCTCCAGGGGAAATAAGGATTCTCCCTTCTGCCCTCAGCCAGTTTCCTCTTGCTACCCCCCCTCCAGGTGCTGCTTCTAAACCTCTCAGAAATTGGAAGGGCATGTGGAATTGCTGGAGTCAGAAATTATATGCTTCTTTCTGATATGAATTCTTTTTGTTTGTGCAGTATTATGTATCTATTTTTTAGTTATTCTAAATCAGTGTATAATGCCAAGTCCTAGACATACCCTTTTTGAATTATAAGCCCACTTAGTTAAATTATGTTTCCAGTTGTATAAGGGGATTTGGGTCCACCCTCTCCCAGTTAAACCACTATAAGCAGTGGTTCTGGAGCTGGACCATAGTCATCCTTTAGGTCCAGAAGAGCATGTGCTGGAGGGTACCAGCTGGGAGAACTGGGAACTAGGCTGTGTGTTTTTTCCCATGGAGACAGAGTAGATAGGTATCTGTTTTGTGATTATTTTTTCCTGTGGTGAATTTCAGTATTTGTAAGAATCGGCTCCATATAAAACATTCTCTGCATCAGAGAACCGGCAGCCTGCACGCCCAGCTCCTCCGCACACCGTGCCATCCTCGCCCTGCTGCCTCGTGCACCTCCAGCTGCAATCCTGTTGGGGCAAAGACTTCGCTGGAGGGGCGAGGGGGTGTTCTCCACCAACGAAGTTTCTTGATGCTTCCCGAAAGCATTCATGGGCGCTTACTTCCTGCCGGAGCTCTGCGCTCTCTGTGAACGGAAAGTAGTCAAAAAAAAAAAAAAGGCACAGAAGAATCCGCGATGTTTTGGAGAAAGAAGAAAAAAAAACCCAACAACAAAAAAAAAAAAAGGTTATTTCTCAGGATGGGGAGGGGTGGGGAGGTGGAAACACCAAACCCGAAACCCCAAAAGGGTTATTTCCCAGCGCCTCGCACGCGGAGCTCTAGGAATGAGTCAGGGCTCTCAGTGCTGCCGCAGCCGGCTGAGCCCGCGCCCGTGCAGCGCCGAGCCCGGCGGGGCCGGGCCGGGGCCGGGGCCGAGCCGGGCCCTGCCGGGACCCCCCGGGGCGCTCGCCCCAGGCCATGCCTGGCCGCGGCGCTCGCGGCGACCCTTGCGGTATGCGGCTGCCTTTGGCAGGGGCACATGAAGGATTTCATTGAGTGTGAAGACAGAGAGCAGAGACAGAAAGCAGAAGGAGGCGGCTGCAGCCTTTGTAGTCGGGGAGGAATGCGGAAATGTTGAAGCACTATGTCAAACTTTTTTGAAACGGGGTCAAGTCACATTCAGCCAGCGTGGGAAAGCAAGGGAAAAAAAAAAAAGTTGAGGAGAGGGGAAAAAAAAAAAAAAAAAAGGCAGCAAGCTGCTGCTGCTCCCAGGCAGAACAGAGGCCGAGGGAGCGAGCGAGGAGCGGCAGCGCAGCGCCGGGGCAGCGGCGGAGCGGCGGCGGCGCCCAGGGCCGGTGGTGCCCGAGCCCCGCACCGCAGGCTGCGGCCGGCGGGGCTGCCGTCGTGGCGCTGCAGCTCCCTGGGGGCCGCCGGCCGCGATTTTTATTTCGCATTTTCCTTTTCCCCGGGCAGGGTGGGGGCGGGAGGAGCGGGTTGGGGGACGAGTGCGAGCTACTTCTGCGCCAAGGTGCAGCCCGGCGGCGGCGGCAAGAGGATGCGAGCCGAGGGCGGCCGAGCCGCGGAGCAGCTACCTGTGTGGCCCGGGCGGCCGCTGCCGGGACCTGCCGGAGACATCGCCATGTGAAGGGGCAGACCCCAGGCCGGCTCTCCACCCCGCCTCGCTCAGTGGGAGGTTTGTGTTAGGGAGGACTCACCCCCTCCCTCCCCCCCCCCACCCCCCGGGGCTGAGGATTATTTGGGGAGCTGGTGGCGGTGCAGGGGACCGTGGCGCACACCAGGTAACGCGGGGCGCCCATGTGCTCCGCGCACCCGGCTCCGCGGCGTGGCCCACACGCTGCCCCCCTCCCTGCCCGGCCCGGGAGCCCACGCCGAGCACCCTCCCCCCCCGCGGGCGTCACCGCGGACGAGTCCCTTGGGCCGCCGGGCCGGGGCAGCGCAACCCGCGGTGCCGCCGCAACGCCCTGGGGGTCGGCGCGGGGGCGCGGAGGGGACCACGGGGGAGGGGGGGCCCTCCGGCGGAGCCGCCGGGGGAGTCCCCTCGTTGTCCTGCCGCGCAGCCGAGCCGGCCCCCCCCCCCCCCCCCGCTCCATCCGCTGAGAGGAAACGCGGGGACGCGTCTCCCCGCGTGTCCCCCGCCGCCACCCCCCGCCGCCTACGGGGCGCCCGCAGAGGGGAGCTCGCCGGCGCGGTGGGGGCAGCGGGGGCCAGGGGCAGCCCCGGTGCCCCACCGTGCCCGGGGAGGGCGAGCACGGGTAAGTTTCCACGCGGCCGCGCCGGGGCAGAGGCCCGCC
>NW_020884880.1:2160303-2213578 GCF_003945725.1 Corapipo altera | reverse complement strand
GCCCGCCGCCGGGGGGCGCCCTGCGAGCGGCGCGGGCCGGGGGGGCGCGGGCGGCCGCGCGGGGGGACCGGGGCGGGCGGGGATCCCCCAGCACCGCGGGGCTCGGCGGAGGGCAGGGGACCCCCGGGGCTCGGGGGCGGGCAGGGATCCCCCCGCGGTCGGTGTCGGCTGGTGATGCTGCAGGAGGGTGGCGCGGGGCTGTCCGCTGGCTGGGGCGGTGCGGTGGCAGCTGTGGTGGTGGGAACTGACGCCGGGGAGGCAGGGAGCCGCCTCTGGCTGGAGCCAGGGAGAAGGGATGAGCAGCGGGCACAGGTTTCTTCGAGACTGCTCTTTTCATCTGCAGCTAGGGTGTAAAATCAGCGTAAGTGTGCGGAATACCCCTGGCTTTGTGCGTGGATTCCACTTAGGGGATCCCCGACTGAGCTGTCTGGAGCTCTTTAATACTAGCACGGTAAAAATGCAGTGTGGGAGAGAGCTGCAGTCGTGGTCACAGTATTGCTATATTAAAAAGGGGCAGGGAGAGAATTGATATGGAGTTTTGTGAAGGGAGAGGATTTGCCCAGTCCTGCAGAAAGTGGATGAAACTGGATGCAGAAGGAACTGCTTCTGCTCTCCAGCCTTATGCACTCACAGCAGAACATGCGGTTCCTGAGGGCATCTTTTATCATGCTGGTTTGCAAGGAACTGCCGGTGATACAATGGTAGCAGTATCCACAGCCAAAACCCTTGCTTGTTGATAAGTTGGCTAAAGTGCACATTCCTGAATTTACCTCAATACATAACGTATTATTGTCATTTAAACATGTATGTATTTCTCCTCCTCACAGGCACTTTGAGGCAGGACCTTGTTTCTTGCAGTGTGTTCATGATGTGTTCATGAAGGGCTTAGCACAGGAGACAGCAGACCAAGGCACAAACCTCTAAATGCTATTATTTGCAAGCAAGTGACAGTAATGGCATATCTTTCCAAGAGTCCACCATGTGCGATGAAGAAAAGTTCTTTGGCATAACTTCTTCTCAGCCACGCATAGTTAGCTCTGCCATCCCCACCACCTATGTCTCACAGGGTCGTCATATTTAGCCCATTGCTCTGTAAAACCCATCAGCACACCACTGCTCTGTAGCTGTGTGCGTAGCCTTTTGCGCAGACTGTGATAACTTTGTACTGTTGTATCAGTCATGTAGGGACGTTGATACATATGTCACCCTCGTGGCTCACATCCTCCTTTCCGCCATGTTTTTGCTTTGCATGTAAAGTAATGAAGTAAACTAAACTCACTTTTCTTGCTTGGTTTGTCCTTCTAGATCTAATTGGCTTTACACAGGCAATGCTCCTGAAGACTGTATGGTAATTCCTGGTGGCTGAAAGAGGAGGCACATTGGAGCCTGTACAGAAAAGGAACAAGAACAGGAGGGCAAGAGCTTCCTACTGCCCCTCTGGCAGAGGTACGAAGTGCGTGGCCTATCTGCAACACAAGCAAAGGACTAGTTTTCAGAAAGTAAGCGAGACTGAGAGCCACCTCAAGGCACTTGGAACTCGAGGGGAAGAGGAGTGGTGCCAGCATGGATAAGGACAGCACAAACCTGGCTGACCAGCAGTATGAATATGTGGCCGAGATTGGGGAAGGGGCCTACGGAAAGGTGTTCAAAGCCCGAGACTTGAAGAACGGAGGTCGCTTTGTTGCGTTGAAGCGGGTACGGGTGCAGACCAGTGAGGAGGGAATGCCACTGTCTACCATCCGAGAGGTGGCAGTTTTGAGGCACCTGGAGACGTTCGAGCACCCCAATGTGGTCAGGTGAGGAGGTGGGACCATTGTCCTGATCAGTGGAGTCCTGGGTTTAGTACGTGAATCGGGCAAGCAAGAGTTTGGGGACCTAAATGGAATGGACACTAGTTTGGGTTTGTGGCTGAAGTGAGCACTGAATTGTGTACGTGAAGTGTGGTTTGAGGTTTCAAAAGGCCGTAGTGCTGCCTGCCAGACCTCACCTCATCCCTGTGCATTGCTTCCCACACACACAAACACCTATCTCCAGAGGCATAGATGTGTGACTTGTGTTGTAATGGATGGGCAAGGAGCCATATGTACATTATTTCCTCAGGCGTAAGAGAGGATAAAAAAAAAATCTCCCTGGTTTTGTCTGAACTATTAGTACTGCCAGCCAGCTGATTTTTAGCAGCTTTGTTCATTACAGAAATGGCAAAAATGAGAGCAGTAATAAAATGTGCATTATGCCTTTTTAGATGTTTTGTAGAGAGCTGTAGATTATCATGTTAAACAGAAGTAACAACTTTAAGACCTGAAGCTTTGCAGGCAGCCTCATGGTTGAGTCCTCTTTGACTGGTACTAGTTTCACTATGTGCTGCTGGTTGTGCTATCAAGAATGCAACAGTACAGGTGTCAGACCTTGCTTGTAAAATGGTGGCAGTGACCCCAGGATGTCCCTTCTGTCATGTCAATAGCATAAACCCTGGATAAATGATTTGTTCTCAGTGATAAAGCTAGCCCTACTTTGACCTCTTAGATTTTTCTATAGCTGGAAACCTTCAGCAGCCCGTGAGCATCGTTTATTAATACTATAAGCTTTGAGAGGTAAGGTTCTCTTTGCAGATACCCAGATATGCAGTAATTTCAAACTGGTCAGCATCTTGCTGGTGGTGCTGTCTTAGCAAGACTATTTCCTGTTCTTTGTGTTGTTGTAAGCATATATTGCATAGCAAAAGGAAAATATTTTGCACTTCACTAACACGAGGCCTAGAGAAATAGACGCTGGAGTTAGAGGTGACCTTCAAAATGCTTTGCACCCGTAATAATCCTTTTTTTAGGGTCTGAGATGAGGGGGTTTTATTAGGTGCAAGAGGAAAGATGAGGCAGAAAATAATATTCGAAACTCAAAAGTCAATAGCTAGAGATAAATTAATTTTGTTCATTTTAAGGCAACATAATGTAGCAGCCTTACTTATGTCAAAACTGAATAGGCAGCGTTTGTATTCCGAAATACTGATAATGGAGTGCGTGTCATCAGTCTCACTTCAGTGAGCAATGGGATACAGACTGCAGCTCACACTTCCACTGCTAATCAAGCAAATCCACAATTCGCTTAATAACCATTATTTTGCCTGGCACTTAGTAGTGCCAGGGGCTTAGTAAATAAATTTTAAAAGTGGGGATATCTTTAGGTGGACAACATATATTTGATCACCATATCGAGGAGCTCTGTTTACGGAGGAGTGCGCACAAAGTTCTTCCTTGGCAGTAGAGAGATAATTGGGAGTTCTCAAAATCTCTGAAATCCAGCCCATTAATTTATGAGAGTAAATGAGGATTCGGTTGTCCAGGTTTAGACATTTACACATTTGGAAAGTGTAAACCTTGTTTGGGAATAATTCAACATAACAATACTTATGAACTTTTCTGCCATTGAGATCTTTCCATGTGAAGTAAAAGATTTTTTTTAAGAGCTTTCTAGTCTTGAATTCAGCAAAATCATGAAAATAAAGTTCTTGTTTTCCAAAGAGCTATTTGATGAACTGACTGTGCAGCTGCAGGCTTCTTTTGCTTGGTTTAAGTGCAGTCGAATCTGGACAGATCGTTGTATAAATACATTGAAGCTTCAAATATTTTTACAAGCTTGAATGAAAGCTAATTCTCTGCAAAGCAGTAAGTATTTCAACCAGCAATATGAGAATGTAATTTCAATATAAAGATCTCTGAAAGTGTGTTTCAGGTCCTCGTAGTGGTGTTGTGAAGCCTGTGCTTTTTGCCATAAGCAGTATTTCAGACACAAGGACTTGGTCTGTGATGAATCAGGGTGCCTGGGATCTTGGCTGCACACCTTTTTCCACAAACAAGTAGGAGAAGATGAGCAATTTCAAACATTATCTCTTCTAAAATGTGAGGAATGCTATTCAAAAACTCACCTCTTTTGTGCATGTTTTTAATCTGTAGAGCCCTTTGGAGTGACTGAAATCATATCCTTAAAATAGAAAAAGTATTTGAGAATATTTAAATGGCCCAGTTCTGTTACAAAATACAGTAGAAGAGTTTGCAATTTATTGAAATTAAACATCTATTTTTGTATTATGTAAATATACTCAGAGAAAAGGAAATAGTGTAAAAGAAGATCAGCAGTTTTAAGTTGCTGACCTAACTCTACTTAATTATTGAACATATTGTGCTCAAAAAATGTTCATTGTTTGGACATGCATTCTGGAAGCTGCTGTCATGGCCAGGCTACTAAATAAAAACAATGCCAAATGCATTGTCTGCATATTGGATTAAAATGTACGTTGTTTTCAGAGTACTAGGATAACAACACCAATATTTAACATCAAATGTTTTTGATTTTGAGGGGATATCTGAGCTTTTTTCTGAATATTACAGGTAACTAGCCTGAGAAAACTCAGTTGGAACTGCGAATATGTTGTATCTGTTACCTCTGAGTAGTGGCATGTGTGATCCATGAGTTGCTCAATGCCAACCAGTAGTCATTCTGTGAGTCAAAGCCTAGACTTTAAAGTGATGAGTTGCATACACCTTGTGCTCAGCTGTGGTACTCTGGCATCAACTGATGGGAGTGGCAGAAATCACAAGCCACATGAACTTAAGCTGAGTGCCATGCTCAACTCAAATGTGGAGCACAGCAGCCCAGGGATTCTCTGTCACCATAAAATGGTGCCAAACATGAAGAACAGTTTCAGAAGGAAAGCCCCAGTGCTACCAGGCAGAAGTAGAGCTCCATGGCTTTATTGGTCGTAGAACCAGGATTCAGGACCAGCATTGCTACTGCAGGTTTGTCATAGTGATTGTAGATTCACTTAGTCTGAGAAATGGTTAGAACCAAAACTGATTCCTAGTGCCTGGCATTAGCATTGGAAGAGAATTTTCTACGTAAAGGAGAAATGTCTAAATAGCACAGAATAATTTTAAACATAATATTTATCATATTTTTCCATGCTACTGCTTGCTAATTATGAGAAGTTTGTTTCATGTTCCTTTGCTCTAAGTCCATATTCATACAATGAAGAGATGCATTTTTTGCAGCACAGGTGCTTTTACAATGATAGATAATGAAATGAGATAAGATTCACTGCAGAATAAAGAAAAAAGTTGTAAGAAAAGAATCAAAAGGAAATAAGGTATTCAACAGAAAAGTGATGTTAGTGGAAATCTCTGAACTATAATGGAAGTAAGGCCTTGAGGACTGATCTAAAATTATTCACTGTCAAGAATGGTGTATAGAGAGGCATGGGAAAATGCAGTTAAAAGGATAATTGCAATGTGCTTAATATCCTCTCCTGTTCACATTTACCCTTTGTATAGAGTTTCTCTCCACCAGGACGTCTTACTCTGTTTATCTTCACAAACCAAAGTTAAAAATAGAATCTTCAAAAGTAAATCTTACTGTGAATTCCTCTAAAACTAGGTATGTCATAGGCTTGGAAAAGTCCCTTTAAACTGGTAGGGTGATTAAGATGCTCCTCTAGCTCACCTTTCAGATCATAAGATGTAGTGCTTTACTAAAACTTTAGTACATACAATAAGTAAATCTGGCAAAAATTGGTCCAGCACTTACGTAGTTTAGTGCTGTTCTGTTTGGGCAAAATGAAATATATCTAGATAAAGAACAGACTTTGCCAGGAGTAAATGACATATTAGATTCAGGAAACTCTTGTGTGTAAAACTAGGAGTATTCCCTGATGCAATATATCTGTAAAAATTCTTCTTGTGATTATAATGCTAAATTCAGCTATATATTGCATTCAGTTTATCTCTCTCCTGCTGGTAATCAGAGGAATAATTTTCCCCTAATCTTAATCATCCATCGAACTGAATTCACACTCTGGGAAGGTGATATGCAAGACAGATTACTGTAATTCTTGCCATGCTTGTTTTCTATCCTATTTATATTCAACAGTTTTAATAGTGCTAAACCTTAAGCAAATAGAACAAAGCTGCAAAGCTGTGTATTTTTGCTTCCTATCTCATAATTTTTTAATAAATACAACTTCTTTAGTATTTTCATGGGTTAGTAAGTGTTTGATTTTAAAATTACCAGCACTGTATTGAATATAACCTATTAGAATGTAATCTAATCTGGGTTATTATTTCAAAAGTAAGTGTCAGAAATCTTGCCATTCAAGGTGATTATAGCCATATAAGAAGGAATTAAAAACCTTAATTCTCTCCTTCCTGTTAACTTGCAAAATAGATGCTCCAGCTGATTGACTTACATTAAACAGAACAATGCACCTAGTTGAAGTCTAACTCTATTCCTCACTCTTTTTGGTATACAAATAAGTGGAGGGAGAACACAGTAGTTATGAGTATTTGCACAATTATGCCATGTTCAAGTTTTTATGTTATTTTATATCCATAAATGACACCATAAACTGCCCTCTGAGGTACAGGACTACTCTCATGCTACTTTTTCCTTACTTTTGGAGTCCAGTGGTCCATGATGTTATCTCTCAGTTTACACTTTTGTGCTGGTTTAAAGGTAAACCAGCAGGGGAAATGAACTCAACTCAAAAGAGAGATTATAAGTCAGAATAACAATTTAATAAAATAATACAATAAGTACGATTATACAGACAAACAATTGGTTTTAACCCACAAAATCCAAATGTATAACCCAGCACCCTGGGGCATGAACAGAGTGGTGTTCTTTGGGCCCCCTGAGTCCAAAGTAAAAGGAGAGGGGAAAACCTGTTGGTGAGAGTGCTGTTGCAGTGTGGTCAAGAGTGGTGGTTGCAGTCCGGTTGAGGGTGGTGGTTGCAGTCTGGTTGAAAAGTGGTGGTTGCGGTCCAGTTGAGAGTGGTGGTCTCAGTCGGGTTGAGAGTGGTGGTCTGCAGTCTTCCTCTGGATCCCACGAGTTGTTAAAAAAAGTTCCAGGACTCCAAGATTATATATTCTCCAGTTCAGGCAGGAATGCCCAGCACTTCCCTCAGGGTGGGGAGCTCCACAAAGGGTATGAGGACAAGAGCATCCTGCGATCTCTCAGGCTTCTTAACACCTAGTTTATAGCCTGAGGAGTCAGGCTCTATGGGCAGATGGTGTAAATGGTTCATTGATAACAGTTTCTGGGAAATGGCATGGAAGGCTATAGAATACACAGTTTTGGGTTACACCCATACAGTAATGAATTGGTCCCAGTTGTTCTAACTAGGACAACTCGAGTGCTTGATGGAGCCCATCAATTTGCCCATTGGCAAGGCAATCTGAGTGTGGGGGAGAGAGGTTTGGGCACACTCCCCCATCCTCATGTACCCTGACATAAAGACCATCACTTACTTGACCTTGCTCAAAGGTCCCAGAACTCTATAAAAGGTTTACTGCTTAAAATTTCCCTATACTTAGAAGGTATCTTTTTATAAGTATCTTAACGTTCCCTGTCTGACCTGATAAAGCATTCAGAACATGTGTATAGCAGCTCATCAATACCTAGCTAAACTTTTGTGAGGCAATTTGAACGTGTAGTTGTTTTGCTTTTTTCTCTTTGTTGAAATGAAATGTTGGAGGAACATAGAGAGGGAAAAATATTCAAAAGGCAGTAGTTAATTTTACTTCTCTTTCCATTTTGTGGTGATGCCAATATTGGCTTCTGGCTTTATTACTGTACTGTTAGTAAATTTAAAGGATGATCTTCTCAAAATCATTGAGATGTTCCATCCTGTCAAGTGAAACATTTCTATTTTGGGGGGTGTTTGTCTCTAGTGAATTCTGCTTCCTTCCTTACTTCCTTTTTCTGCCAAACTAATGTTAAACTTCTAGTGTGTGAAGTCATTCTTGCACATCAGCAGTGCACTGTTTTGTGCGATACAATTTATTTTTGTGTAACACCACTTATATGGCATCTGGCAGACCCCAGGAGACAAAGAAATGGTGACCCCTGCATTGCTAGCTGCAGGGATTTTCTTGCACACAGAAAGAGTAAAATAAGATGCAGGGATGGAGTGGAGCAGAAACTGAACTTGACACTTGCCAAGTATTAGTGTGGTAGATGAATTGCAGCTGAGGTAAAAATGGTGGATGAGTAATGGGAAGGAAAAACTGAATGAGCCTTGGAATCGATTTTAGTCTAACACAAACAGGATGGTCTTCAAGGCAGATGTGAAGACAGGAAGTGCTTTGGCGGGAGAGAAGCATTTCCAGGCTGCAGAGCAGTGGTGGTCAGAGAGAAAGGGAGACAGTCCCTGCGCTGCCCAGCTACTGTGAGAAGGGACACTGCAAAGGTCTTGGGAAGGGAGGGACTGCTGGCCTGGAAATATGGCTTCTCTGATGGCAGGTGGGCAGAGGGGAATGTTGTGGTTGCCACTGAATAGAGTTTGGTGGTAGGTGGGACTTGGAGAAATTTTTTAAGTTGGCAGAGACCATTGGGCAGAGACTGCACATGAATGCTGACCTGTCATCATTTGCTTGCAACCTTACAATACACAGAATGAGCACGTACAGGGAAAATAAGTGATATTCTTCCTGTCCATATGAATTGTTTATTAGTTATGGATGTGATGATGTAGTTTGAATACATGATCTACCAGAAACAGGACAAGATAAGAGCGTATCAGGAAGGAAGGGTTGAATACAAAATAGACTTCTGAGCCTTAGGAAATTTAGTTTCTGGAGGGAGTACAAGAGCTTTTTCTAAAAAGTATTTTATCTTATTCTGAATCTAAGCTTTTTACGAAAAGCATGTTTCCAGTCTTTGTGAGAGTAAATGTTAGCCATTTTAGATTATATCCAGTGCTCCCTGCCTTCTTTTGATCTGCGGATGGTTGTATCTGCTGTTCTTGGAGAGATCTAGTTTTGCTGGGTCTTGCACAGAATGGAAAACCAACTCATTTTGCCACAACGATTGTTGGTGGCAGGCTGTGACTGCCGGGTAAGGCATCAGCATCCCCAGAGTTAATGGAGTGGGGTCCAGGATTCAAAACTGAGCCTTGAAAAGGACAAGAAAATGGATGGTCCACACTCACAAGCAGGGACCAAGGTAGATTCACTGGGACTTTCTGGTTTGCTTCATGGTATCTACCTCTGGCTGAAGTGTGGAACAAAGCAGGGAGAAGAAAAGTGATGCTTTCCAAATGTTTGAAAGAGAGTAGTCTGGAGCTGGAGGCTGTGACTTAGCAAAGTACTGAGTGAGTCACTCAGGTACACTTGGTGGGATTTAAGCCATTGTGTGAAGCTTAGCACAAATCTAAGTGCATTATCAATTGGAAAGAGCTATGACAGTGCACTGAATTTTAAGACTTTCTGAATAGAGTTCAGGAACAATATACATTAGAATATGAATCACAGATACTGATTCTTATCATGTATTAGATTAAAGCCTTATTTCTAGAGAATGTTTCTATTAAAAGTTAAATTGCACAGAGTAAGTAATACAACTATCCTGATGGAGCAGTAATGGGAATTTGACATCAAGAGTGATTACTTGTCTTTGTGGTAATTCTTAGGTGATGTAATTTAGTTCTGAAGTTTTAAAATTATTTTGTGAAATTTCATAACACTAAGTAAAGTAGAAGTTGCTGTTCATTCCAAAACTTTGCTGTATACAGAAGATTTGCTTTTCACTCTTGTTTCTTAATGATCTAACAAATTATCGAAAGATAACTGTGCCCATATACATATATAACTAAGCCGAGTTTTTTCTTTTAAAAGAGAGGAAATTTTTCCACCTATCCCTGTTCTTCATATCTTTTTAAATTCTGAAAAATACTTTTAAACATGCATGTATGATTGTTTAACAGTTATACCTTTAAACTGTAAGGCATTGATAAATAAACCACTTCAGAATTTTCCAAGGAGTGGTTCTTTCCATTGTGTACTTTGACATTTTCCATTTGGGAAACCGCCATTTGGTAAGCTTTTTGATGAGATGATCATCAAAGAGTGAAAATATGTCTGTTGATTTCTGAACTCTTTCAAAATACCTCATTGCATCCAAAATATTGTATTGGTTTTCCTATTTATTTATTTACCTTTCACCTTTGAAAATTTGTCTCATCCTTAGAAAATGAAGGAAATATTCCACTAAATAATCCCTTTGAAATTAAACCTTAAAATTCTAACAGCACTCTTCCATATGATACTTTAGATGTCTTTTTAGGGTTTTAGAAGAAGATGGCTTTCTAGTCTCAGAAGGACCAAGTGATTTCACATACCTAAATGCAGGGTGTGCCAGTTTGCTGATATTTGTAGCATTGTTCTAGGTTGGATTTCCCATGACATATCTAGCAAATAATCTACAGACCAAGCAAAAAGTTCCATGCTGTTTTAAAAGGGTTCATACTAACACTGACTGTTTATCACTCTGAATTATCATTAACAGGTGATCTTCTCTTAATAAAAGAAAATAAAACCCAAAAAACTATCTCAGCCGTTAATTCATCTTTGCAGGAATTTCCCGTATTTAATGATTGAAAACTCAGTTCTAGTGCAGATGAATCATACTGAGTTTAAGTGAAACCTATTGAGTTTGGACTTTTGAAACATTAGTCAGTGCAGAATGTTACATATTTTGATAGAAACAGAGAAACTGAGTGAGAACCAGAATGGAAAAGCCTGTGTGATTTTTTTCTCTCTTTTATGTGAAGCTTTGGCTAGTCTTTTAATATCTGTTTGAAGTGTAGTCGGTGTGATAAATTGCTGTTTAACAATGCCAGAGAATTCCCTTCTCCCTGAAATCAATTAATTATAAACTGGAAATTTCAGTACTTTGTTCACCGTTTCTTAAGTTAACATATTTCTAGGAGCTTTCTGTGATCGTAATTCCTAGCGGCAGTGGTGCTTTTGTTTCTCTTCATCAGTGGAGCCAGGGCTCTACTGTAAGGATAGAATTCTATCACTTTTTTTTTTTTCCACATTTGATGTGGTATTTTGCATACAGCTGCAGAGTAGACAGTTACCTTTGAAAAGAACATTTGGCTGGTTTAATTTGATTAGAGCAAACCACCTCAATCATTACTGAACTAAGACCGTTTTCATTTTAACTTGGCAGTAGGAGTTGGGAATGTACTGACTGTGCTTAGATGTTTGGGGGAGGACTCATTTGGACACACAGCTACCACTGAAGTGAAACAGCCTTAGAGAGCCTTGCCCATTCTGCTCTTTCCCTATAGAAAAGGAAGGCTGTAAAGCCACTGAATGTCACATTTAACTTTCTCTGATTATGACAAGGAATTGGACTCCTTATGAGTGTTTCTACAAAAAAAATTGGAAATGTTTAACACATAGAAATGCAGAATCATTCAATTTTTAAAAAACACTGTGATATTAAAAATATATGTAGGATGTGAAAGTCATTTATTTACAACAAACTTAAACATGCCTAGCAACAGCATTTTGAATAAAGTTATTATAAAATCCAGCATGTTAAGAGAAATACGGTGAGATTCTCGTAGATACATTATATCAGTGTTAGTAAGTCTTAGTAAGATTCCCACATTGTCATTCTCTGAATTTTGACCTTCTACCCCTTTTTCTCATCATATAAATATACTGTGATTTTCTTTTTTTAAGTTGCATATTAAAGATAAAATTAGATAATTCAGATTTACAGTATTATGTATAATATATGACCTTTGCTTTTGAGTTTCCCTCACTGGTAATGACATAAGTTTTCTAGAAAAACTCTTGTGGCTGTCTAGAATATAAATGTATCTCATAATAAATGACAGCCCTTCAATAAATTATAGTCAGCTGGTATTCCCTAGAAAATATGGTTCTTATCTGTAAGTGCTCTGACTTTACCATAGTGGATCATCATATATATAATATTTTAACCTGAAGATTATAGCTGAAGGAGGAGCTTCTGCTGCTTCCTGTATTATGTTCTGAAAAGCAATGTGCATAGTTAATTGTTCATTTATGTGACCAGCCTAACACTTGCTACTAATGGCAAAATTGCTTACACATCTTCCAGCTAATCCAGTAATCCAGTTGCAAATTTAAGGCTCGAATTTCTGCTGGTGAATTTAAGGTCCATAGAGCTACACTGATTCAAACAGCTCTGGTTGTTCAAATTATAAAGTCATAATTTAAGATGAACAAAAATGCATTAGGACAGGCAGACTGTGCAGAGGTGTCATATCAAGCATGCACATTTGAGACTTCACCATTTACATTTTAGATGCTGCAACTATTGAGTTCACCAAACTGGGTTATAAAAATAGTTTAGTCATTAGGAGGTTTTTCACTGATATGGATTCAGAGTTTCTGTTGACTTTCTGTTGACCTTCTGTTGACAGAGTTTCTGTTTCACTCCTTCTAATTACACTCCCTTTTAGCACCAGAAATAATTCCTCTCTAGCTTAGTATGTATCCTCTGAAATACTCAATATCCTTTATGTTTTCACCTAAGCATTTTGTGCAGTGCTGTGTTTACCCTGGAACTCCAGGTTGCATCACAGACACAATCATTTCAGTGCTGTATACATCTCTTCTTCAAATGCAAATGCCTCTGGAGCTACAGTTAGAGACTTTCTGATTACTGTACAGCATTGAAAGTTTATATCTAATGTTACTCGCTAGCACAACACTAGAACCTTTATTACTGATTTCCAGCTCCCTTCAGTGAAAGTTAATGACCTGTATTACTTTTCTCTACTAGGAAGTAGAGGTAAAGTGAATCTTGTTTTGCTAACTTCAACTATTGACATACTTTGTTTGTATTTGTGAGCTTTATGACATAGAGATTGAGCAGCATCTGCACTTTTAACTAATATGTTGTTTATCCTTAGATAACCTTCAAGATTGTTAATGGAGATAGGCCTACCCACAGATCTTTGTGGTTTCCTCGCAGACATCTCTAATCAATTTGTTGCCTTAATGTTTCTCTCTGCTTTTTATAAAAAGCCGAGCAACAAGTTTTTATCAAAGCAGTAATACCCATATCCAGACAGGTTGGAATCAATGACTGTAGTCTGAAAATCAGAATTAAATGTCTCATTAAACTTAAAAGATTTGGCATTCTTGGAAGGGCCCAGACAAGTTAGTACTTCTGCAGAACTGAGCACCTGTATCTCTTCATTGTACAGAATCCCATTCATCATATTGCTACATTTGTAACATCATTTAAGACAAAAAAAGTGTTACCATTACTGAATTCTATGCTGCTTATTATTCATATTTCCTCTGTTCTTAAGAACTCAAGAAGGTTTCATTACTTCTTAATTTTATTTGGTCAGATTAAAACATCTGTTAGAGAAGTCATTTATTTCAAAGGCAAATGTTTATGCAGTAGTGAAAACATGCAAACAGAAATGAGACTGGAACTGAAGATCCTGGCAGTACAACAGCAAGAATAGTTAGGATTTGCACAGAAGAGTCAGGTAACCTGTTTGATTGAAAATGAAAGGTACTTGTGGCTGTAGATAAATTGTAGACAGGTTAATGACACCGATGAGGGAGTCTTCTTAGAAGACATTTAAAGTATATTGGAACATCCCAAATTAGTAGGATACTGCAATGTCTGTAAGGAAATACAGAAAATTACTCCAGTAACCAAAAGTTTAGAGTAAACAAGAGTATTCTGCAGAAGCAATGCTTAAGTCATAAGAAAATACAAATCTTCTGCCATCCTCTAGAACAGTGAAAGGATATTGAGCCTGTAATTCTGGAAGAAGCTGTAAAGTCAATTAAGTTTACTAAAACAGTAATAAAGGACAATTTCAATCACTGTTCATAATAGACAAGGTTTAAAGTCAAAACTTAAACCATCATTGAAACAACTGTTCCTGGAGTACAAAAAAGAGAGATCACTCTCTACCTAACCTGAAGGAATTTGCAAAGCTCGTTTAAGAAACTCTAATAGTCAAGACACACAGTCATAGTGGCCACAATAATTAAATCTGATATCCTTGGGAAAGGGGTGGTTCCCAAACTTGATGTAGTAACAATAGACTTTAGAAAAGAGAGATTAAGAAACAAAAAGTAATCAAAAATTTAACTGTTGAGGAATTATATGAAAAGGCTTAGATTTGAAATGGTAGGTACTTAGAGAGTTGTAGTGGCATGTTTTGTCACTTGGGTCATACACCATTCCTTAGTGTGATGCTATTTCCTGTCACTGGAAATCCTGGCTGCTGCTTCTGACCTATAGCCTTTTCCTGGCTGCTAGATATAGCAGGTCAGTTTAAGAGTATTGCATCCTCAAACTCTCTGGAGGAGTAGGGAATGTCAAAGAGAGACACCAAACTTTCTTCACCCTTTTTATGGCTGTGCTCCAGTGTATCATGGTGGATTTACAAAAGGTACAAATAGCCATACGTAACAAAACAGGAATGTAAGATAATTGTGAGCAGACTCTTAAATTTAACCAACTGAATATTAAAAGTATACTTCATCCTTCTCATTTAGAGTCTCCCCATTTTGAATGCAGAGCAAGCGTGTGCCAGGTGCTGCAGCTGGGTCAGGGCATCCCCTGTTATCAATACAGGCTGTGGGATGAACAGATTGAGAGCAGCCCTGCCAAGAAGGACTTGGGGGTGCTGGTAGATGAGAGGCTGGACATGAGCTGGCAATGTGCACCTGCAGCCCAGGAAGCCAATTGTGTTCTGCACTGCATCAAAAGCAGCGTGACCAGCAGGTCGAGCAAGGTGATTCTGTCCCTCTACTCTGCTCTGGTGAGACCCCACCTGGAGTGCTGCATCCAGCTCTGGGGTACCTAGCACAGGAAGGACATGGACCTGTTTGAATGGGTCCAGAGGAAAGCCACCAACTTGGTTAGAGGAATGGGCATCTGTCTTACGAGAAAAGGCTGAGAGATTAGGGATTGTTCAGCCTGGAAAAGAGAAGGCTTAGGGGTGACCTAATTGCAGCCTTCCAGTCCCCGAAGGGAGCCTACAAGAAAGATGGAGAGGGACTTTTTATGAAGGCACGAAGTGACAGGACAAGGGGGAATGGATTCAAATCGAGAGTAGGTTTAACGTAGATATTAGGAAGAAATTCTTTACTGTGAGGGTGATGAGGCCCTGGAACAGATTGCCCAGAGAAGTTGTGGCTGCCCCATCCCTGGAAGTGTTCAAGGCCAGGTTGGATGGAGCTCTGAGCAATGTGGTCTAGTGAAAGGTGTCCCTGTGCACGGCACAGGGGTTTGGCACTAGGTGATCTTTTAAGGTTCCTTCCAACCCATACCATTCTGTGATTCTAATTCAGAGTGGTCACCCAACTGTAGCCTGCTTAGAGCTCAATGAGATTAATGCCAGTCAGTAAAGTTTGAGGGTGAAAAGTGGAAACACTAAGTAGGGAGTTTGTGCAGCAAATAACATAGGTTACAAAATCGGATAGGAAATTATTTTGGGGTTGGGGGAACAAAGAGCTAGTACTGATATCAGAGAGTACTTGGACTATGAGAAATTAGATGGAAGAAGAAATTAGTTTTACAGGGGAATTTATTTTTTTACCAAAGTCTGTAGTATATGGTTTGTTGGTAAGAGCTTGTACAAGACACTTCTTTTATCAATTGGCAAAAATTATGTACTTTCCCTAATAGCAGAGTGTGGGTTTCTGTGAAATGTACTGACTTCAGACAATCTGTTTCTAGTTTGCATTTGGCATTAAAGTACTAAAGGGAACAGGATGTATCTGGGATGGGTGGGCATTGCCTGCTTATCTTGCACCCAATTTTAAGCTCCAGCAGAAGCCATTTTGGTAAAAAGTTGTTAATATTTTACGAGAGGAAAAATAATTGAAGATATATGTTGGAAATGGCTGCTCATGCAGTCTACAAGTAGTTTAAGGCACCTTTCAAAGCTTTCTCAGTTGTGGTTTCTCTTTTTGTCATTACCCTTTACTCTGCCGTACTGGTCTTGTACAGGATTTGCCACTGAGCGAGCTAGTTATTGGTAAATTGTCATTACTGGTAAAATTCTGATGCTGTACATAGTTTCATTGCCTCAAATTAATTTTGAGCAAATTACATGATTGTACAATGGCAAATAGTTGGAAATTCTGGTGTCTAACTTATATTCCCGTCTGAATTATTGAAGACCTGGGTTCTTGAAGAACAGTAGTGTTATACCTTTATCTTAGAGAATAATTTTGAAGGAATTTTTATTTTTCCATAATCTCAAAACATGTCAGCCCACACTGCTCTGCAATAGCCTTCAAAATAAAAATCAGTCAATAATACTAACAGATTCTGCTCCATCATTTTTTATGTTGGGTGTCTGTTGGAGCTAGTTCTTTTATAGCTCAATTTAACAAGGCTTAAAAACAGCTTTATTTGTTATGGAACTATTAAAACAATATAGTAGTAGTAAAGCAAATAGGCTGCTCTGTTAAGCTGTTTGAATATGCATATTACATATGTATGGTATTTATGTGGAAAAGGAAAGCCATGAAAATTTCAAGATCTGACTATATTTATACCAGGATGTTGAGTTATTATTTTGTAACATCGATTAGGATTGTTAGACATGTAGGACTGCAATTAGCTTATTGCTTGTGCTTTAAAAATGTCTGAACAGTTTTTAAGTTAAAAAATTGAAAGGGGATGAGGGCAAGTCAAGAGAAAAAAAAGTCCCAGAAGCTAATTGTTTTTAAAAGGTTACATGACACTGAAAATTGGAACATAGAAACGAAATGCCATCTTGCTCCTAAGTAAAATAAAATAGTAAATTTTATTAAATGTATTCTGGAAAGAGTAAATGAAAATTATAAATTCTATTGTCAGTGGCAAAGAGCCCAGGCAATATCCAGAAAAAGTAAACATCTATTGGCTTAACGTCACTGGGGCACAGTCCACTGCAGCAGGCCATTGAACAGGGAATGTCAATGTTTAAAAGCAGCAGAACTAATTTTTTTAATAGGTGGCTTTTTTTGCCTCTTGTTTGCAGTACAAATACATATTTTAAAAGGCTTTAGGCAATATTTAGATGATGGGATTATGTGTCTCATTTTAGTATCAACTATTTTTTAATTTTTCAAATCTTGCAAAATTCATGGTCACTTTAATCTGTCTTCTTTCAAGCATGAAATTGCCATCCCTTAATTGCTTTAGTCACTCGGTTCCCGAACTCATTCATCCCAGAGCACATCCTTCATACAAAAATATTGCAATATCATTTGTCATCTTTTAAATGGAGACTTTTCTTGAAAAGGCTGTTGAGTTCTTGAAATAATTTCTCCAAAATTTTCTGAATGAACGTGATTATCTTGGCATTTCTAACCTTTTGATCCCTGTCATTTTCACAAGCCTGAAAAAGTGTTCTTTTGCTTTGGAAAATCTAATTCCACGTTCATGGAGGCACTCTTGGAAACCAAGACCACTGTGTCTTCCTGGATTTAGCAAAAAAACCCAAAAAGTTTCACTGTCTATGTTTCTTCCAATGGACTTCAGGGAATGGACTGACAAAATATTTGTCAGTCAAATATTTTCATAATCTGGACACAGATTCTTATTTTAGAACATACAGATGCCAGTTGTGATGTTTGAAAACCAAGATACGCCTGCATGAAAAGTAGGTGAGGGAAATCACCAGATAGTTTGTCTTTTTCTGCACAGAAAGTCACTTCAATTCTGCGATAACTCAGAAAGCAGCTGAATGGACCTTTATAAAACATGTGGACTAAGTCACTCCCTAAGTGGAGACAGCTGGGGTCTATTTAATATCCTGTGTAAAATGGTAGAGGTCAGCTTCCTGGAATAACTTAGGAGTTTTATTTCACGAATATCCTACTGCTTCAGGGACCTGGGGTGACAGTAAGGCTCTCAAACTAAAATGGACCATAAAGAAAAGCTCCAGGGCTGGAGCTCTCATTCTAGCTCTGCATTTCGTGCAGGACTGCGGGAAGCATCCCGTGGCCTGCGGTATCTACACATCCTCAGCATAGATGCCTCTTGTGTGGGTACTTATTTAATGCAGGCAACTGGTCTCATTTTTTAATGGCAATCTGATATTCTTGTGACCTAGGCACTGGGATACTAATTGAAAATCATTGAGACGTGAGACTTTGGACTACAAGTGATTATCAAATATACTGATGACCTGAAATACCTAGATTATTTTATAATTGGGACATTTCTTCCTAAATCACTTATCTTGACAGTTTTATGATGTCTTTTTTTCTCCATGCAATTAATGGAGCCATATCTTTACTATCTAAGATCGTATATTTCCTTAATGTGTTCCCTGTATCTATTCAATGTAATTACTCCTTGAGTTTGAAATTTTATTTCCTAACTCCTCCTATTCCATTGTATATTGGACATGTCAGTGAAAAAAAATTTATCTTTGTAGGCCAGTGCCACTGATAACTGTACATTCACACAGAAGTTCAGAAGTTACACAGTACAGCAGTTGATATAATTGGTAGTTTAGTGACACCTTAATTAAATGCCTGAGGTGCAATAAGCATGAAAATTCATATAAAAAATTGTGCATGTATAATGATGTCCAATATGATTACATATATTTCATACTTTGTGATTATTTGTCTTTTCCTTGACTCCTTTTTTAAACTGAAGATAAACGGAAGCGCTGAAGTAGAGATAGGAGGAATAACTGGTTCTGTTAAATCGGAAAAAGGTCAAAATTAGGGGGAAAAAAAAGTAGTGTGTCACTGGTGTAGGCAAGCTGACTACAGAAGAGGCTTCTGTAGACTGTGCTGATTCTTTGGGTCCTGTTTAGTGTGTACTGTTGCCTGTTTAGTCAACCCTACAAAGGCTCAAGACCATCAGCTGTGGCATAAATTTTTGTGCTGTATCTCCAAACAGAGGTAAATAGGGTGATTGTAGAGTTTGGGGATGGTTTAGAGAAAATAATGAGGAGCAGCTCCTTCAGCCCTCATTGTCTCGTGACTCATTCTTGAAATAAAAGTTACATTAATAAAACAATTCATATATGTCTCTCACCCGGCATTTTTCTGAAGTGTGAAAGGTAGATACATAGGGAACGGTGTAAGAGCAGGACACATCTGAAGTGACAATTCCTGGCGAGTTAAGGCTCAACAGTTTTGACACTGCCTTGCTCTGTGATCTGAAGTAATCTGTGTCCACTGCTTTGTAAGTCCATGCAGCATTTGCAAGCAGATGGGAGCCAGCCCTGCCTCACTCCCAGGCAGATGCCTCCCGACTCTGCCGATGCCTTTGAGCTGGCTGGAAGCCATGTAGCCATGTTAGCGCTGCGGAGCCTCAGCCATGATGTTCTGCTGTCCTCAGGCCTCCCTCAGCTCAGTCTGAGCTGGCTCTGTCTGCCCGGACATCGCAGGGCACACTCTCATTTGCTGGCAGAGCTTGGGTAGACGTACCTTGTTCTCATTTGCTGAGATGTAAAAGTGTTTTAGTGCTCCAGGAAACAGACCCTGTTTTGCAAGATTTATTACATTTTGCTCATTTCTTTCAGAAATGTGAAAGATGACATTGCAAAACAACCAAAAATGTAGTTTTGTTACATATTTACATCTGACATAAACTATGATTAACAAAATGTTGAATTTATTTCAAAACTACCCATACATTAAAATGTAACCCTCATCTCATGCTGCTAAAAGATGCCCTGAAAGAAATAGTTGCCTTTGCCCTGAAGTAATAAAACAGTCGAATAAAATTTATTGCCAGCTCAAAATACTACTAACACCTCATTTTCATTGCCAAACTCTGCAAATAATCTTTAATTTGTTTTCTTTTACATATGTGTGCAAGAACTTAAAGGAAATACTTAAAGAGCTGTACAGCCTCTAGAATACTTCATTCCGTGTGCACTAATCTTTAAATGGCTGGCTCACAGTGCCATGTAAACTGGTTGGAAAAGGAGGAAACGTATTAGACCTGAAGAACTGGAGGATGAAAGCACCTGAGAATCTTACAAAAGCAGACATTTTTAATTTACTTTGCATGTGCTATGAAATAATTTAAAAAATTAAAAAAAAGACAGCTCGATAGAAGAAATTACAAGACCGCCAGTGAGCTTGTATGGTCACCTGTGAATGGGAAAAAGAGCACTGTGAAGTTCACCTTTTAAAAAACTTGTAAGATGTAATGTCTTAAATTCTGATGAAACGTGTAAGGAATTTGCATGTTAATGGAAAAAAGAATCGCTTTTTATGTATCGAGTGTTTAAGAGCAGTTGCCCCTGGCTAAATTTATTAAGCCAGAAGAATCTTGTAAATTTCTATTGAAGATTTATTAGTCCCATTTGTTTCTGTTCTTCACAACACGAATATTAAACTCAATTCTGAAAGTTTGTAACAGGTGAAACTCCCTTTCAAATTAAAGGAAATTCTGGACCTGAGCCAAAGCCAGTTAAATACATGTACTGACTTTGTGAGGCTTAGGTAAATGCTCTTGGGTGCTGAGCTTTTTAAGATTGATCCTGGTCTTCGAGGTTTGAGTGAATAGAGCAGAGGCAGTTTTGGTGTCTTTTTTTTTTTTCAATTTTAACTTCTCTCTCATTCTGTTTAACTTCCCCACGAGAAGAAATACTTTAAAATATCTTCAAAAATGAACTGAACAGAATCTGGAATCCCACCAAGCAAACTTACTCAGTTATAGTCTTCCTGGGAAAGAGTCATCTCTTCTAAATTCAGTTAAATTTAAGCATCTTGTCTAAATTAGTCATCTAGGCGTCTTCCATAGCAAGCAGGGAGAGGCAGTACCCTCCCCAGAGTGACTGAACCAACATACTTCTTTCCCCTGAATATATGACCCATTCAGACTAACCACCAGCCACTGAGCAGCCCCATTACAGGAGGTGTAGCTCTTCCATGATAGCCAAAGAGGGGGGGAGAACTGGTCGCTTCACAAGCTTGCTGGGCTGTTGTGTAGATGGATGGCATTTGTGCTGTCTGATGATGGGTAGCCAAAGACAGATACATTCAATGAAGTTATTAGTTTTCTTGCAAACCTTAAATCTGCCTTCTGCCAAATTTGTTACCTGAACTTCCTAGTCCCATAGTTTTGGTACTTTGGTTTTAGAATAAATATCCCCTCACTCTTTTCTTTTTCTTGTAAAGTTATCTCTCTGCCACTCAATTGGGTTTTTTTTACAATACAACTTATAAAGAAGGGGGCAGTGTTTATGAGTACAGATCTGGCTGCCAAAAAACCTGGCCAGATCCTGTTTGTTTTTCTTACCCATGTGAGGAATTGCCTTTGTCTTTTGATTTTTGGAAATTGCCTGAGTACTGTTTACTTTTTGGGCAGATGGGATGTCATTCGTAGCATGTTGAGCCTCGTGACAGGACACTGTACAGTACCACTACCACTCGAAGGTTGTTTGAGTTCACTGTGCTACCTTCCAGGTTTTGCTGAAGTGAATGGAGGAATTCCCTTTGTCTAAAGTTGATGGTGCTGCTGGCATCACGGCACATGGGAATATTATTGGGAATACATCTGGCATCAAAGCCTGATCAAAGTAATTTCCCATACCATGTGTACAAAAAGCACTGTGAACCACATTTCTATTTCTGTGTCTTATAGCCTCATGCATGACAAATGCGTGGAAATCAACACACAAAATGTAAGACACCTTTTGGATTTTCACTTGGCTTATTGCTGAATCTGGCAACTGCGTTCGCCGCTTAACCACTTGTGCTGGAATTTTCAGGAAATTTTAAGCAGTTCTAGTGAATCCATAAACAGATTCTTTCAACAGATGTAGACATGTTTTGAAGTTGTTTTCATGCAGTTCAAATATCTGGTGTTAAATTGCTGTTTCCATTTGTAAGATAAGAAGAACTGTTCATATCCATTGCTGTTTTCTGGTGCACCAAGACTGGAAAAGCAGCGGTTCACAGTTTTGTTCATCTCAGAATTGAAGGAAAAACAAATATTGTGATTAACTCCCTGGAATAAATCACAAACATAGTTTTCAGAGATGTATGCCCATCTTCAAGAATTAACTTGAATACTAAAAACAACTAAAAATTAAGAAGGAGAGACTGTGGTACAGATAAGGACACTGAGGGAGGAGCTTGCATGCAGGGCCCTGAGTTGTAGAGTTCTCACTACTTGGGTAAAAGCTAGATATGGGTTAAATGGCATATAGGGATTTACACTGCTCTGTCCAGGAATGACTGGCTGAGTATAAGGAAGAGAAAAATGACCTTTTTTGACCTTTTATTCCTGTACAGAGACAATGAATTATCTTTTTCTTCTCTGCTTTCATTTCTGAAAGATATCAGGTAGGTAAGGCAGATGAAGCTTTAAGTGTTGTATATTCTTCCTTAGAAGTTGCCTGCTTTTTTGCATGCTGGAAGTTAAGCGCAGCATAATTTCTTTGATAGTTCAGGGCTAGTGGATCATGCAAGATCAAGATCTAGGACAGGTTTACTCTGCACGGTATACCTTAACTCCAAAACTGCATTTTTGTACTGAGAGATCTAAAAAAATACTACTCAAAGTTTGTGTTATGTCAGCTGACCATTCTGTCATAGCAGTGAACAGACTCTTAGAAGTTTACACCTGATTTCCCAATCGTGCTTGTTTCATTCTCTTACCAAGGATTTCCTTTGGTATAATGCCATTGAGAGAGAAGAATAGTGTATTTAAGAAATAATACATAATAATAAACCCAAATACAAACAAATGGGCATGACAGTGAACCATACGATGTTTTACTGTGGTTTACTCCTGTGTCTGCTAATTTCTTTCTGTTTAATACATGAGTATACAGCATGTTACATTAAAGAGTCCACAGATTTCCGTAATAATTCCTTGAATACATTAGAACAATACAGTTCAGAGGAATAAAAAGAATTAATTTTATTTTCAAGTTAACATCTCTCTTTATTAACTATGTATTTACTTTATGCCTAACATTATTGTCAACTTTAGCCAATTTAGCATTTTATTTTTCTTAAGACTTTTTTTTTTCCTTTTGTTTTCTGCTCTTTTGCTTTTGCGGTGGAGTTCACAGTATTGTTGAACTGTGGAACTTTTCCTCTCTGAAAATCAGCTCTTGATCCTTCTGTTAGAAATGCAAACTGCATGGTCCCAACTCTACCTGTGAAACATAGAAATGTGTCTTCTTACAAGGCTTTAGTGTGTCAGTGTCTCAAAAATCACTATAACAATACTTAATGCCTGTAATAGAACCACAGCAAAATATTTTGCACCTATTGCTCTCTCTCCCCTCCTCCTCACCATCACCAGCATAGCTTTGGACTCTTCTCAGGTGCTGCCAGTACTGTTCCTTCTTCCTGGGAAGTGGTAGCAGCATCATCAGAACTCTGTTATATTTACAGCATTTAGAAAGGCCCCTTACCTTACTTGTTCAGTGTCTCTGACAACTAGATTTGCCTGTTAGGAGTACTATCAGTCAGGCTGTGATTGCTTCTATTCCTGAGGGCTGAGTCTACAGTGAATGGTTAACTTAGACTCAAACAGCACATGGTTTTTGAGTACAGCCACCATCCTCCAGTAGAATTGTGGCTGAAGAGTAACCTGAAGGTCTTTCAGGAACAGCAGTCCCTGGATTGATGGTGAGCGTCTAAACATAGGATCTCTTCTATCATCTTCTATGGTAGCTGCTTCTTGGTTTTTAGGTTCCCCCATGCATCTTTAAAAAGCAAGAGCTTGTACTCAAATTTGCATTGGAATTACTTTTAAAAAGCTGAAATAAACACCTTGGGAATGGCTGTGATATTGCAAGCATTTAAAAAAAATATATGAGGTGGTACAGAGTATGAAACAGTACATTTTATTTTTTGCAGTGAATACTTACATGGAGTGAAGGGCTACTATTTCCTTTATTATTTTTGATATGTTGACATCACCATTAAGTCTCAAGTGTAGATAGAGTGGGTTGTTAAGATACTATGCAATGAGTGATAACATTCCAAAGAAGAGTTGTTGTTTTTACTTAAATCTAGAAAGAGACTATCAACTTAGATTTAGATCTTGTAGGTTTGGCACAGGCCTGAATTCAAAATGTAAACCGAAATGTGGAGTCTGTCGATCAGTTTGTCTGTGAGCTACACACGAATAGAGACTTGACTTTGTTGTGTCTTAACTTGCACCAGGTACAGCTGGGAGTCCAGAATAACCTACATGCTCCTTTCATTTGAATTAAACAAAATCAATATGCACACATAAGTTTTACTTATGTGTTGAGCATTTTAGGGAATCTAAAAGGAAATGCAGCTTTTCCTGAGGAAGGTATTCTAAAGAAAATCTAAAAAACTTAATAAAAGATGCACATGCACTGCCAATGAAGGGGAGCATCTTTATCCTCTGAACTGGAAGCTTATGGAAGCTTAGTGGAAGCTCTGAGTGCTCAGTATAGCGGCAGTGTACATGACTTTGAAAGGAAATGTACATTTGCTTGCTGAAGGATCACATGAGAGCACTATGAATAGGTCAGACAGCTATTGCTGATCCTAAACAATCTGTCAGCGACTGTCTTCATAACAGGCCATGTTATTTTGCTGATTTGGGGGTGACTTGGCCTGTCCCTTGCACAGAGAATCCAACAGACTGTTTGGTACAGCAGCACACTGGAGTATGTTTAGGCACCACCCAGCTGATAATTTTCCCTTGGTAATGTCAATGGCTCAGTGTGTGGCCAGTTTGGATAAAATCAATTGCAGTGAGATTGTTAATGGACTGGTGAGGAGTTAAGCATTTTAAAAACTGGTGAACTGTAGGATGAGTCTTGAAGTGAAGTTACATGAGGCAGGATATTGTTTGAATTACAGAGCCTTACCAAACCCGTTTCTGGTCCTTGTCTATTAAAAATAATCTCCCTTTGCAAAAAAGGTGAAGGAGAGATGGCAGTGTGAGGGCTGAAATAAACAGTATCTGCCATAAACAAAGGGAGTTGCAGAGAATGTCTTGTCAGGCCTATTTTTCCTTGAAGTAAAACTTTAACAACTGCATCTTTTAGTGACTTGGGTGGCACAGTGAGTAAAACAGACTTGGCTTTTTCATCTTTTGGGCACCAATCTTGGCTTCTGTTGAAAATGAAAATTAGTTTTGGTGGTTTCATCGGAGCAGACATGTGTCTGCATCACAAAACCATTCAGTCTGGCACCAGGGCCCGTCATTGCTCGAGAGGGGCCCAGCGCAGGAGAGCAGGGGTGTTGCAGGTCAGGGCTGCAGTCGGTACTGAGTGTTGAAAGCTTGCCCAGTCAGCCCACACTATCGGACTTCAGCCAGTGCTATTTACTTCGCTTTCAAGAGCATCTATTTCTCTCTGTCACTTTCTCTGTCTCTCTTCTTCACACACACTTAAAGAACAAAAACCTCTTTTATACAGCTAAGCATTTTAAATAATTTTTCCAAGTCAGAAAGGGAGAGAGACTGGAAAAAATTACAGCACAAAGCTCAGCTTGCAGATGAACGATTGCCTTGTCATTCTAATGTCCCCCTTCCTTCCCCTAAAACCTCACTGGTGAGTGGGCTGTAAGCAAGAATACTGGCTGGGCTCTGCTGGAGTAGGTCTCTAGGACAGGACTTTCTGCTGCCTTGCTTTCATCATGCAGTTGCTTCTTCATGGTAGCTCTTTCTGCTCTGTGCACAGCAGATAGTGAGTGACTTCAGAGTTGAAAACATCTATCTGCATAACATCTGCCTGTACTAGATAAATTAATTTGTTTTGTCTGATGTTAAGTTCTACCCTTTTCTGCTGTTTACCTGAAAGAGATTTCTTCTGAAGACAAGAGGAGATCTCGCAACTTTTTCCTGGAAAGGTAGCAAAGCAGGAAAAATGTTCACAAACTCCAAGAACCCAGTAGAAAGGTAGAGAATAAGGATTTAAGACGTAAAGTTGCCATGAGCAGTGTAGGCACACCCAAGCCAAGCCTATTTTATTTAATTGAGTTTGACTCTACGCATCTGACTGTTGCTAGATGGAGCTGACAGTGGGCTGGCTGACTGTGCTGCAGGCAGTGCTGTGCTGTCACACTGTACATTTTCAGGACTGAGTTTGTTCTGTTGAGCAGAGTCTAAGTATCTCTACATTATGTTGCAGTCTGCTGTGGAGGGATATCTTAAGCATTGATATGGATCGGGGCAGCTGCAGCTGGCGTGACAAGCACGTTGTGAAGCTCCTGAAGATGCTTTTGGAAATGGAACTTAGGTCTTGCATTACTATGTGATTTTACAAATGTTATCCCATAAAAATGCAACTAAAATATAAAATACTTTGAATTTAGTGGTCTGCTTATCTACATATGTGCTTTTCTTTATCTGAAATTATTTCACTAAAGCACCTTTGCGCGAGATAAATCTACGTCTGAAGTACCAGATTTCAGAGGCATGGAGAAGTAGGTAATTGCTGAATAAATGAGACAAAGGAGCATGTCCTGAACAAAGGAGAAGAACTCTGTCATACATTTCAGAGTGGGAAGCTCTGTTTCCTCTTTTGCTACTTGGGACTTGGTTCTCCTAGCGCACATGTTCCACTCCAGTTGCCCAGCTATTGTCTTCTTCATCTGAAAGACAACCCCTCTGTTACAATACAGTGGGTATTTGTGATTCCAAGTAGAGACTGGTTTCTGTCAGCAGCTTTTTTTCCTTCAAAAGCAAGAAAGGAAAAGGTAGCTAATATTAAAAGTTGGGGTAAAACCATGTTTTTCTTCAAAGAGTAAGTAGTTTACAAAGTTGGGGTATACAAGGAGTTTACTGCTGAGTGACTTCTAGAGAACACAGGAGTGTTCAGCTGCTGCTGAAATTTGGGCTAAAAGGGTGCCTGACTGTCATTCTTCAATGCTTTTAGGTATGAGAGGCTGAAATTTTCTGTGCCCTTAAAAATTATGAACTCCGAGGATTAACCTGAAACAGAGGCAGTAAAAGCAGAAGCTATTCGGGTCCCTCTCCCCATATTTGTCAATAAACCTCAGTCATGGCCCGTGATACTCTTGGTATCCCAGTCTTGTGGTGTTTGCATAAGCACTGTCAGTACCTAAGTTCTGTGCTGATTTTCTGTCATTCAGATAAATACCTTCAGAGTTAGGTTGAGACCACCAAAATCTTTTCATCTGTGTATTTGCTCAGACTAGCAATATCTTAAAATTGTAGCATATTGCTGTGCCACTATTTATCTCACCACAGTCGTCTTAAACATTTCTCCTCCACATAAATTATTGGCTCCAGTACTCTTCCTCTGTTATGCATAAGCTGGGAAGTAACTCTCCCTAGGGAGACACTGTTCCAAACAAAATTAAAGTAAATTCATGTTATTAGAAATCTTGAGAGGGTAAGGACTGTGTTTTTGTTTAGTGCCTGTGAGTGACTGTAAAGGGATATGTGTTCATGTTGGATTAGTCCTACTGCAATAAAAATAATAGTAAGCCTTAGGACGCATCAGCAGCATCTCATTTTTGGTCTTCCTTTTGACTATGATCCAGTTAATTTTCCAGACATAACCACTCATCTGTTTGACAGTAGCTGAGAGAAATTACATCCTACATTTTTTTTTCAGGTCTTACAGTCAGATCTGTCTTTTGGTATTTCTTGCAGGTGCTTTGGGGTGATAGGCCTGATCTCCATCATTGTTATCTCAGTTTGCTCAGGAAAAGAATGTTTATGCCACTTGAAAGTGCGAAGCTTCATAGCAGTTCTCAAGAGAGTCTCAAAAGCAAGTCCGGTAACGATTGGGGACTTTCTGGGATTAGTTACTGAATTAGTATCAATCAGTAGACACAATAGTTTTCAAAAGAATTTTTGTAACTGTCCTTATAAAAGCATTAGGCATTCATATCATAAAATGAAGATGAACTGATTGCATTTGTCAGATTACATTTTGTAAGAAGCAATAGAGACTTCAAGACGCATCACCTAGTTTTCTGCTTGCAAAAAATGCCAAAGTATTTTTGTAGGAAGGCAGGTATTCTGCTAGATTGTAGTAAGATCCACTAGGCACTAGACACATAAAATAAAATAGAGACAGAGATTTGTAGATGATAAGCTTCTTTTACTTTAGTACAATTAGATTGAAAAACTGTCTGCAAAACATAGGTTCTCCTTAAGCATCTGTTCAACAGAGTTCCAGTTCAGATCAACACATCAGGCGGTGTATGATTCCCAGCCAAACACCTTGTTAAATACTTGCAGGATTTCCCATAGCGGATCTTACTTTAATCAAATAATTCAAACGTTTCTTTTGTAAGTACAATAGAAGGGCAGGGCTTGTGTTTACAAAGTATTCAATATGGAAATCCTGTATTAATTGAGGTATGTTTACTTCACTTAGGACAGTGTCCACATAGTAACTCTTTAAATAAAAGGTCTTTTGCTGTTGCCGGTTCCAGAGAGGCAATCACATGCAATGCTAACCCGTCAGAAAATCATAAGGAAACGACTTCAAGAGATGTGCAGTATAGGCAGCAGAGATGTTCCTAGCTAAAGAAAACAACTTCATGGGTGATTTTCTCACAGTGGGTGTAAAAGAGTATAATTTATAAAAAGTAGTTGTATCCCTATGGAAAATACTAAATAAAGAGGCTGTGTCTTTCTCAGTCTATTTCTGGAGTGATTAGCACAATCAGTGCCAAATATTGTCTTTTTCTAATACATGAATTCATCTAAACTGTGCTTTAAATTATTATCTTTCTAAGGCAGCAGATGTATTTTCTGTGAGTAAACATGCTGTGCTTCTACCCAGCCCAGTGCAGGATCTGGGGCTTTTATGATTTACTGTAAAGCATTTAGAGTTTCACATAAAGAGTGTATAAAAAAGAAAGATAATACTATTACTCAATGATAATATTATTACTCAGTAATACGTAACCAGAATTGTGCTCCTCTGAGTTCCTTACTGTGCTGTGCCAGAAAATGCTGGAATCAAAATAAGCCACATACAGAAGAATTAAACAGAGAATCAATGTTTTCCTCCACAGCGAGTTGGAAATTACATTTGTTTCTATGTTTAATACAGTGAAATATTTTTTTCCTTTTTTTGCTGAATTATAACTCTGCTATAGTTGAAAATATATTTTTACCAGTGCATTAAATGTCTGGCAAAAAGGATGATTTTGAACATTTTTAGGTAAATGTAGGTCAATGCAAAGGAATCATACAGTTGGAAATATTTTCCAGTGTTTATGTTCAGATGTTCAGACCTGTCTGGCTCCTCTCTGTTTGCATGTGTTGAGGTTATAGGCAGTCCAGCTACATTCCACATTGATTTATATAAATATATTGCAGATTATTAACCTGCAGCCAAATACCACCAAATTTCACTTTTCAGGAAGCTTTGTGACTTTTCAGAAAACTTATTTACTGTTTACAGGACATGTATACCCCATTGGGGGAATCTTAGAGAACAGTATTTGTCTTTATGAGAAACGTGCCAAGACATTTTCTGTCACAGTCAGTTTCATTAACTTATATGATTATTACACATTAAGTACAGATTAGTCTTCTAGTAGAGGTAGGATGACAGTCGTTCCATGTTCTGGAACTCCAGTTCCCAAATTATTACTTGCTGAAAAGCTTCCTTAAGCTAAAAAGAATGTGCATGCATCCATTTTGAGAACATGGTGGCTAATAAATTTACAACTGACCAAAGATAATTTAGGAAATGCTGTTAAAGCCTAAACATGGTAAATGTCAAGTGAAAACCTGGATTACAGTCTTCACAGGTGGTTATGTCAATTCTAGTTTTCCCTTGCTTTGTGAAATATATTGAGATTTAAGGTAAGAAGTAAAAACTCAGTAGTAAGTGTTGTCCTAGTCTGTTTGTCAGAGGTCAGCTGTGAAAAGCGGGGACCCCCAAGGCGTTGTGTGTGATCAGTTGTCTTTAGATCCTCCATATGAAGCCTTTAGTACTCAGACAAAGAACAAAATTATTACTTGATAATGTTATCAGAGATCCTGCACTTCACACAAAGTAGGGAAGCAGTTATCCTAAGTAAGAGGATGAAACATACATATAATACAACAGTGTCATTGCTGTGGTGTTGAAAAAAATAAGCCATAGTATCAACACAACTTTGGTCTGTTACCAGTAATAGATTCTTCAGTTAAATTGTATAGACCTTTTTCTCAATAACTGCATTCATTCTTTTTAAATCTACTGTCACCTAGTAAAAATAGTGATGGATTTTCTGCCTTGCTTCAGAGAGCAATCTGATTTGTACAGTATGAAATTAAATGAATAAACACATTAGTAAAGTATGTGAGGAGGGAAGAAACGTCCTTCCAGCTGTTAAATGCTTTCCTATGGGGGTTTTATAGAAGTGGGCCTTGAGGAAGGCTGGTGAAAGTCACTAGTATAAGTATAGGTGTGAAGCATAGAAGGAGGGCAGATGTTTTTGAAAAAGATAAAACAATGATTAAAGCTGGTATGTAGATAAAGTGGAGAACATGAGAATAATCATGATTAAAAAGAAAAACAATAGAAAATAGTGTTCAGATAGGAATGTGGCATTATGAAGAGCTTTGTAAATTCGCTTGACGTTGTGCAACAAGGTGAAATAATAAAGAAGTTTCAGTAAAAGAATGACAGGAAGTGATGAGAGAAGTAGTGACATCTTGTGCACAAAGCTTTTTTCCAAACTGTATCCTGACTTTGAAGGTATTCCTTGCATCCAGGAATTTACAAAAGTAATCAGCAAAAAATTCTGTTTCTGCCAAAGGGGATAAAGCTATGTAATGGTGAACATGGGAGTTACATGGGAAGAAACTGAAGGGGCACATAAACACTGTATTTTTTCTCAAAAGTGTTTCTCACTTTTTTTGTTTTTTTAATGCCGACAAGTGCTGCAGCATAGAATGTGGATAAATATCACAATAACTTTCTGTATTAACTCTTGTTACTGTGTCAAAAAAATTTTTTTTCATGTGATTATTTTACATTGAACAGCTGATGAATTCTTAATTCAGTTTCAGAATTCACACATGAAAGACCAAGATGGTATTTTTGATATATCAACCATTATCTGATGAATCGAGAGCTCAGAGGTTCGACTACTTTTGGAAAGCTCCTTTTCCCATTCTATATAGTGTAAAAAATTTAGATAGACATGCATGAGCTGCAAGATATGTATGTCTGTAGTGGTTCCTGTATACTTACCTCCTCTTTTCTTCTTCTCAGATTGTTTGATGTGTGCACTGTGTCACGAACAGACAGAGAGACCAAGTTAACGTTAGTGTTTGAACATGTGGATCAAGACTTGACTACTTACTTGGATAAAGTTCCAGAGCCTGGAGTGCCTACTGAAACTATAAAGGTATTTAAGGAGAAAGATTTTGGATATTTTCAGAGATTAATCAGAAAGACAAAGATGATTCTCTTGTTGTTTAGGCTGAGACTACTTGAATCTTCCCTAAAAGGTGTCTGTTTGAGTGCTGGATATTGTTAGAATGGATAAAATAAATCTTGTGCTCCTATCCCTTTCCCTTTGCCTTTTGTTTCATGCCCCTCTTTCCAGAACAGTTTCCATACATTCCAAGAGCAAGAAATGTTCATCATGGACCTGCAGTCTGTAGAGGATGGGCTCAAGGACAGGGGTAGTCCTGACCAGTTGTTGTAGAAGCTGGAAAGGCTCTCAGTAACTGGGAGGATGATCATGACGTTTTCCTGTCATATTATCTTTTACTGTGCCATCTGTAAGGGAGGACTTCTTCCCAGGAGAGGATGTGCTTGCATTATTGGTAGTAAAACACATATAGCAACTTCTCTTCTTTCCTGGGAGTTTCACAGCAAAGTGGCACATTGAGGATGATAGCTTGAAATGTTTAACAAAGTTTATGCCTGGGAAGAGAAGCTGAGAGATTGATGTTTCTACGTTTTGTCTGTGTCTGTTTAACATTTCTTTTGATTTTTATATTTTCGTGAGGAAAAATAATTTATGCTTTCAGAGATGGATTATTTTACATTTGTATAAGTACTTTGTGGAAGTATGTTGTGTCATCTTAGTCTGGCAAAGGTCCTGAAGGAGGAAAAGAAAACATGAAACCCATTTGAAATTCAGTTGTTTTAATAATTTGTTTAACAGCTTCAAGGAGTTGTTTGATCTTTCAGTTAGAAATTAGAACTAAAACAGATAAAGATCTGTTCACTTGTATCAAAGTCACATATGTATAATGTCAGTTCCAGCAACCATGGTTTTTAATGAACCTTTGTGGATAAAATAAAATTTTTGAAAAATGGTTACAACTTTGATGGAGTCCCAGCAGAAGACTGGAATGTACATATTAGATTGGTAGGACTATTTTACAATAATGCTATTAAAGTTCTACTTCCTCCTGGGACTTTGAAGCTATCTAAGTAAACTGTATTTCAACATAACTAACATTGTGAAAATGATGTGCAAGGTGACTGGCATATTATCTAACTAAACATATTGAAATTGAATGACCAGTCCTCTGAAATCTCAATTTGAAATATCTTTTGAGCTGTGTTTCGTTTAAATGAAATAGAAGATATGAGCAGTGTATTAAATATTTGTGATTTCCGAAACCCCTGTTCTAAAATTGCACTGTTAGACTGTAGTATGTATGCGTGAATATACATTTCGTGGAGATTATATACTAATGGAGGAAATTGTTGTGACTACTTTTGAAAAGCACTATTCTGCATATATGGTTTGCTAGTTCAAGCCGGTTGCTATATCTGATAATTTGGCACAATAAAAGAGAAATTTAGCCACACAGAAACAAGGAGTAGCAATTTTGGTCTTTTATATACAGTGCAGGTTCCACTGCAGTCAGTGAAATTAGTGACTGTAAAATTCAGCTTGTGGTACATACATATCTTTTTAAATGGGTGAGGAAAAATGTAAAATTACTGTTTACTTGTTCGTTGCTATTGATTTCAACATCTGCACAGTAGCTGATGTGTTTTTTCTTGAATCCTCTTTGGCACAGGAAAAAAGAGTTTAAGTTGCACCCTGTTGCTTCATGGTTTATGTCAAAACACTCAGTTTATGGAGGTACTTTTGCTGATACAGGGCTGATCACATGAAGAAGGGTCTCAAGGTTTATTTTTAATACGTTTTGATACCTTTCTAATGATGATCTTTATGGATATTCCTCATAGAAACTGAAGCAAACCATAGTTCTCCTGGCTACAGGGGAATCCTGCCATTCTGTAACAGCTGAGCATTTAACCCAGAGCACATACATCGTTAAATGCCTAATCTGACTTTTTATAGTTTGGCTTTTGAGGTTAATATGGATTTGTACTTCATTTATTTTCCAGAATTGCAGACAATTTGTGTAGAGTATTTCCCCTCACCGCTAGCACAGTACAAAACAACTACCTGTATTGTAAGACCATCTGTTAAAGTTCTGCATGTGTCAGCAACACAGAGGTGCCAAATGAGCCGAGTAAGCTCTGGATAGCTTGATGTTGAAGAATCTAGTATACCTCTTTGGCACCATAGTTTAAAATCAACAATTGTTAGTAGAACTTAAATGACATAAAATTACTATGAGAGAATTATCAGCCCCAAAAGATCTTTTCTGTGTGAATTGGCTCGCATCATTACATAACATTTAGGGAAGCGAGGCTTGGCTTTTGCCGGTTTAGGGCATGCTAGGAATAAAGGAATATAAGTGACACCAGGACCACTTTAAGAATTTCATTTGTGTTTTGCAGGTAGTAGTCAGACCATAGCAGTTCAGAGAAACTAACCATATTGATCATTTAAACACAATTAGTGCTTTTGTCTTAATGCTGCTCAGCAATGGCTTTCTAATGCCTAGTGCCCTGCAGTAAGAGTCACCCCAGAGGGTGTTTTAGGAAGATATAGACAGGTGCCCATAACATGACAGACGTAATTTTCCTATGAGACATTGCCCGGTAGTGGGAATACTTACCTAGGATATAGGGCATCCCCTCCCTGTTGCCAGGAGCATGAATGCTCTAGTCCATTTTTCTAGCTCTGGCTCTGGCTACTGAGTTCTAGGTTATTTTGGACAGTGGTATTTTAAATCTTTTCTGGTGTAGCTCTTCCATTATTTTTTAATGGAGTATACTTTGGGCCAGCGAGTTGGAGAACGCTACTCTAAATACTTTTGAAAGTTCACTTTTGAAAGATAACTATATTCAGCCCTTAATTTGATTAATAAACCTTTGTAATTACTGGATTGTAGTCATGCTCACCCTTGCTGGCTTCCTCTGTCCGACCTGATTAATATATGTTCCATATGGCATGAATCAGAATCAGCAATGACAATGTCTTCCTTCTTTCCTCTCTGCCCATCGTCTCCTCCCTTCTTTTCTTCTTGGGATACTCTTTAACTTTAGGACAGTTTATGTAGAAATGGAAGGTATGAGTTCAGTTTCCTTCGGACACAGCTGTTAGTCATGCACAGGTCCTTTGTAACGTTAATGATGTTAGCAGTTGAGCCTCGACAGACTGGGCTCATTAGAAACTTTTGTTAGTTGACATAAGGGTAATGGAAATGGGAATGACACGTCTCTGCCACAGAAAGATTATTTTTTTTAAATAGTTAACAGACCACGGAAGCATTTTTATGTTTTAGCCTTTGGGACTGAGGCATGTTTAAGCTGCGTGGTCACATTTTGTTCTGATGCTTGTGGGACTGGCATGGGTTCTTTGAAGGTCCTTCCAGTCATCTTGTTCTGCCAGTCCAGAGAGTCTGTAAGAATGAGAGGGGACAGCAGACTGTTACTGAGGTTCTTTAATTTTAGTAATGAGCAAAGTTAACTTTGTAAACTAATGTCATTTTAAGTAAACCTGTGGCTTCTTTCAGTGGTTTTCTTACAGTTGATCAGAATTTAGGCTACCCAAACTATATGTGCTAACAGGGCTGTTGTGCCTGTTTCAATCTGACAGTCAGCAGAGGAGGGAACAGAACAAAGGTCTTCAGTATAGCAGGTGCATATGTTATCTATCATGGGATGTTAGAAGAACTGGGAATGTGTTTCTACCCAGGTCTGTGATCTGTGAATCATTATTGTATTCCCCCCAGCCTTGAACAGTGCAGCCAAATCACAGTGAGTGCTGGTTTAATGTATATGTTTTCTCTGCTATGTCCTTGTTCCTCACCCAAGTGAATGGCTTCTGTGAATGTTTTTTGGTTTCTTCTTTGCATAGGAAGCCTAGATACCCATCTGATTCAGGTATACAGATTTTGGTATTTAAATGCCTGAAATTGAGAAAGTACAGTGATGACCTAATTTCCTTTTGTGGGCTTATCTGAAAGTAGCCATAAATTGAATTCTAAAATATTAGCCCCATTCATAGAATAAATGTTGCTGTTGTGTCCATGTGCATTTGCTGTAATTTACATTACCTGCTATCAAATCAGGCTGGCTGGTCACATCTTTGCAAGACACTTAGGAAATTAATATGAAGATACTGATTCTCAGAAAGCAAACGAGTGTTCGGTGTTGTGAGGTGACTCATCAGCCATCTGCCATGGTTGTACCTACTCAGTTGATCACGTATGAGATGTGGAGCAGATGTCACACAATCATGCAATTCTGAAAATAAAACAAGATATTCCAGGAAAACATCTTTGCCAGTACTGAGAGTCTTCAGAGTGTGGCTGTATTTAACAACATCAAAGCTAAAAGTCACTAAGAAAAGAACCTGCTCGAATTAATAAGAAAGATACTAGGAGAAGAGCTGTTAGTCATGTTTTCCTGTCAGTACTTTCGTGGTAAAGAAAGAAGCAAAACTGAGTGAGGAATTTAGAGTGTACAAATAGTGGATCAGATCCCCCAGATGATACTAAGAGGTGTAAATCCATTAGCCTTAGTGAAATGGTGCCCATTTACAGCTGCTAAGGATTTTACTTTTATGGATTATTTTGCAAGTTTTATTCTGAATCCATATAATAAATTAAAGAGTTGCCACTATAAATAAATTTTTTTAAAAAGGGCTGAATGGATACGTCGTTCTGGGATAAATCTTTTTTTTTTCTCTGTTATCCTACTCCGGACTGCTTTATGAAAGAGTAGCAGGAAAGAGAGCAGGTGCCTTGCAAAAATGGTGGCTCTGAAGGAACTAAACATTAAAAAGTGGATATTCTCCAGTGAGTGGTGGGTCCTGCTGTTGCAGGTGGTGTAATTTCTTTCCCATACCATACTGTATGTAGAGACACAGCCACATCTCTTGTGGCTGGTAGCAGGTAGTCTGACCAAGGAGTTAGGAGAAGTCATGAATAAAGGGACTGCTGAGCACAGGATTTTATGCAATATAATGTTGTATCCATACAGTTACTTCTTCAGCATGGACCTTTTTATTGTTAGTGTAGAGCCACTGATTTTAATTATGGTGGTGTTAAATATCTCCAAATCCCTACAATTTCCAAATTCGAATGCAAACCTTTTCAATCTGATGATAATGTATAGCTGTTTTGTGCAGCGCTGCAGCCCAGGACTGCTCAGACCTCCATTGCTTGCAAACTGAGAGCTCATAAAAATGTGAGGCACTCCAATAATTTTAAATCACTCTGTCCTGACTAGAGTGATTTAAAATCATTGGAGCGCTTCACATTTTTTCAGTTGTTCCAGTTTGGAAAGCAGTCAAGCAACATTGGAGCATAATGCATGAAAGCAACCTGCCTGAAATAATAATTTTAGTCTTTCAAAACAATGACACTGAATTAGAAATGTCACTGTGAAACGATGTCTATCAAGGACTCTCTAAATAGACATCTCAACCTACTTTTCTTTTGTAGCCCAAACTCTTAAGACACCAGTGGAGTCCAGCAGGGCCCTAAGGGAAACATCTTTTCTGAAGTCAGAAGGAAGCTATTGTTTTCAACAGATGGAGGGCCAGAAATCATCTTTATTCAGAAAGTCAAAGGGAATTAAGAAACTGAAGAAATTCTGAATTGTGGGCAGGGATGGAGATTGAGCCTTTGGTAGAACAGGATTTATGATCAAGATATTACAAAATATTAATATTACACACACTGGAAGTGAAGTGTTGCTATCAGCTCATTTAATTTCTGTTAATTTAGCAGAGCTAGACATTGATGTGATGCATAAAAAGGCTTAGGAATCCTACTGCTCTGGATTCTCTTGAGACACTCTGGTATTATTAATGAGATTGGATTTTTTGATATTGGAACATCAGTGTGGTACCAATTGCTATGTGAAATGCTTTGATGACCCTGAAAGAAAGGGAGCACGTGGTATGAATAATGCTCCAGCAGGTGTAGAAGTGGGGCTAAGCTACCAGGGAGCATGTCAGAAACAGTGCTGTACTGTTCCACAGTGAGCCAGTGGCAACTCTTCCAAGTGGGGAGTATTTTTGAGATGCTTTCTTTTGTTTGGTGGTGGTGGTGGTGCACACTTGCAACTTGCTCTGCAAGTACATCCTGTCTAAGCAGTCAGCAGAAGTGTCACTCGTTTTCAGTGTCTTTCTCTTCATCAAAGAGATGCCACAATTAGAGCAATTGAGAGAAAGTTGCAGCTCATGGTGCACATAAAGCAGTGGCAGAACAATAGACTGAAATGTTTGGATTTACCTATGTTCTTAATTTTGCTTACAAGCCATATGTTGCTTTTGACAAGTAATTTGAAGGTCACATTGCAGCAGGTGTGAGATAAAGAGGGGACATTCAAAGAGACATTCTTGATTTTTGTGAGGACAGATAAGAATCACTGCTTAATAGTAGTTTCTATACTGGAAGGAAATCACTCCCCTATGCAGTATACCCATAAAGCTGTACTTCACCCCAAAACAAGCACACAGAGATAGGGAAGAGTAGACAGAATAACACAAATGATGATGTGATAAGGTAGATATTTGGGAAAACTGGCCAACATATTTTTTCTTGTTGAACTCCAGATTCTAAGGGTCAAACTCAGTTGATCTGAGAGAAGCAGCATTGTGGCAGGATACATTTCCCATCTCAGCCAACCCAAGTTATTGCAGCTCAGATTGGCTATACTAGAATATTCACAAAGTGTCTGTATTTACTCACAGCGGTTATGCAGCTGTAGTGTAAAATAATTCAAAACGTGGCCACAGACAACTCATAACTAATAAAAGATAATATAGTAATCAAGTAAGTTATTTTTCCATAAAGCTGTTTTCTCTACTCTACCACAAAAGACATTTAATACTCTTGGACTAGCTGTATGCACTGGTTTTGTGCCAATGAATAGGCAGGTTATTGTATCCCACAGTAAAAATTAATTTGAAGCGTGTTACTTTAGTGGCATATTGATTTAATCGAGATGTGTTTGTTTCTTTCCCTCTGTAGCAGATGTATTAGCTTATGCCAAAGTCCCATGCAAGTGGATAGGGATGGAATTTTTTTGTATTGTATGTTTTCATATGTAGAACATAAAATTAGCTTTAAGAATTTTTGTGTTATTTATGAATACATAGGCACATAAACACACGTACATGTATAAATACATATCATAAAAGTCCTCAGTGTATTTGCTGAAAAAATATTGCTGTTTGACTGAGGGAAAGGGAAATGTGATGATCATCACTCTACTGTCTACGAAGTTCGTTTTCTCAAAATAGGTGTGGCCCAGAAAAGGCCAGAACTGGCAACTCAGATGCTTAGAAAAGAGTCAAAAGTACACAAATGCACAAGGGGATAGCATCAGTTCTCCTCCTTTGCCTAGAGTGTCGTTTGGTGTATATTGTCATTACATCTATACACATGAAGGCACACTACTCATACATGTGCACAAACACACATATACGTGTGTGTATGTATATATATATGCGTGTATATATATGTTTATACACACACACACACATATATATCTCTACTGATTCCAGGAGTCAATCCAATGGCTCATCACCAGATACAGCTGAGCTGCTACAGTCATAGGGAAGGAATAAAATGAGACCCAGCCGAGGTTGTGCCTCTCCCTCCTACTCTGTGTGTCGGATCAGGGACACATGGAAAGCCTCAGTCCCACCCGCCCCTGTGGATACCAGAGCAGACATGGTTCCTCCCCGCTTCCTGTCCTCAGGCCATTAGGCACGAAACTGCAGAGAAGCACCAGCCACTGGCATCAGCCAGCTATACTCAGCTGCTGAGGCAACCGAAACCAAAACCTCTGACACTGAGAGCTGCTTTCAGTGATTTCAACTCAGTGTTCTCTGCCCTTGCTATTCCTGTTTGTTCAGCCCTTTCTTCTTTCCATCCTTCCCTTCAACCTTCATTTTTTCACCTCGCTTTCACTGTGTATTCACACTGTGTAAAGCACTCTTCTATTCTTAACCTCTCTCCAGAACTTTTCTCTCCATCACTTTTCTTTCCATTTTGCTTATCCATTCCTGACTCTACTCCCATAAAAATGTAGCATCATGGAACTGTCACGCTGTTTCTCCACCTGGGGTCTGTCTTGTCCATTTTATCTGTGAGCTTTTAATGGAAGAAGCTGTGTGAAAACCCTTGACTGTGTAGTGCCCACCATAATAGTGCCTCCTTTTTGGCTGGCCTTTACACAATACCTTGTTAAACATGAGTCATGATAATCAGATCCTACAACAGCATTAATTTGTCTGAAACAGTGCCTTCTCCTCTGGTCTGCCGTTTCCCTATCACACATTTACACAACTGCTTCCTTTATATATCAGTGCTTTCTAATCAGCGTATGGTTCATGTTACAGGTTTCTCAGGTTTCAAAGTGAAATAAAATCAGCTTCCTTCCATTTTGAGAATATCCTTTTTAAGAAGTCCAAATAAACACACACATTATTAGTAACTTCACAAGCAGCTGCTAGAAGACAGAAAATTTAGAATGGAAACACGAGTGAAATAACAGAAATACTGTTTGTTGTTTGTTCTCCATGCCATGGCAAAGGAAAATATTTAGAAATTGAAATTATTAATTTATTTGTAGTTTTAATAAAGCAGGCATGGGTTTGTAGGATTTGCCAGTGTTGGTACTCCAGAGCACAGCTATGGGTCAAATCCTATTGTGGTGTAACTGTGGAATTCTTAGGGTTTCTCCAGAGGTGAATGTGGGGCAATGCTGTTAGCAGCAGTTAGCAAGCAGCCTTTCATTTGTTTTCGTGCAAAGCCTGAACAGTTTGCCATTAAGAAAATACAAACTGCAAAGGTTTGAGCTCCTGGATGAAATCTGTCCTTCATTTTTGGATTGGAAACCTTATCCAAAGACTCATAAACTCACTATTTTAGGTTCTTCTTACTTCTCTGTAACCATTACAGCTATACAGAACTGTCGCTTATATAAAACATTTAAACTCATGCTGGAATATATACCTGCACCTTCTGGTTCAACTTCAGACCTCAAAGGAGAAAATCCAAAGGAGCAGAGGCTCTGCTCCAGCAAAGCACTTAAGCTTCTGTTTAATTTTATGTCAACAGATTGCTCCAGTATTAGAAAAAATGAGGTTGAAAAACTGAATTAGAGGAGCTAACAAAGGAGAATCAGTTGTTACCTTGTGCTACTGACCTGATGAATTCCAAGGTTAGAGCAAACAACAGTTGAAACTGTTGTTTCCATAGTCTCAGATTAGTCATAAACATGTGTTTTGCTTGTGTTTAAATGCTTTGTCAGAGCAAGGAAGTAGTCTTCTCTCAAAACTTACGTGTAAGCAATGTCTGTGCCTTTGGAACCAGACTCCTGACTATTCACAAGAATGTGTCATAGCTGGTCATCATGGTAAATTGACTCAGTAATGGAAAAAGGCTCCAAGGATCACAAGGTTTGGTGGACTGGTTTGTTTATTTTTTTTTCATTGATATCTTAACTGTTCTGGCCAAAGACTATCCCATTTGCCTTCTTTGAAAATAATGACAGTTGAGAATACCCATTTACAAGAAGAAGCTGTATTTTGCTATTTTGACCAGCTCATTAGATGTCATCACATTCTGTCTATATTAATGTTGAACAGTGTCTTATACCATAAAGGGCCCTTTGAAATTAGTGGTTTAATTAATTAATAAATTAGTGACTTAATAATTAATTAAATTTACCATTTTAATTACTTTCATTAAAATGGCAAAGACAGTTACTGCTCAACAGTTTTCACTATTGCTAAATATGTGACTTTACAGACAGCACCATAAAAATTCTAAGTATTCTAAAATGTCCCACTTTTCTGGTCTATGCAATAGGAAGTGTTGCGCCGTAACTTTCAAATGCCAAAAAAAATCAAGAAGACATGTTAGCCATCTCTTAAGAGCATTTAATTTCCAAGCCAGTAAATTCAGCTGCTGATTTTTTGTCCTTTGTTTTAGGATCTGATAGTTCTGTTGCATAACTACAATTAGGGAATCTCAAAAGGCTCCAAAATGTTACAATATTCTGTGGATGCAAATGCAGGGTTGTTTTTCATTTAGCTTTACAGCAGGGAAGGGGCACTGGCATGGCAGCATGTTGCTTTTTTTTAACATCTAGTTTATGATTCATTTTAAAATATTCTTTCATTCAGAATTAACTTCAGATATTCCTGTTCTGACAAGCAGGGTAAATATTTTAGCAAGGACTTTTTAGAGAGAAATTTTGACAGTAACATACCCCTCCCTTAGTGTTACAAAGGAAATACTTGAAATCCAAACCCATAGCATTTTAATGGAAATGGTTCCAAAAGAATACATAGGGTATTACAAATTTAAAATGCAGTTAATGAAAGAGTATACAGATGTCTTTCATGTATTTAAATAAAAATGTCTAAATTGAGACTTGAGAACGTCAGCAGCGATCTCTGAGCCGTATGCTTGTAATTACAGTAGTATGTTGTGTATAACTGTCATTCAGTGAGAAACAACACAGACTAAAAAGGAAGATACATAGAAAAACACTACGTTAAAGGAGGAGAGACCATCTTACAAAGCACTTTTTATTATGTTTTTGCCTTGGGAAGAAGATATCCCTTCCTTTTTTAGTTTGCTCACGTAATTCCTGCTGATGGCTATACGGCTTATTGAAGGCTAGGAAAAGGAGAATAGAGGCCAAGTTGCGTGGGCTATAGTGAACCAAAACTTCAGAGAGATGCATACTTGACAGAAAGTTTAATATAAAAATAAACCACACTTTCTCTGCTTGGTCTCTGGAGCAGAAAGTTGCAAAACAAGCAGAAAACTTTTGGTTCTCGATGAAATGGTTAGTTTAGCTTCCTTACATTATCTGCTCTAAGTGTTTCATTCTTTAACCTCTCTTTCAATGAAAGGAATTTAGACCTAGCTTGACTTAGGTTTATCTCTGTGAAGCTGGGGCCTTGGAAAATATTTCAGAAGTAGCTTTAACCTTATGTTTGCATTTTGTTCTTGCAAATGTGGTAGAGGTAACCTTGATTTGCTAATTAGTGGAGTCACGCTTTATTGTGACAGAAAACTAAGAACAGTCCTTCAATGAAAATAACAAAGACCTACGCCATGGTGATTGATGAGAACGTTGTACAAGTGAAATGAGCTGGAAAGTCATCATCTTGTCTTTTCCTTTGCCACAGGAAAAGCATAGCAGAGAGATTTCTTTTCTTCTGGTCCTGATAAGGAATCTAACGAAGCATAAGGAGAGGTTACACAGCATGGAAATGTGTTACACCCAGCTGCTCACTAGCTTGCAAAGCTGCAGTCAATAATACAGTTGCTATTTAATAAACAAAAGAAAACAGAAGTCCTTTGATAGTGATCCCTAGCCTTTCTCATGTGCCCTTCTGAAGATACAGTTTGTTTCTACTTAATTGACTGTAATTTTGGAATAACATAGAGTTTGATATTGTATTGTATGATTTGTATTTATTTTATTGTTGTTGAGAGGAAAAACAAAAGACTTGTCTTTCTGGGACCTGATTCAGCAAAGTACAGACATATGTGGTCCAGGTTGTCTTCATGGTAGCTACTTTTATTCTCATAGGTTTTCCATGAATGGTTATAGTGAAGATACACAAGAAGATAGGTAGTTTTGTTTTCCCGATTGGCTTACATAATCAGTAGCATACTTTTCTGCTTGTCACAGGTTACCCTTTTGAGAGGCAATATTGCATTTTTCACAAGCTGCATTTGTCAAGTACATGATTTGTGACACTTTACTTTTAAAAGGCACATCATAAAAGCAGTTTGTTCCCTTGATTGGCTCTTTTTTCACACTAACTTCTAATATACCTTCGGCTTTTTATTAAATATCTCTTAGAGTTTGTTTTGTTTAACATTCAGGAGATGAAGGAAGGGAGAGAATATCCTTTGCCAGTGAAACATTGGACGCCATCTTCTCCCCTCTCAAGGCAACTATCGACTCATGTTTCACCTTTCCCCTCACCCCCAAAGTAGAACTGATTCTTTCCTATTTTGTTAACATTAAGAAATAAGTAGACTCATTGCTTATTATGTCACTGCAAGTTGAAGATGCGTCCTTTTCTTAGGATCAGGCAAGTGTTCGAAAGAAAACAAGGCAAGGTTTACACTAATTTGTGCTAATGTAAATCCGTGTCATTTTGCTCAGCCCTGGATGGGCTATGGCACATGTTACTTTGGAGAGACTCAGCAAATGTGTAACTGAAGAACGCATCTTCCACCACTGCAGCCACAGCAAACATCACAGTCACATCTCTGTCTGCTACAGTTTGTTATATCTGAAATCCAGAGATGAGCTGATGAGGCATGCTAGTAGCTCACATCTTCTGATGACCTACTTTGCTCATTATCACCTGGCCTGTGGGAGACAGCAACCCAAAGAGGTGAAGTAGGACCACAGGCCCTACTGTGTGGTAGAAGAAATGGCTGAGCGGGATGGGATGCAGTGCAGGCGTGATGAAAAGGGTCAGAACTGGGGATGGAGCAGGAAGGGGCAACAGGGCTCATGAAGGAAAGAAAGAGAGAAGTAAAAGAAAAGAAATAAGAAAAGAAAGGAGAAAGTGATAGACAATGTAAGTGGGATGGAAGGGGTTGCCATTCCTGTAGTCTAGTGCTCCCTGCAAACTTCTCATGCTTTCAGTGAAAACAAAAGACTTGTGTGTACTTGCCCGATTTCTCTTGCAAAATCTCTTCTCTATGCCTTGTCTGTAGGAAGAGGTGCTTGCCTGTTTCCCTTGCAAAGCTGTTGGTTCAGGAGCTGTTATTTTTTTTAATTCAAGTTAATAGAATTGCAAATGAACTGCTGCTGTAAACACGGAGAACAACTCAATCTGCTGAGTGTTTCCAAAAATCAACTGTCTTGTCCCCCCTACTTTTAATTTAGGTGTAGTAAGGCATCAGTCAGATTCTCATCCTGAAGACTATTTTGACAGCTCAAACAATGCTATAACAGCATTGCAAAACGATATGTAAAGTCATTGGATTAGAGCTCTTGGGCAAGCTGTCCCCTCGCAGCTCTTTCTTGAAGCTTATTTATACCCATAAATTATATTAAAAAAATATATCTTTCCTCTTCTGTATATCCTTGATTTTCTTGAAGGTTGTTAAGCCTTTACAACTGAAAGTAAATTCTAGTTCTTTAGAGTATTTAACAAACATTAACCAGTTAATCTTTGCAACACTCATGAATTAGTTAACCATTATCCCTGAATTTATAATTTGGAGCAAGAGAGGCAGCAAAGTTAAGTGCACTCCTGTGACTAGAGCTCAGGTAGTAGTAGACCCCAGTGTTGTGCCATTGTACAGCACTGACAAGCATCACGATTCTTCTGCTATGCAAGTACATTACAAGCCAGAAAACCCCCCAAAACTGAAAAGTGACTTTTAAAAAGTACACAACTGAGCTTTTATTTATTATGTATTCCCTGGAGAGATTAGGAAGAGTTTACCTCCTTACTTTCCTCTGTATTCATATCTTTAATAAAAACTGTTAACTGTTTATTAAAAGTGTCTAACTTTAGAGGATAGCAGTATTTTGATGTCTGGTGTCATGCTGACATTTTTGTCTCAGAGAAGGTTGGCTACATCTCTTTGAAGGTCCTGTTAGTTGCAGTGAGTGTGGGAGGAGAATGGAAATATTCAAAAGCAGTGGGACAAGCTCAGGTCTGATGGATAGAGTCCCCATGACTTCGTTGGACTTTTGCTGTACCTAATACGAGGTCATCTTCTTCCTCAGCATGCAGATGTCATTCATGACTATGCTGAATAAAGTTTTCAGGATGGAAGCACTCAAAATTAAGTCCAAACTCTTCAGTAACCCCAGTTTCTAATTCAAAAAAGTGACTCTACTGTCTAGCCTCTTTTACAGGGCCTTGAGCCCTTATGTATCTGTATGTGCCGCAAAATACATTTGCTTAAATATCAAGAAATTGGTCAAGCCTGTATTATAATGTTTAAACAAGTTTTCCATTAAACAAAAATTGCTAGAATGAGTTTATAATTGTGAAGAAACCATAGGAATTAGCTACCCAAGTCTTATTGATTTCAAATGATGGTTATATTTTTGATCACTAGGATCCTTTTGACTGCTTTTTTTCTCAGTTTTAAAAAATCGTAACTTACTTTCTTGTTGCCATGCAGGTGTTTCATCAAGAGCCCATGCATTTCTAGTGGCTACTATTTAAAAAAGCAAGTGAAGAGAGAAATTAAAGGAACAATCTTCTTGAGCCTTTTTTGTCTAGCCAAGGGTTTGACAGTTTTCAAAAAAGTCTGGGCTGAAAGGTACAAAGCTGCCTTGGGTGTATGAGATCTGATCATCCAAATCCCCTGGGATGCTTCTGAAGTCTCATCCTTTGTTGTTATGTATCAGTGTATAAACAAATCAGTGTAAACACAGCAGACAAATCCAATGAGAATTTCTGTAGAAATGTCAGTAATGTTGCCAAGGTGCTGATGACCATTAGGAAAAGTAGTCTGTCATAAATCTCTGTGTATTTACATAATTTGAATGCTCCTCTGGACCAGAATCCATGTGGTCTAAGCTGTTTGCACGTGATTTTGAGCACATCAAGATGTTAGTCTTTGTTCTAGGGTTAGCCCTTCTTGTGCTTAGGTGACAGAGTAGGGCAGTCATCTTCCAGGGCCTTCCATGTTATCTCTAGTGTTAGCTTAAGTTAGCAGTCCCTAAGAAAAATTTACAGATTTACTCTTCTGGGAGACTTTACCTCCTAAGTCCGAAGCTGTTTGTAAAGCATTTTTCTTGATGTATGTGCACAGCATTGTTTCAGCTTTCTAATCACTGACCAGCTGGCTTGTTAGTGAATAGAGCTGTGGGCCCCTTGCCACATTTCATGTGAGGTCTTGGCTGGGTGGCCAAGCAGGCAGCCTGCAGCCAGTGTCAAAGCAATTCAAGAGGTATTGGCACAGCAGTGTCCCCATTAATTTCTGCTTGTCACATGCTGTCATGCAAGTTACACCAGAGAGGAAATGACCGTTAAAAAAAAAAAGTATGCCTGTGGCACTTGGTCCCCTCCAGACATTATCCTCGAGGTTAAACAAGTGGATACAATTAGCTGCTATCCACAGACAGCTGCAGGGAAGGAGAAGCCGAGATCTGGGCCCCACAGCAACGTGTCTTTCCTGTTAGCAAGGAGTGTTGTCTGTCAACATATGCCATATTTTAACCCTTCGTGGAGTTTGAGTAAATTATGACCAGCAGTGTCAGGAAGGTGCTGGTGAAGAGCTATAGTGCTGCTTGAGCAGCATTCTTGTTTAGGGAAAGGGGTTGGTCTGTTGATGCCATTCCTTGTAAGGAGTGGTGTGAGGGGCACTGGAGGAGCATCCACTCATCAGTGATTGATAATTTACTGTAGTTTGTAGATTCTAGCAGGGAGTGAGAGAGTGATTTCTGTGAACTCCTCTCAAAAGCATAGTGAAGTAGTTAAGGGGAGTCACATCCAGCTTTGTAGATTTTCTGGATGGACTGATTTATCTAATTACGTCAGGAGAGCTTCCACAAGGATTGCAACAAGTGATGATCGGCTTAGGAGGTCCCAAAATACAGATGGGGAATGCAGAAACAAAGACTGTGAAGAGGAAGTGGTAATGATGTCCCACAACGAGAGAAGGAAATATATACTATTAGGAGCAATCAAAAATCTTTTTTAAAAACTGAAAATACTAAGCTCTACTGAGAGGTGATAGAGATAGGGGTGTATGCACAGTGCTCCAGAACAGATTGAGTTAGTCAAGTTTAAGTCTGGCTTTTACCTCAGAAGAGGCTCACATCATCAGTCGAAGGAAGAATGTGAGTTGTCCTGTTGAGAAACGTGATTACTAAAGATGCTGGAATTATATGAAAAGTGTGTTCCAGAATTCGAACTGCAGCTCTACCCCAGCTATCCAGCTGGACCTGCTGTGATGCTTAGATACCAAATTTGGGCTGTTGTCAGTCTCTAGACATGTGCTGGAAGGGGCTTCAGAGCCAATGCATACAAATCACAGGTGCTAAGTCATTTGTGTGGAACTTACCAGTTGGGTGAAGCAGTAAAGAGTTTGGAGGATTTCTCGGTTCATTTTCGTCCTCATCTTTTTTTTAGATGATATGAGGAATAAAAGAACTGAGTGTGTAAGAACTTGTCAAACCAGGAAGCAGTGTGAGAAACAGCTGTCTCAATACAGTTATAAAAAGCTTGTATTAAAAGAAAGGAAGTTTCCCAGAAAGTATTTGGGGATGTACAAAACTGATGATATCATCCAGAGATACAGGAAAAAAATCTGGGTTTTTTGCTTATCTTGTCTCAGATCCATAAATTCTGTTAATAGCTATACCTTCTGTTGGTTTTTCTACAGAGCAAAAGAGTGGAAAGGTTTGAGCAGTGAAAAAGACTATTAATCACAGTCACATTTACCCGCTATAAAATTTTCACATACAGTAGAGGTCTTACTAACAGTGCCACATTTGCCAATTTCTGTCAGGTTGTTAAAACAAGTTTCCCCTCTGTTCTCATTGAATTTGCATGTATTTTGTCGTAAAAACACCAGTAGCCAGATAGGAGATACTGTATGTTGCATTTGCATGTCTGGTAATTCCACTTTGATAGGAATTTTTGGTACACTGACTGACTGAACATAAGTAGGACAATAATTACATAGGTTTCCTTTCAGTCATGCATATTCTTCTCATCAAATATAAAAAATAGCAGAGGAAAAAGTAAAACTTGAAAAATCTATATTGCAAAATGACAGGTGTTGAACTATAAAATTAGAAAATTATGTGGAAAGACTTATATATACTTAAATAGTATGCATCCACGTGTGTGCCCAGGCATGTGCATTTACATAGGTGTCCCATAGATGTTAAGTAGACATGTTGTATTTGGTCTTTGGTTCACAGATACTGAGATCAGCATGGAAATCTGGCACTATTAAGATAGTGGTAAAACAGGCATGTACTTAGGCTGAAACTTTTAATGACCCCTAAAATATTAATCCAGGTCCCCTTAAGGAGGGCAGACAGAAGGTTCCTCAGGTGCATCTATTGTCGTCATCTAGTTTCTGCAGCAGTGCAAATTCAGTGGTTCTTTTCTGACTCAGAACATGTTAAACCTACTGTGGTGGCTATGAATTGAATTCAGTCTACACACAGGAGTACGACCATGAAGGAAAATAGTGCCTCAGTATACTGAAAGCTGTGATATATATATACATAAAATTCAATCATAAACTTATGGCAATGAAATAGTATTGTTAAGCCTGAGAGCTTTTCAAAGCCTTTTCTTCCATGGACCCCTATAATTTAGTTAAAATTTTGTATTTTTCCTAAATTTTGTGCACAGTTGTGGTACTTTTCCCTGAGACTGACATATAATGTTTGTGATACACAGGCAGGTCTGTTCATAATAGTGACATTTGCCAGTTTTACTAGTCTGGCTGTGAACTAATTGACTGATTATTGTATTTCACAGTGATTTAAAGGACTTCCTAATCGTAGTTACCTTGCTACTTCCAATAGCAACAAAATAGTCTTCAAAACAGTGTTTTAGAATCTCTACGCATTCAGGTATTGTATCTTTTAAATTGCTACACAAGCAGTTCTAGCCATTAAAAAAAAACCAAACAAAAAACCAGAAAACCAACAAAACAAAAAACAAGACAACTTAGCTATATTTGTTTCAGTGTTTATTGCAGTGGACTACCATAGGTAGCATTGCCTTTAATGGGATTATTCAAAACATTAAAATGCATGTATACATACATGCATATTTTTGTGAGTGTGTATGTCCATAGGGTTCTTCATCCTAACAATTGGATAATCCAGAATCCCTTGCATGATCTGTGCTTTCTTTTTTACAAAAGTCTTTTAAAATAGATTAGAGACTGTTTATCAGAATATATTTTAAAATACCTTTTAATCTACTCTGAGTGTATTAAAGTATCTCTGATATGATTAAAATAATTTTACAATTCAGAGGTAATTGCACCAATATTTTACTTCATATTTAAAAATATATATAATTGTTAATTATTTTCCAGTAGATTCTTTACCTTTAGGGTATCAACATACAAAATTTCGACAACTATTAGACCAATTCCTTGTGTGTGATTGGCAGATATTAATAATGCACTAAATGAATTGTCTGTATTTTGCTCTGCACAGCATTTTACTCTATGAACAGAAAACGAATGTTTTATCTTTTATAGTAAGGTTGATTAACATGGCTAAGTGAGTGGATCATTTGAATGTATTGTTTTCTTATCAAAACAATCAACATATTTAAATTGAACATGCTGCGAAGTTCACATTGTCTTGGTACTCTGTAGTTCATTGACAGGAATATCACAGCAGTCTTCTCTTATGAGGAATTACCCTTAACCCTGTGAATACTTTCATGAAAAGGAATAGAACTACTCTGAGATAAACTGTTGCCCAATGTAATGAAAATTAAGAGCTTTATATCCTGTATATTGAGTTGGATCATGGATGACTCCTGAGAAGCTGTAGTGTGGTTAGGAGAAGGCAGAGAGCGCAGCCTCCTCCTCCCCTTTCTGAATGCCCTGCAGGGAGACTGAGCAGAATAGCTTTCTCCTGAGAGAAGGAACAGGGCACAAAGGCAGGGATCTGTCTGCTCTTACTGTGTCCCAGCCACTGCACCCAGACAGCTGCATGGAGAGGAGCATCCTGCAGCTCCGCAGACAGTGGCAGATTGCGTGTCTGCCCCCACCGTCACAGTCATGGCATTCTAGATAGGCTGGTGTGATGGGTTCCCAGCACAGTGTGAGGACAAGAGTTAAAAAAGAAAATCACTGCGTTTAACAGGGAATCACTACATTATTGCTAATGCCTTTGGGATTCAGTGTAACAACATTAATCATGTCTTTTGCTATTCATGGATCTGTACTGTGTAATTCCTCAGGAATGCCATTGTTTTTTTGGCATTAATTAATGTTGACTGTTTGTTACAAAGCATAACCATAGAAGTGTTGTAATTATTCTGCTTCAAAAATGGGCCTCAGAGAATGTGACAGCTCTTTAAACTTTCCTTCCATCATGCTTAAAATCACTCTTTAAATTGAAACCATTATGATGGTTGAGGGTTCTGTATAATCCTGTAGGATATGAAGGAAGCCTCATCCTGCTCCCCTTTTGCTCAGAGAACGTCCTGTTTCAGTGAGAGGCAGTGAGCCTTTTCATCAGACTGCCTTGACTGATTCATTACACATTGCTGTCTAAAACTCATCTCCTTTGTTTACACTTGTGGTCGCCTTTTACGCAAACACTCCTACAGGAAATGTTCAGGATGAGTATCCCAACACCTGCCACCCAAAATAGGGACATTGCATTCTGCTCAGCAAAAGGAGAAAAATGAGTTAGAGATAGACAGAAACTCTGGGTGAAGGATGCAGGTTGTTGTGCAGCTGCATGAGATACTCCACAGAAAAGCAGGAGAAACATTAGGAGATTTCAAAGATTTCAAAGAGTTTGTTGTGCTTTACAAAATGTCAGCACAGAAATTGAGGAGGAAGAGGAAAATAGGCAGGTAGAAAAAAATTTAAAAAAAAGCCATACAAAGCACTTGTTAGTATAAATTTAGGGTCTGTTATAGTTGACAAGGCTCTGTACTGCATTGCTTTTATTTGGTATTAGGAAGTCCTATCACCATAACAAAGAGCAATCTGGTTAAAGGTTTTTCTTTCTTCACATAGTAGCCAATGGAGGAAGAGTTTGAGCTTCACATAACAAGCAGCCAGTCATAAGTGTATGTTACTTTGGGGTTCATGTGTCTTCTGAAGTCATATTACTTTGGTGTTTTCCTTCAGGTTGCATCTTACTGTGTTCTCCTTTACCAAGACAAAACGTAGTATTCATGCCTTTACCACGGTTGTGGGTTAACCTAGCATTCAAACTTCCACCCAGGAGCTCACTCGCTTCCCCTACCTCAGCTACAGAAAGTAGAAAAGAACAAGAAACAAGAAGGCTCATAGTCTGAGAGAAGAGAGATTGCTTACCAGTCACATCATAGGCAAAATAGACTCATCTTGGAGAAAATCAACTTAGTTTAATACCAGTCAAGATAGATATTGAATTGCTAATTCAGATGGTGGTGAAAAAAGGCAGATGTTCAAATAACACCTTCCCCTGTCTTTTTGCAGGCTACACATCACTTCTGACTGTCCTCACCCCGAGCAGTACAGGAGAATGGAGTGTGAGGGGTTGTGATCAGGCTATAGCAGTTCCTCTCTCCTGCTCCTTCCTCCTCACACTTTCTGCCAGCTCCAGCCTAGGTCCTTTCCACAGGCTGCAGTTTCCTCAGGAATATCTGCCTGCTCTAGTGTAGGTCCTTCATGGGCTGCAGTGTGGATATCTGCTCCACCATGGAGTACCTCCTCTTTCTCCTCTTACTTCTCTTCTTCCTCCTCTCACCTTGGTGTTTCCTGTGCTGTTTCTCACTCCTTTTATTCCCTTTTCCTCTTTTCCTCCATCTTTTTCTTCCCTTTCTTAGTTATGTTTTCACAGAAGCACAGCTGTCCTGGCTGATAGGCCCAGCCTTACACTGCAGTGGATCCAACAGAGCTGGCTGGAGCTGAGTGTGTCTGGCAGGAGACAGCCCATGATCTCCCCTGACAGAGGCCCCTGCAGTCCCAGCTGCTGGTGCCCAGGCACCAACACCACAACGAACTTCACAGTTTCTTTTTTCTTTGAGTAGATATTTGAATGTTTTGTCGTAAGCCATGCCATCCTCTTTTGGGTTAGGCAGGTAGAGTCCTCCTCCAGAGAATCTGGCTGGTCTTAAACAAGTAGTAAGTTACTGCAGATAACTCACAGGTATTTTCTTTGCAAGTCAAGAAGGTTGGTGACTCTTAAAGAATCAGAGTGGTATTTGAAAGCCAATGGCTTGGAAAGGATTTATGTATCAGACACTGGAGGAAGATTAAGAGGGGTCAGTGAAAGATAGAGTCAAGAGGGGATAGGACAAGGTGGAGACAGAAGTCTGTAGGAAGTCAGGGCTTTTTGCTCCTGCTGCCCCTGAGTGGGGAAGTGCGTGCTGTGAAGCTCCCTTTGGCAAAGGCAGCAGCAGCTGCTCAGCCTCGCCCAAGCCTAGCCCCATCCTCCTTGATGGTAGAGGAAGAATATGCAGAACGTACTTCTGTGTATTATTGAGACTCATGACATAATACGGTGTTGCTTGAAAAGTTCATCATAATTTGGTCCTGACTTCACTGCTGATAAATTCAGTAAATATTAGACTGAGCAATCATTGTCAATACCATATATGGTGGAACAGGCAAAGATACAGCATATCCATAACAAATTTTGCTCCTCTTTCCATTATGAGGCTTTTACAAAAATTAAAGCTATATATTTGCCTCTAAAGAAAGTGTGTTTGTTTGTTGCATCCCAAATAGCTTGGTTTTCCAGTTACAGATAAATATTTTAGATTTCTGCATAGACTGCATTGAAAATGTAGCCTGAAAAGGAAGAAATTGTAAAGCCATGATTGTATGAACATAACCACTGGGGGATAATGTACATATCTTCAACTTGAGCAACAGCAGCCATCATAGGTTTTGTAATATTAGAGCATGACAGAACTGTGTAGTCTGAAACAACAGGCACATTCTGTGTCTTGTGTTTGTAAACATGCACTGTCCAAAGAACATCTGATAGACGTCAGTAGAGGTTTGATCATGACTCATTAGAGCTTGTTCCATTAATCTCGTAAGGCATGAAACTTCTTGTTTGTGGAATAGAATTGATCACTTTTCAATTAAATTTTTAAATATGATTTTATCTGTAATTCCGAAGTGCAGTATGCCTCTCTACCACAGAAAATTTCTCAGTGAAAAGCAGACATGGAAAAAACTAATCCTTGAGGCTCATGAAGACTCTCTTGTAGTTATTTCTATATCATAGTAATTGAGATAATACTGGGTATTCATCACTAATAAAAACGGATCCATTTCCGTCAGATGAGTGGAATTATCCTGATTTAATTAGGTAGTGATCTGGTGTGTGCATGTTTACGGCTTTTATCCAATTTGCTAGCAAAGGTTAGTATCTTCTGGTGTTAGTTACAGTGTCAAAAAAAGCACACAGCCCAGACTGAATCTGATGTTTCTTGCAAGTGGCTGAGCAAGAGAATGAAATCATTTCTCAAATGTGAGGCCT
>NW_020884880.1:2072767-2160293 GCF_003945725.1 Corapipo altera | reverse complement strand
CAAGTGGCTGAGCAAGAGAATGAAATCATTTCTCAAATGTGAGGCCTAATGGTTTTTGACTAGGCTTGTGTACAGCACAAAATTAATCATTCATTATGGATAAAAAACCAATTTAAAATTCTCTCTTTTGTTTGCTTTGGTACTGAAAATCCATTTGTGCAAATAAGTATCAAATTCTAGGCTGTACTATTTGGGACTCTATTTAAAATGCGTAATAATAAACCCATGTCATGATTTTGGCTTCTGCTCTTTTTCTAAGTTGCTGGGAATTTAAAAACAGGACAAAAATGAATCAAAAATACCAAATAGTCTTTTTACATCCAAGCATCCTTCTTTACACACATGAATCTCCGGGCTGTTCTTCCAACATAATTTTAAACTGAAATCTGTTCATACCTGTAATGGTAAGTAATAAACATAATCAACAGTCCAAAATGAATACTAGAGAATAGCCTATATGGACTAATTCTGGATTTCCTGGAAGAGAAAATACAGCATTTTTTTCCCCCTCAGTTTTTCTTCTTTCTAACACCTTTTAAATTTACAGTTTCCTGGTACACTTTTCTGCAGCACATCTCATTTTTTCTGTGTGAAAAGAACTTCTGTAAATGATATTCATCTCTTGAGTCCTATGAAGATATGAAGGGAAAGATATATCACTTTCCATTTTCAAATATTTTCTTCTTTTACCTGTGCCTGGAAGAAGACTGCTTGCAACTTGCTATGAACAGAGCAGAAGTGTGTTTACTGTGCTTGAGGAAGAAAGTCGAAACAAAACCAGCATCAGTTATAGGAAAAAATATTCTTGATATGTTTGGTAACTGCAGGATTGAGTTTACATACTTGACAAATGAGTAGGGTGCATAAATGTCACCAAAAAGGGACTTGCCAGGGTCTACTGACTAATCCTTCAGTTCTTTAAATGATTTTTTTGTTCAATATTATGTCTACCTGGAATAAAAAAGTAAAAATAGGCCCACATTCAATTAAACAATTAAGTTCGTACTTAAAATAACCATACACTTCAATGTTTTTGGTGTGTTCTTCACATCTGCAAGACTGATCCAGACTGTTGAATTTTGATATAAGTTATAATGACAGGGAGTGAGCAGATAGGACATGTATTAATTCTGCTGATGAATGAAACCCACAGAGCTGTAGTCCTAGTTCTTACACAAATTTCTGAACTGCAAAGGAAAATAACATAAATATAAGAGGATTAAATACACTTTGTATATTTGTTTTAAAGATGTAATCTGTATTATACCAGTTATCGAAATTATCAGATCTCAATTTTTTCTGAGGAAGCAAAGGAAATAAAAGGCATCAGCTAACAGGAAATGGGGTTCTCGGTTTACCACCATCCTTCAGAGGTGATAATAATTAAATGCTGTCACAGCATCCATAGCTCCACTGTAGAATCTCCATCATCAGAGTCTTCAAATAAAAACTTTTATTTATTTATGAGCAGGCTGTATACAGAGGTGGCCATCTTTTATCAGAGGTCAGGTTAGAGCTTCCAACCTTAATACCTATACATTTTATAACATTTTCTGTAAAGATGATCAGGGAACATTACGGGAAAATAATAATTTTGTGTTAAATTATATAGCAGTGTCTGTAAAGTGTCCCTTAAAAATGCATCCAACTAAAGCGGTATTATCAATTTGAATGTTTTGAGCTATTTTTAAACTCCTTTTCAGATATAATTCCTTTTAATAGAGCCTTGAATATTTACTTGAAACATGCCCAAGTCCATAGAGAAGAACAAAAGCAACCAACTTCAATTTATCCTTCTTCCCTTTTCTCATATTTCATGCCACACCCTCTCCAAGATCATATTGGTTGCTAATAACAGGATTGGCAGACACCCTGCTGCATGGCTTATGGAAAGGGCATATGTCACCAGCAAACACAGAACTGAAGTTTCATGAGCTCAAGTCAAGTGCATACAGAAAATAAACTTTATCTGGTTTGTTTCTTTCTTGTTGCAGCATCTTCTTGTAACTGCCTGTTTTGCAAATATAATTCTCAAGTTGACATTATAATTCTAATTTGGAATTCAGGGGATTTCTAGTATTTGGTTTTGAGTCTGTTGGTTCATTCTTTTCACATTACTAAGATTAATGTGAAAACATGAGTATAGATCAAATAGTTTCTTCAGCTGTGGAAATGTCATGGAAGATTGTATCACTATAACAAAACAGAAAGAAAAACGAGAACTGTTAGGTATTATTATTACACTAATTTAGTGCTAAACTTTCATCTAAAGATAGTTTCTGTACTATTCAGTAAATTCTGTACAACAGGTTTTGCCAAGTGAACTTTTTCCCTCTATAACATTAAATCCTGAGAAGTTTGTCATTTAAACGGTTTTTCTGATTGAAACAGATCTTTGTTCCTGTTGAAATGAGTGATAAAATTTCACTTCACTGGGGCAGGACAAAGCATAAACTAGTGAGATGGAAAATAGTGTGTGGTTTAAAGTTAAAAAAAAATTACTATGTATTTTTTTTTACTTGAATAGCATTCTTTTAAAGTTGTCCTGGGATTTACAGACATACTTTTGCTATTTCTTTTAAGTATATTGACTAATCTTAATACTTCTGTCAATCAGCTTCAGTTCAACTAGAAACAATACACTAAGGATACCTGTTCAAGTCTGTTGGTTGTAACAACATCCTGTCCATTTTATATTATTAGTTGGTTTTATCTCCTGTGCACATATTTAGGTTGATATTTAGTAAATCAGTTTTGCAGATTATGACAAGGAGTTTGCTTGTCTGCCTGGCACTTCCTCTTGATAATTGCATATTAATTTCTTCTTTATGTGTAGGATATGATGCTTCAGCTGTTTCGGGGACTGGATTTTCTGCATTCGCATCGTGTGGTGCATCGGGACCTGAAACCTCAAAATATCCTTGTAACCAGCAATGGGCAGATAAAGTTAGCTGACTTTGGCCTTGCAAGAATCTACAGTTTTCAAATGGCTCTTACCTCAGTGGTAAGTTCTCAAGGCTTTTTTTTTTTCTTTTAACCTAGCAGAGTGAACTATCTCTACAACTGAAGTTACTTGTGTCTCTGAAAAAAATTACTTTCCAACCAGGAATGAAGTTGTGGTTACGTTGTACAAGTAATTGATTACTGATTGCTGGCTCTAAATTAAATCATGACTGATTAGTGAAGGATAGGTATGTGCTAGTTTTCTGAAACTCCATCAGTCAAGCTTCTGTAGTGACTTCTTTTGTACATTAAGTCAGACAGGTAGAGTTGAAGTTTCTGATCCCGAGGTATCTTGCCGCACTGTCATGCTCTGATTTTCCACCTTTGTGAATATGGATTCAGTGCTTCCTTCTGTATGTTACTGAATGATTCCAAATAGAGCTGTGCTGGAGGAAGCTCGAGTGGACCTGGCAGCCAAAATCACAGCTATTTCCCAAGCTAGCTGTTCAAGAGCACCCCCAGCATCACTAGGACCCCTGCCACTAATGCCCCTCTCCCAGCGGCTCTCCTGGTTGTCCTTGGCTCAGACATGAGGTCACTCACAGAAGGTCGAGCTCTCTCCTGCATTAATGCTGAAGATGCCCTGCTAGCTCCTCACTTTTTGACCCCATTTCCATATTTGCAGGCCCTGCCCCCCAGTCAGCTGCTGTTAGTTTGGGACAGCATCTCTGAAGCATGTTGAAGAGCAGCCATGCTGTGTGCGTGTTTGGTATCATTTAGGTTTGTTGCCTGCTCATGATTTTTTTTTGCTTCCATTTTCTATTCTGAATATCACAACTGCCATGACAGTATCACTTACGATAACAACAGAAAATGGAGAACTGCTAAGAAAAGAAACTGAAAGGATGCTCTTTGCATTTTACATCATATTGTAGAAGTGAGCCTGCCTCATGTTGATAAAAAGCAATTTATTCTTATTATTAGTTACTACAGGGGTCTTCCCATTGTTATGTGATGCAGCTATGGACACTTGGCTTCAGTGTGAATGAAGGCAGGAAGCAACAGAAAATTATATGATCATTTTACTAAGCATAGGAAAGTGTCCTTGTCATATAAAGCATATGTAAACCTGTGTTTTGGGACTAGGTTTTTTCATTGCCTGTAGGACTTAGTCTAATTCAAAGCTGGAGGAATCTGTTTGCTGAGATCAGTGAAGACTGATCATGTAGTACCTCAAAACAGAGCTTTGAAGAAAACGAGAGAAAGGTTCTTCCTGAATTGACATAATTTTTTGTTTCCCAGTTACCAGTAGCAGCTTCAATTGATCCATAAAATTATTTAAGCTAAAATTGCAGAATATTGTTAGTTTTCCAGCAGGATGTTTTTGAAAAGTTCTTCATATAATAAGGAAAAAATATCTACAGAACGGAGCAGGAGTTTGCCCATGATCATGTAGCCTTCATAGGAAGGAAGGTCAAAAGAAATAGAGTGCATCTACCATGGCAAAAGACCTGCTTGTAAGAAAACATTGCCAGAATTACTTTCTAAAGGATGTACATGTACTCAAGTATCCAATACTTGCATGCTAGAAATCATGTTTTAAAACCCATTAGCTAGTACCCTTGGCATTGCTGTGAACAAGAGTTGCTCAGACTAAAGGATTATCTACATGAAAGTTTGTACTGTGTTCACATAAGCATTCCGGTGTCATTGCAGTTATGCTAAAGAATATTAAAATAATTGAATCATTCAGTGACAAAGGATAATCAAGTATTAAAAACCATTGGCCATGGCTTTTTTAAGTTAAAAATTTATTGTTTTAACACATTTAGTGTTTAGCACCTTCAAAATAAACTTTTGTCTGGGTGTGTAGAAACTTACACAGGAGTGTTGCTTAGAATGTGATAAATGTGGTATGGTTTTAAATGTCAGTCTTCATTGCTTCTACAGACTGATGGTCAGAAACTTGTACTAAATGTGTATTAGGCATCAGTTTTTCTTTTCTGATTTTAACTTTTACCTTTGTCTACCTGTTTGGGTGTGCAAATTCTTCTTTTTTTTTCCCCCTCCGATGAAACTCAGTACAGAAAACAAAACTAAAAAAAATCCAACAAACCAAAACTCCCAAATTTCTGGTTTTTAAACTTGAAGACATTCTTGATTTTACCATTCCTAAAATAGTGTAAATTGTAGTTATTCACCAGGAAGTGAGTAAACTTTCATTGACTACAGCAAGACCAGTTTTGTTTTGAACTGTTTGCAGAAAAAAAACATAGCATTATAAAAGACATTATAAAAGCTAATAAAATCCTATCTTGGAAAGTGATAGTGCAGACAGCCTAGTGATAAAAGGCCCATTGCATGTGCTATAATTGTGATTGATAAAAGGGCTCTGCAGTGTTTCCTTCAGAAGAGAACCTTACTGCAAGATAAACTACAAGAATCATCTTTTGAAGTGTCAGATCGTTCCCAAGATGCATCCTCATTCATTGCTCACAAAGAAACTCTTCAGATGGGAAAAAAAGAGCTTGCCATGAAAGTAATCCAGTAAAAACTGATCCAGCCCAAGTGCTCTGGATGCTGCAAATGGTAACTTCAAAGCAATCTCTCTCTAACAGCCAGTTATTTACACAATGCTAAAGAATCCTTCTGGCAGACTGGTTATCCAGGCATATTGCTGTCATTTAAAGAAACCTCTTGATATTTCTATCAGTGAATGAATAAAAGATTCAAACAAATGTTATGCAGGCTTGGGGGGGGCAGGGTGGAGATCACTGCTCCCAGCTGTGTTCGAACTGAGAACTGATATGGGTCTGAAATAACAGCAACTAGAAAGAATGAGGTCGGGCGGGGGTATCTCAGATGGTGGGTAATAAGGCATGCTTTTGGTTTCATACAAAGTTAGACTATTTTTCAAGTGTTGGTCTTGGCCCTTGGGGAAATTTTGAATAGGCTTTGTGGTAACAGAGAAGCTCTGTAGGACAGAGGAGGTGGATTGATGTGACTGTAATTTTAGAGCTTGATAGCAAAAGCTAATGAACTGTCACTTTTTTCCTGGTGCAGAAAAATAGGCACTTCATTCTGCCTTTCTCTGAGCAAAGGAGCAAGTGGGTGTCTGGAAAATCTGAAGTTGTATTATGAAAAAGAAGTAATCCATTTATCTATTTCTATTGACTTCTAACTGCCTTAAAGAAAGGAAATGAAGCTGAATCATTGCATACAAGAATGTTAAGTGAGATAAGTACACACAACTGTGATCACGGCATCTAGGTGGAGCTGAAGCTGTCCAGCTTTTAAAACCTGGCCAGCATCAGGATCTTGAGTGAAACTACCAAAATGTTAAGCATTTGTAACACACAATACTTTCTTTGAAAACATATGTGATTTACCACAGGTGTAACTTAGGTGCAACTGAGCTGCACTTAGGTGCAACTCATGAAATTCCAACAAAATTGATTTATGTCTTCCTTTTTAAAAAAACTCACTTGTTTTCAGATTTACCCAGCATTAGATGGGAAAACGCATCACTTTCTCTGCTGATGCTCTAAGTTGTTGAATACTAGACCTGGCTAAATAGATTTTTAAAAAGAGAAGACACAAAAAATCCTGCAGCTGCTATCAGTAAATAATTTTATATTATGCTAGCATTTTATTTCAATGTTTCTTCAGGATAAAAACTTTCCATTTCTGGCAGTCACTTCAGTGCAAATGGTTTACATGTCACATCATGCAGGAACTTGGATTTCATTTTGTTGTTATAGTAGCAAGGGAGCATAAAATAATTTTTGCTAACTGGCTTACTTTGTAAATATAAATATATAAATTAGTTACAGCAACAAAAACAGCAACAAAAGAAGATAGAAAAAGCCTCTTTCAAAGAGGAATGAGTACTTCCCTGTTTTTTGCCCACTGTTTGATTGTAGTTTTCTAATAAATGCCACCTCTTAGTAAATAATGTAAATGTTAACTCTTGTCTGAGCCAATATGATTGATGAGAGCCGATGCAAAGAACTTCTTTTGCGTTGCCTTGGTTTTGTCTCTTTTTTTCCCTTTTTTGTGGTCACCGCTTCCTGTGCTTCCCAAAATCCACATATTTATTTGCATGTCATATACACCCTGCACAGCCCATTCCTATGTTGGATATGTTCCAGCAGACCAGGAGTGTCTTGCAGAGCAGCTTTAACCTGAGATACGTTGACTATCCCTAAATGGACCTGATTTGGCAATCTATTTAAAGTTCACAGTTATCATCAAACACAGGAGGAGACCTGTGGAAATTAGGCAACCACCTGCCACTGGTTAAACTAAGTGAAAATGTGGGCTATGTTAAAGAGTGTCCTAATGATATTGGTATGGTGATACTTGATTTTGTTTCATACATGATTTGATAAGAGCATAACTCATCCTCCCTCTGATAGGTGGAAGTGACATTGTTTTGGTATGCACTGAGCCTTTGCTGTTGTGAGATTTAGGCCCTCATCTCCAATTCTTTCATTATGGTGCATTTTTCCAGTCCACCCAAATGTTCCTGAAAAGGAAAATGAGTCACAGACAGACATCCAGTGGATCAAAATATGTGGTTTTGAGCTTGTCAATGCTGTTGCTGCGAGTTTGAGGCTATTTAGGAATGCAGTATGATTAAAATTATTGGCTTATTGTTATACACAGTTCTGTATAACAAGTCCATGTATCTGGCTTTGTGAAAAAAAGTTACTTTTTCTGATATTTTAACATCTGGAGGGATCTTTATTGCATCCTCCCAACACCCCGTAGGAAAGTTATTTCCATCACATAAAATGAGTCATATATCTCTGGAGTCATCTTAGGAACTCAAATCATTATTGGCACATTGACAGTAAAGTCTGCAGCTGGCTAAAAACATTTTTATATATATTTATGATGCTGTCACTCAGTTCAGATGTTCCCTAAGAGGGCTCAGAATTATATGAAAATAATGACAAAACAGGTTGTTCTCTGTCACAATATTAATCAAAGGGCAATATGGAAATATATGTGGACAGAAATAGCAAATTAGAAGTTTCTTATATTCATCTGCATTATGATCTTATAAGATCATTTTCAAAACCAACTATTAATTTTTGTTGGCCATCGTAAGAAACTTTAAAGTCTTTAAGGCTTGTCTGGAAGAGCAGTACTAGCTGCTCTCATGAAGAGACAGAGGATTTATGGCAAGATTGTTATTTTTAGAGACACATCCTAGAGATAATCTACGGGTGCTGTTTCACAGTTGGCATATGTAGATATAACACTTCTACTGCTGCTGAAAAGGGTGGTCCTGCTTTTGACTATGCACTCCCATCACTTCCCTCACATCGGCAGTAGTGGTTGCTCCCTTGCAATCAGACTGAAAATGAGCCTTGTAAAGGTAGTTGTTAATTTTCAGGTGGATTAGTGAATGCAAATCACTGCACAGCCACGTGAATAAAGCGCACACAGAGGAGAGTGAGCAGAAAGATGGGGTCATCCACTCCCTAGACACCACAGTCTTAGATTTGTTGGAGTCAGTTATGAAACCACATCTGAAGTGTTCAATTAAGGACCCAAATAACTAACTCAAAGGCGGAAATGTTTTTCAAAACCTCACAGCTCATGCTGACTTACACTGTTTTGAAGATGTTAAATGAACCAGCTACTGGTTCATTTAAGGCTATTTCTGTATCTGACTGTAACAAAACTTTTAAGGGCATCTGTATCAATGTTTGAAGTATTTTTTACCAACTCTGTGCCAAGGCCTGGGTTCAGGACTCTGTGCTGTTCTCTGCAGCTGATGCCACAACTCACCCTTGAGACCTGTGAGGAATGCAGGGAATGCAACCCTCTGCTCTGATTCAGGCCCAGGTTTATCATGAACCATAAAAAGCCTATCTTTTAATCTTTCAAAGAAAGTAAATTATTTCACAGTAAACAAGCAAATTGGCTCCATATGCGACTATTTTCTGTGCCCAAAAACTCCTTTCCAGCGTTGCAAACATTAGAATATATAGTATGTGAGGAGAGTTTGTACATACTGAGCTGAGCATGTTTTGCAGCCCTGCAGCTGCACAAGTGCAGCCTTGCAGAATAAATTTACCTTGTGCTGGTGGAAAAAAAAAAGGAAAAGAGGCACAACTTTGAGCACAGTTCATATCAGAACAAAGGAAGTTTTTGCTGAGTTGGGCCAAAGTTTGACTATGTGCTTTATAAAAGGATAATGTTCAACAGAGGATGCTTATGAAGGAGAGTAAGAAAGAGCTTTCAGCAATCAACTTTCAGAAATGTAGCAATTTCCAGTGCTGGAGCTTGTGTCTGGATCATCTTCTGTAATAATTACTCAAGTACCTATCTTCCATAAAGTAATCTACTTACTTTCTGAACCATTTCTGCTTTGGGCTGCAGTTAACTTTGGCACTGTGAGAAAAGCTCTATATTTTGTTTTAAATTTGATACCTGATAATATTACTTAATATTATCCTCTTATCTTTTTGAGTCATACCCTTTTCACTTTAGGGTGAAATTTGGTGGTAGTTTGCAACAGCACAGTTCTGTTGATGCAAGAAAAATGTACTCAGTGCAAATAGGCCTTCACATGTTGATGTGAAGATAAAATGACCTCTTTCTCTTTCATGTAATAAGATACAGTATACATTGCTAGTAATGGTATAGAACTGCATTATGGTTTTCAAACAAATATCTGGTGAGCAGACTGTAGGATATAGAACTGAATTTGTAAGGAACAGACTGTGTTTAATCTGCTTTAAAAAATGGGGACAGAGGTTGTAGAAGGGGAAAGGGAAGGCAGAGAATTACTACTGCGTATTTTCTCTAGATTATAAAAGAGCATCCCGCTTTTGTGTGACTGTACTTCTATCTTCTGTTTTCAGATGTAAAAATATGTGTTGCGTTTCCCCCACCCAGTAATTTACATCTTTGTACTATTTTTCTGTTGATTTAAGTGGGTCTGTTTTTACATCTACTCCCAGTGATAATTGAGTGGGCTGGATTGTAAAAACAATTTGATTGTTTGACAAGGTCTCTCCCTGTGTATTTACAAAACTGTTCCCACATAATTTCAAACCATCCTGAAACACTAAAATGCAGCCTCAGGTTATGCTCTTATCAGAGCACACTGAGTAAACAGGCATGGGCCTGTTTGGTACTTGAATGTGAGACAGCCAAAGGAAGAGGAGCAGACAAAACAGCATACTCTTCTTGGAGCTCCTGCTATTCCAGAGTGAAGACAGGTGTCTGTACAGTGCTGACAGAAATGCTCTTAGGGCTTAATGTGTAATAAAAATGAGTCACTGACACATTTTTGCTGTGGCAGGGAAGTAACCATAAATTTCCTCTGTGCGCTGGCCAAAGTCCTGCTGTAGAAGATATTTCTAATTGAGAACTCTCTTGTAAGGTACACCCCAGGAAATTTATCTTAGCCTAACAGTATTTAGTACTTGCTCAGTATTGGTGGTATGGAATTCTTGAGGTCAAAATGAGAAGAGCTGAGAAATCATCCAGTCCTTTTGTGAAACTAGCAAGATTGTTCTATTGTGTCATTTCTAATGTTTTGCCTCTGTTAATTTCAAATGTGCCAAGAAGTATGGATTCCATCACTTCCCATGGGAACCTGTTCCAAAACCTCTGTATAAACTTTCTCAGAGAGTTTCCTTGATGTCTAGCCTTCAATTTCCCACTCTTAATTTAACTCCATCCTATTATTTGTTATTATATGCTGATGGGTAGTAGATGACCCTGTAGTTGCATTAAAGAAGTCAGTTACATATTTCTGTATACATTCATCCTTGCAAAATGTGGTAAGATATATCATTTGATAAATAGTGAAAGTGTAATAGCCCTAGATTTTCCAGATTGCAGTAAATTATAGGACACCAGAGAAATCCACTAGATTTCTCTAGACTTCCCATCTTCAACATTTGGAGAGGAGGAAGATAAGTTACACTAAAAGGATTATTGAGCTACAAGATAAATTCCTCAATATCTTACAAATAACTTGGTAGCAATCTGCAGAGATCTCATGCAACCTAGGAGTCACCATTTAGATGAACGAAAAGAGCAAATGGAATTTTAGACTGTTATAGGTAGGATATTTTCTAAGAAATAATAAAATACTGGTGTCACAACACAAATTAGTTCATCAGAATACTAGTTTACTTTCTGTGTGGTTGAGAGATGATTTTGAACAAGAACAGCCATTTCTGTCTAATGATTAGGGAACAGGGGACACTCTTTTCTGTGAGGCAAGAAGAATCTGACTTAATTTAACAAAATTAATCATAACAGTAGATACAATTCATATCTAAAAACATGATCAAGGACCCTGAGAGGGAGAACACATTAGAACAATGATGGCATGAGAGCTAGTTAAACTAACTTACAGAACTTTAAATAACTTAAATAATTTTTGACAGGAAGTTAGAAAACAAAATAGTGAGATTCTGAAGCAGCCTATAGTAGGACCAGTGCAGGCAAGAAATATAAATGACTTTGAGAAGGAGCTTGATGAATTTCTGTGATGCAGTTGGCAAATCTTGGTGGCTGAGTAGTCCATTCCAGTTCCATATCTCTGTATTTACCCCTTCAAGATAGTCAGCTTTGTCAGAAATGCGCATCACGAGCTCCACTCTTAAAGGAAACAGCTTTCAGCAGGCCAGATGGATTGGCATAAATGTCAGAGCAAAATTCTTTTACCAAAGAAAGAAATGCTGAGCTACTTGACTTTATTGAGACAGAGCAAATAACGGAGATGGTCTCATAAACCAAAGGAGGCTACAGTTAAAATAAAGGCTAGCATGAAAGCAGAAAGAATTAAAAAGAGATAGAAAAGAGAGAGACCCTTCACTAAAGAAGAAAAAAAAACAACTTAAAGGTTTCACAAGTAGTAATGAAAGATAATCTGAAAGCAAAAATTGCATCCTTGTTGGTACAGCAAGTTGAAAAAGTCCAGATGGAGTGAGAAGTCTAATTGCAATGTTCCCCCATCTGGAAATGGGATGAACCTGGCAAGTCATCAGTGAATGACAAGCAACCTGACTTCTGAAAACCTGGACAGAAGGCCTTCCATGAAACAGGGGATGCCAGAAAAGCTTGGATAAACTTGGAAGTAGCTGACAAAAATAATCTTCAACAAGGACTTGAGCAGAAGAATCAGCATGTGCAAGTAAGCAGAAACATAGACTACTGTGGAAGTAAACACCTGGACATAAAAATGAACCTGCCAGGAGACTGTTGATGTTTATGATTTTTTTACTTTGTGCATCCTGCAGACTTACATTTTTGCAGCTCAAATAATAGAAAATCCCAGGGAAGCTGACTGCATTGTACTCTACAGGTATGGTGAGGAAAAGCAGCAGAAAGGAGGACTTCTGGTAGCCTTTCTAGGTAGCCTGGCTCTGACAGAGTTTCAAAATTTATACTCAGCCACAGCTGTTCAAACCTCCTGTTAGGCCATGATACATATGTCAGGAACAGGCATCATTCTGAATGGGCTGGATACTAAGAGCTACAGAGAGGAAGAAGATAGAGACACCCAGGGACACTTGCATTCTTACAACACACAGATACCACAGAGCCTGATGGTGACTGGGTTTTGCAATCAAGGTAAAGCAAAGAAGCCAAAACACTCTGGGGATCTGTAAGATCTCTGAGGTGATACAGCTGCAGCAGAATTTGCTTGTCTGAAACTCTAGGGGAACAATTCTGTTTAAAAGACAATGGAAAAAGAGATTCTGATCTCAAAAATTGTATTTGTTTGTAAGTAGAAAAAATACTATGGTTTATAAAACAGGAAAAATTCACTTAAGTGCCAAGATTAAGAAATAATTCAGTTAAATATAAGTGCCATGGAAGATAATTGCAGAATGCTTTTCAAGACTACAAAACCAGATAGGACATACTAGTATATATTAAAAACTCCCAGTATAGTTCAGTAGATTGCTCCTGACTGAAAGTCAAACCTTGGAGGTACAGGCAGGGCCTTGAGTTTTTGTTTAGGTCTGTCAGATGAGTAGCAGTAGTCAAAATTGGTCTAGTAAAATGTATGGTTCTATGAAATATGCAAATCTTACCATCAGTTAGTTACTGAATGAGACATGCTAAAAAATGGAGAAGATTTGAAAATAAAACGATTGTTCTAAAATGCACATAGAAGTTGTCCACTGCAAAACTGGGAAAACTGAACTTGAAAATGGAGTCTGTAGAATGTGAGTGTGAATTAGAACAGCTAAAGGAGCAGATAAATTAACCATGGCACTGGATTTTGCTATTTCTGCAATGAATGCAAGGCAAGCTTGTTCTACAGATAGTCTGTGAAACACCCTTTAACTTGTGATCAGCATAGAAGAGCTGATTTGTGGAGAATTGGTTTGCAGTCAGCAAGTTGTTCTGCTCTCCGGGGCAACTATCGTAACGACATCGGCATCTTGTAGTAGCTTTCCAGTAAAGATGAAAAAAACAATAAAAAAATGGAGTGACTGCATATTATCTGAAGACTCGGTACATTTTTTGCTTTTAAAGTTCAGATTGATTTGAAACAGAATCAGAGTTTTCATCATTTACTGAGCCTGAGTGACAAAGAACAGATGATGAAAAGAAAAAAACTCAACACAAACTAGCATTACAAAACATGAGCAATTAATCTAGGAAGCACAGAAACAGGAGAAAACTGATGCAAAAAAAGAGGTAAAACAACCGCATGCAAGTTCCTGCTGATTGTGTTCTGAGGTCATGTTGTGGATTTAATAGAGGAATAACGAGAGTAGAGTCTTAGGAAGCAGGAGATATTTTTTGATTTAACAAAGATATAAGTTGTACCATGTGGGCCCGATGCAAGATTGTTACCATGGAAACCTGCCATGTAAACACCTCATTCATTGTTTACCAGCAGGAAAAAAGAAATAAGTTTTGAAGAAATATGTAGAGACAGAGATGTGCCTTCAGCTAGTTCTTGGGCTTTATCCTTAGCTATGATTCCAAAACAACAGCACCATATTTTGTATGGGTATTGTCATCCAAAATTAATAGTTTTATCCTAAAACAGTTATTGTTTATTACAGTGAATAATAGTACCCTTAATGCAACAGTACTTGCTTTTCACCTTAACTAAGTAGATAGTGTCGAGGAGGTCCAAAGGATGGAGGGAAAAGTACACTAACCTCAAAAAAAACTTTAGAAGCAATTCAGAGCAAGGGGTCTTTGGCTGGGACAAGCTCAGTAGCTAGTGGAAAAGACAGTCCACGATATTTCTTTCTCCTGTCTCCACTGATTCTTCTGCTATGCTTAAGGTAAATGACCTGGTTTTGGAAGAAACATTTTTAACCGGATTATTCCTAGCACAAATGATCTGAAAATACAGATGTTGTGTTCTGCAGAACAGGAGGAAGAACGTCTAGTGGACAGTGAGTTGCTTCCAAAAGAAGTCTTTTACCTTGCACACACAGTCTGTGACTGGAGGAGTTTCTGCTGAAGACAAGAAACTTGCAGCTCTACAGAGCTGTCAGCTCTACAGCCACTCATTTGAACAGAACATCAGAGATGTTTATTTATGCATCAACCAACATTGCAAAATTATTGCAAAATTATTAACCGTATAAGTTAACAAAAGAGTAAGACTTTTTAATTTTCAGTGTTGGAAATAGTTTTTAGGAGTTCTTCTCTCTTTGCGTATCCCTTTTCAAAACACTTTCAAAGCTGTTGTCACTTGTACTGAATACAAATCCTGGAGCTTACAATTCCATGGCAGTATTGACACAGAAACACCACAAATTTGGATGATGATCGCAGTAGTATGGAAGGAACTTATGCCACTCAGCAAAATCCAGACATTTAGAGGTGCTTAAATCTTTAAATTATCTTAACTGTCGTTAGTATGAGGGAAGGTTTGAGGATAGGACAGATTATGTGCCTTGGTCAAGTTCTGATTGCAAGTGCAACCCTAAGTGGAACCATGAGGAATATGTTGGCAAAGAAACCTCAAAAGTTTTATTTTCTCCTTTCATGTAGTTCACAGAAGGATGGATGTTTATGGCTTATCCACTGAGGCAGCTGGAATGATCCCCTGTTCAGTTAAAAACTTCCAGACAAGAGCATTGTGATATGTGAGATGAAAAGTTGTTTGGCATGTGGAATTTAATATCATCTTTGAGTAACAAAATGATGATAGCAGATGGTATTAGTCTGGAAGTTAAAGATGACATACAGAATCAACAAGGAGTGTGGAGAAACAGCAGGTGATAACTACAGGTATCAGTTAAAGAAAGATTCAGCTGTGCTTGTTGAACTGTTGCACATTTTGGGACTGGGAAATCCCTTTTTTAACCTAGAGGAAGAATTTTATTCAGTGGAGGGCACAGAGAAAATGGAAAACAAGTGCAGGCTATGCACTTGTACAGCAAAGAAGTTTCTTCCCAGGAGAAAGATAGATCCAACTGGCTACAGTATCACTGAGAGCAGCAGTGAGACACACAGCTGCTGATGGAGAAGCCTGTCAGTCAATGCAAAGTGTTACGGGTAGGCAGTTTTTTGAGATCGTTGAAGATACCACAAAACAAGGAACCAAGAGGCCTGACAGGAACAGAACTGCTGTCTAATTAATTCTTCACTAGTTATGGCATCCCAGGCATAAGAGGAAATTTATGTCAGGAATGTGCAATTTTGAAGATTTTCAAACAAAACAGGAGTTTAGCTGCGTACCTTTGTAGAACATCACAAAAGGGACTGGAATCATCATCTAACTTTCATTATGATAGCATACAGAAGTCATTAAACCTATAGTATGTCTCAACATTCATTTTGGCTAGGTATGAGCTAATGATCTACATTTATATCATGCACACTGCATGGATCTGCAGGGACCATGGTTCTCCTTACAGGAGTCAGCAATTAGGACCACTTGGTTGATGCAGAAACTGTCCAAAGAGCTCATCTCTTTCTGAGGAAAAGTTGGTAATAACCTCTCATAAGTTAAAAAGGCTCACTGGCTTATACCATGTGCAAAAGCTTTTAAAAAGGGGGAGTTGGTACTGTCCCGGAGGGATAGGAGAAATTAGGGGATAAAAATCAATGCTGAAGAAATTCAGAGTGTATTACTGTCCAATGCTGACCTGAATAAATGGAGTGGTCAATAGGAAGTCAAGAAATGGTTCCCGTAGCAAACTCAGCATTGTCCAACCAATCCCCATTGAGCACCTATCAAATATGTATGCATGCTGCCAAAAGGAAGTTGAAAAAACTGTAATAGTGATACATTCCTAGTTAGGATAAAACTATCAGGGTATGTCCCAGACAACCTATTATTATTTAAAAGCAAAATCTGTCTCTTGGAGATATCTGAGAAAGAGTTGAAAGGAAAAGCACAAAGGCGGAAGAACTGTAAAGGGACTTGGAAGGCCACATCAATATCTCCTGACATAGAAATAGTGTAAGTGGGGTTTATCTGACAAAGTGTAAACATCTAACTCTAAGCTAGTCCACTGAGTAAGTAGTCTAGTGGTAATCAAAGTATTCTCCTAATCAGTGTAATCACTAGTGACTTATCTCAGCTTTAAGAAGACAGTTAACATAGGTCAGCTGTTTCAGACTCCAGAAGAACTTACTTCTTTCCACTGGCTGTCGAGGGTGACAAGTTCAGATGTGAACATCTACATGGTACTCAGATCTGAAGTCAGCTGAGATGAATCCAGCCCAAGTCAATCCTGGTACCATTACCATTTGAGCTCTTGGTGAGTCATAAAGAACTGCATTATCAAGGATTCCATCAAGATATGGGCAGAGCTGAGACAGCTTCCTCTGAAATGAAGTCTAACTGAAGCATAAAAGCAGTGGTATATTTTGGATAAATCTGTAAAAGCAAATAAGCACTTTTCTGGAATATATAGCTGAAATAATATGAACCATCACCCAAAATACATGACACATGCAAGGCCACTTAGGAATCTAAGCTATGTGGGTGAGCAGGTCTGACTGAAATATGAATGGAAATGCGGAAGAGCCAGTGGTGTTTGATAAGATATCTTAGAGAGTGAGAGAAGCAATGGGAAGCAGTGCACAAATGCAGACACACAAGTCACATACAGACATCAATAGAAACACATATAGCAAAGTGTTGAGAAAGCTGAGAGCTTCCGAGTGGAGTACTTGGAATAAGTCCTAGACGAAAACTATATCCTCCTCTTTGATTTGTTAAAAAACCCAGGATTTTCTACACCTTTTTTATGAAACAAAACAAAGAAATACATGATTTCTATCATCATTTCATACCTTCTTGCCCTTCCTCACTCAACCTTAAAAAAATTAATGAGTCCCCTATTTTGATTAAATTTTCAGGCAGAAGATACTGTAAAGTAATACAGCCCGAGGATGTTGTGTCTTTGAAAAACATGGGAAGTTTTGTCTATGTATAATCGTTATATACATAGCAGAAACATCTTGGGCAGAAGAACATGCAAGGCCTAAGTCTGTGAGAATCTTAATACCCCTAAAAGAAAAGTACAAGCTTGAAAATGTAATCTCTCAGGAGTTGCCAAGGTGTACCTTAATTTGGGAGTACCATAAATCAGTTGAGGCTTTCTACGGTGGTATAAACACCTCATAATACCACTCATGGCAATAGTTTTCAGAGAATAATTACATAACGTTTTTTAATCTACTTGGAATATCAGTAACATTGAGATACATACAAGTAAGTGCTAGTTGGTATTAGCACCACTTCTACTGACTGGCTTGATGGAACAGTCAAAGTAGTTATTTGGTTCACTCTGGCATAAAGCCTGGCAACTTCTTCAGTGATGGCGAATGAAAATTATAGCTGTTTAACAGGGTGGACTACAAAATGTGGAAATTAAGTAGGTTTTTTTCACAAAATGTTAAAACCATTCACGGAAATGCAGTTGTTTTGGTGGTTTTTTAAATGCTTTCTATTGAACAGTGTGACTGAGTTCTTGAAGTGCAAGAAAGGAGAGTGGCATGGATTTCATGTAAGAGTGCATAGAGTCCTGTTGAAATTCCTGTGAAAAAACATATAGGAGAACTTTTGATTTATTTTTTTTTTAATCTGGGAGTGTGGTGTATATTTCAAGTGTTCTATTGAAATCAAAGTATAATCAAACAGACTTTCCTGTGCCTAAATGCTTTCTGTACTTTAAACACTTCCAGTGTGAGTATTTGAGTAAATTTCTTCTAATATTCTTTTAGAATAATATATATTTCTTAGTTAGAGGCAGGGCAGTTTTGGCTACCTTGAAAATATATTATTGGTCACTTCAACGAATATACTTCCACCATTGGTACTGTAATTTCAATGGCAGTACATCTCAGAACAAATATGTAGCTGATGCTTTTTAACCCTGCTTTATTTGGATGTACATTTTTTTGTGTGATTCTTATAAGTTCTGCTTTGTATTGCGCTTGCAAGGTCAGAACTAATCAAGTCATTCTTAAAATGCAGAAGAGGATTACTGGAAATTTCTAAAATCTTGGTATGCAATTTAGTGTCCTCGGTTGATCTGGGTACCTTGTTACATTAAGAAAAAACATCTCAAAACATGCTCAATATAACATCTAAACAGAGAGGATTAGAGGTAGACATGTATCTTCTTAATGTGATGGTATTTTCCTTAATTTTGTTTACATGTTTATATTCCTATAAAATGAAAACCAGAAACTTAGAAACATAGCTTAAAAATTAGAAATGTTTAGTGGTTTACATTTTCTTGTGGCTATTGCAGTAGATCGTATTTTTATTTTATATTTAAATTTTGTACTGAAATGTCTTTTAGTTTCTTTCTTGCTGTCTGATGCTGCTCAGACAGTATTGCTCTGAAATGAATGGAACTATTTAAGTTAATAAAGGCACAGCTGGCACCGTGCAGATTCAGTGCCAGTAATCTATGGATAGATTTAAGTGATTTGTGACACTAAAGATATCTTGCACCTTATGTAATTTAAACATGAAGAATTAAATAGGAAGGGGCCTGTGCATGGTATCAGTTCTTGTGGGAAAATATGCTTCATTGACTTACTGGCACTGTTTTGGAATGTGGCATTTAAAAGTACCTTTTTACAGTGGGAAAGAATTTGGTCAAGAATAAACAGTCTGACCTTGTTAAATGGACCAAAGTCGGTGCATAACCTAGTTCCAGAAAGCTAGTTTTCACCAGTCTGTGAAAAAAAATCAGTTTATGAAAAATGCAGCTAGATTTGCCAGAGAAAAAGTTATGTAGATGGAACAGAGGAGATAAAAAGACCCTGTTATTCCACTATGAACTTATCTGGTTTGTGGGAAGTTGGCTATGAGCTTTAAACATGGTTTGAACCGAAATTTCAGAGGACATTAAAAGCAGACAGTGGCATACAATGTGGCCAGATGAAATCAAATTTATGGGATAAGTGAATAATTTTCAACAGAAATCAAGGCCATTTGTATTACTATCAATATCTGAAAATGTAAAAACCCTGAGTTTGTAGTAAAACTGGATTTATACTACGAACTAAGTCTTAAACACAAAACTTCGTATCTCCAGACATAGTCATTTGACTGGCAAGGACCCTGTGATACAAATGAAGAAATGGGGAGCAAGAAAATTATGCCGCTTTGGTTATAGCTACAAATTTCGCTGATTATTGAATCTCCATGCTATGAAATCCTACCTTTGATGCAGCTGATGGAAAACATCCCTTTAACTTCATTGTGGCCAAGATCTCATTCCAGGTTTTCATATTCTATATGAAAAATACAAGCACTTTCTCTGAACAAATATTCAAACTGCTCTGGAGGAGAAGAATATACAAAGAACAGCAATGACCTTGGGAAGTGGTATTGATGTAAGTGCATATCTAGCTCATGGGCTTTGGCCACAGAATTCTCACAGGTACTTTGTAGAATACAACCTTGTTCGTTTTTTTCCTCTAGTTTCAAATCAGTTTATTAAAACTCTCAAGGCCTCATGAGTGATCCATGTTTTAATGCAAAAGAGAATGAAAAATGTTTTCACAGTTCAAGTATGTGAAATAACATTAAAAGGCATTGATGAATAATACTTTTGAGTGCATCATTTAAAAACTGTAGTAGCCACTTGAGATCAACTATTTTATGCAACAATTATTGCTGCATAAAAATGTATTCATATCTTCAGTTATCAGCAGAACTACCAAAATAATATCATTTCCATGTTATAAAATAAAATTTGATATAGGCAGTAATAGATGCAACTGTTAAAAAGCAACATTAGATAAAACAATGAAATTTAAGAACAAAAATGTTTGCATCATCAAACATTCAGATTAATTCAGATTAAAAATTAGAAAGTGTATACATTAGGTTTTAACAAGTTTGAATAAAGAATCTGTATTAAACTAGGAAAGAAGAAAGCCTCTCGTAATGTAAACACTGTTTTCAGTTTTTATAGTTAATGTAAACATCTTCTGAACTTAGCCTGAGTTTCCTGAATTCTGTCTCGCTCTGCTTAGTGTTTACAACATCAGCTATATATTTACCCTGCTGAGATTTTTTGAGGCCCTCGAGGGGCTGGAGTTCCCACCCTATTGTGAGGAGGCTCTGTGCATTTTCTGTGTATAGTCACATGTGACAGATCAACTTCTGCACTGCTTCAGTATCAAACCATAAGGTTCTGAAAATGGAAGTCATACACTGCTGAATATATGCGTATATTCATCCCATTTTGTAGTCCTTGGGTATTATCACTAACTCACAGAAAAGTAAGGACAAAAACTACAGCTCTTCTTAGAATTTACAAGCAATGATACTTTTTTCCCCCAACTTTGATTTTATTTTTTTACTTTTATGTTTACATGTTCTCATTTCCCTTCTATTTTCAGTAATATTTGTCATGCAGATCTTTCTGATAGCTCCAGCCCTCACCTTTTTAAAGAAATTTTGTTCTTAAGAAGAGAATAAGGAGCTGTTATTTACCCTTTTCTACATCATTAGTGTTCAGCATAGTGTGCAAAGACCAGGTTGTCTGAGAGTGGAACTGCTATGCTTATGCAGAACTTACTTTTCCTGCAGCTGATACATTGCAAGTGTAATCTGACCCTCACAGTATTAGCAAGTAAAATGCATAAGTCCTTCCAAAACTCTTAGATTAATTCTGAATTGAGGGAGGTATTAGACTGACTAGAAAGAAAACTGTTCATGATAAGTGGACGCTAATTCTTCTTTATATTGAGTAATATGTTTCACTTTATGTGTTGTGTCACTTTCTGCTGGGTACTTCGCTAATAATTTTTTCTTAGTATTTTTCATGCCAAGAAATGAAAAAAAATGTTTCTAATAAGAGGACTATTAACATCTTCTCATATCATAGGTACAGAAAATCAAAAATATGCACAATTCCTGAAGTGTTTTAAGTCATATAAAAAATCAAAGTTTTTCTTTTCCTCTATGCTTTCAGTAACATCACAAACAGTGGTAGTAGGCTACAGTACACAGATAACTAGTATGAAAAAATAGAAGGCATTTTATGGTTTATCATGAAGAGCAGCTACAGGTGAAGGGAAAGAACCATGTATTTTGTATTTCATATGCATTGGAATAGGCTCTCTGAGGGTCAAGAGGATGGTGAAGCCTGGAGGGGAAGCGTTATAAGGAGCAGCTGAGGTCACTTGGTTTGTTCAGCCTGGAGGAGACTGAGAGACTGAGGGGGGAGCTCATTGCAGTCTTCAGCATCCTCATGAGGGGAGGCGGAGGGGCAGGTACTGATTTCTTCACTCATGTGACAAGTGACAGGACCTGAGGAGATGGCATGAAGCAGAGTCAGGGGAGGTTTAGATTAGATATTAGGAAAAAGTTTTTCACCCAGAGGATGACTGGATACTGGAACAGGCTCCCCAGGGAAGTGGTCATGGCACCAAGCCTGACAGAGTTGAAGAAGGGTTTGGACAACACTTTCAGGCACATGGTGTGATTTTTGGGGTGTCCTGTGCAGAGCCAGGAGTTGGACACAATGACCCTTCCAACTCAGTATATTCTGTGATTCTATGATTAACATGAACAACGCCATAGACAGCTACAATGAAGCCCAGAAGTCTGAAAAGACAACATGAGTACTGAACAGACAATCATATCTGTTGGATCTGACATTTTCTTCTGAGGATTTCCTACATGTCCTTTAGGCCCTGGAACCCATTCAGAGGTGTGAGCACAAACATTGCAGTAATTCCTGGTAAGGCACTTGCTAAAATGGAGAAGCCATTCATCCTAATTGAACATTCATTTCAGTACTGAAATGTCCTGTGGGTATTTCCAAGAATTAATAGGTCTGTATAAGCACCTTGTCCAAGTGAGGAGCTCAACAGAACTCTTCCTGCATACTTCCACAATTTTAAGGAAATGTCCCATTATATGTCATGTGTATGTATACATATGGCATTGGGACATTTTTTACACTGTGAAGGATTCCAGATTTGGTTAGTGGAACAGGAAGTTGCAGGGCTGTCCTGTCAGGCTAAGATCATTCAGAGAAACTATGGATTTCTGTTCTGACATTATGAAAGAACTTGTTTACACTTAAGCTTTTACTGTTGTAATTCTCTCAGCAGAAATGATTCCTTTGAGGAACAGAACATCATTGTGTTATAGCTGTACAAATTTGAATCAAGATCTAGTTTTCTTTCATAGCCTTTTTTGAAAACATTTTGTCATATTATGTATTTACAGCCAAGCATTAAATTTATCCATTATGATAAATTCCTAGTTAAGAGACTAATTCTTCCAGTTAGTCAACATAATTATTTTAATCAAGGATTTTAACATTATCTCCTGTTCTTCAGAGGAAAGAAGATTTCCTTATGTGAGTGTATTACTCTCTTTTGATATTTATAAGCATGTGGGTGTAGTTACGCATATTGCTCCTCATTCTGGAGGTTCTATCCTCTGAGGAATGTCATTAAAATTCATGTAAATTTAATTACTGAGTTTCTACATTAGTATTCAAGCTTATATGGTCAGGAAATGAAAATGGACAAGAATTTTGAAATCGTAAGAGGAGCTTGACCTCTGTTACATCTTTAATGATTCGTCGTAAGTATACTGCAATATTTTTTTTAAATTGTAGGGTTCTGACTATAATGTAGTCCATCCTATCTCTTTCTTTGAATTCTACCTAGCACAGTTGTAATATCATCTTTCTCACAAGAATTGTGTATTTGAGGCACACCCCTAGCACTCTATAGAGTACGTGGAGGAAGTTAGGAGAAAGGAGATCAAAAAGAAAGTGAAAAAAAGCATAAAAAGACCAGGACAGTCATTGCATTGACAGGGAAAATTAGACCATACTAAATACAATGACAAGGATTTTTTTGTTGCATTTTATTTGGTTGAGTTTTTTTAATTTCTTGTTGCTTTAGGCCAAGGAGTGTTTGAATTCACTCTTATTTCCAGTTGCTGCTTTGCCTTCTGGACAGAAGATGCTACTTTTTTATATGAAAGCAATTTAATTTCCCACATAGCTGGAATTCTTTCACAGTGAATATGTGAAATATTATACCCCAGATTTGCAATTAATATGATAAATGTCATCTTTTTGTTATATTCCCTGCTAAAGGTACTTCACAGGAAGAATTATTCCAACTCAATTAAGTGCTATTTAAAACTAAGTAAAAGACGTTTTAAGTCTTGCCCTCATCGAAAACATCCTGACTTATTACATTATCTCTGTACTTAAGTTACCACAACAAAAACTCTGTTGTGCTACACTCCATTCCTAAGATGGGTTGGTACAGGAACTAATCAAAACCACTAACATCTATGCTGATCACTTGCAGACTTAACATGGCAGTACACCTATTTAATAAAAGAAAAATTAGTGAAGTTCAGTAACATTGCCTTGGTTGCCATAGAAACCATTGCATCTTATATAGGATACTTGACTGCATTTGGGCCCCCATCCTTTGATATGCCAAGTGGCTGTGAATCCTTAATGTCCTCATCACCTATTGAAACTGCAATCAAAATCAGGCAATAAGAACTTAAATGCTGCCTCGAAGACAAGAATTTCTACCTTAGCTTCATTTACTTGAATTACAACCTACTACAGTTGGATTCCTTTGAATGGGCTGCAGCAATGAAGAGGTAAACTACCCACATGGAAATCAGAGCCCTGGTTTGGTGCGCTGAAATTAACTCATATGGTGGGACCTCACAGCATCAGATACTTTCCCTTGTAGTCAAAGGCACTTTTTGAGTTGTGGGGAGCAAACTTTTGCATCATGGTAACCAGTTCAATATTGGTCTAACCTATGAGAAAAATTTCAGGAAAGCAGAATGGACAAAGTGCTGCCTATACACCTAAACCTGTGCAGCCAAAATCCCAGCTGATGCAGTATTTTGAGTCATATGCTGACCTTACTGTGAAAGGGAACTTCAATTAGATGTCTATTGTGTTTTCAAATACAGAAGAATGGCTTTGTGTTCAATGGATTACCCCACTGATTAAGACAAGGAAGCAGATGCTGCAAGGGCATATAGAGCAAAGAATTTAATTTCTCTCATTTTGTTATAATTCAGAATCTATTCCATGTTCCAGGGCAATTAATACATAAAGTAAAAGCCTGCAAACATGTTAAGACCATGCAAATTTCCCAATAGACAGAGGTACTGGTACCTATGTATAATGAAACTCCCAGCACCTTCCATGTCCCAAAAAGCAGATAGAAAGGATGGGGGAGGGAGGAGAATCATGAAGGGAAGTCTTTATTTTCTTCTTTTCATGTGAAGGTTTATAATTAAAGGGGAAAGTAAATTAATTACATGAATATTAAAAGGTTACTCTTCTATTCTAACATTTGGTCACAAGTTGTCTAATGAAAAGGAATGCAGGCTGGAGGGCTGCCATGCCTTTGCTTCTTTCTGCAGAGGGCCACAGGCTGAAGCAGTGATTGTGCGTGACAGATTCTGGGAACAATGAGCCTGCGCACAGATCATCCAGATGGAGCATGCTTTTCTAAATTACACCAACAACAGGGTGGCCCACAGGCAAACAAAATAGTTAAACAATACATAATAAAGTTTTTATTTGGTATTTCCTGTGAGCCTCTGCCAGTTGCCAGGGAGTGTACTGTATTTTTCTTTTGCTGTATTAATTGTTGACCACAACTGGCAAAGACCCAAACTAGCAGGGACAGATAAGGGGGGGAAAATGGCATCTGGACACTAAAGCCTCAAGTGTACTGGGAAAAAAAAAGCACAAAAAATTACAGCATATATCTGGAATTTTCCAACTAACGATGTGCGGATGTGGTAGCGCTAGGGAAAAAGAGCCAAACTGAGCCTGCTTTGTTCACTAAGAGAGGCCCCCCTGTAACATTCCTTTTAGCTGTGCATATTTTGGCTTCAGTTGTGCAGTTTTAACTATATACTGTGTATGGAGCAGTTCAGTTGTTGCTGCATGAATCTAATGATTTTGTTACAAGAAATAAAATTATGTCAATGCACGTGTATTTTTGTTGTTGTGAGGTGTTTGAACAGAAGATGAGTTTTAAATGTTAAACTGTAGGTGTTAAGTTTTCAGAGGAAAGAGGGAGAAAATTTCATTAAATGCCCATCACAGCAACAGCTGCAAGGAGGAGACCCTCAGTAGCAGTGAATGCTGCCTTTTTAAACTCATCAATGTCCTTAGAGTTATCTGGTTTAGGGAAAAACCCACAATATAGCATTAACACTTGGGTAAAAACAGAAGACCTGCATAAACATGCTAGTTTGATGCTGTTCTTCTATTTTCTTTGCCTTTATAAACAGTTAACAATATTGGTGTCTTTTTGAGGAAGTTTTATACTCCTGATTTACTAGTTACAATGTAGTAAGTCATTTTGTTACTACTAGTACACAGCAGAGAAGACCAGAACAGGTTGCAGATATAGGCCTCCTCTCCAAAGAAGGTGAAAGTTGGTGTGAAGGCTAACAGTATGTATAGAGAGGAGAACCAACTGCACTAGGCAGTGACGGGGTTTGCAGCTACAACAGGTTCAATTAATGAGGAATAAATTATTTTTATGAGCTTAAGTTGTATATTTATACAGCATTTTTTGATGTACTTGGACTATCTTCCAGTGACCAATGACTCTTGTTGCCACAGGCTTCATTTCCCAACTCACATACTCCTTCTGGTGTTAAGTATTTTGTTTTTTAATTTGTTTGTGACTTTGGTTTTAGAACAGATTTTGTTGTGATTGACTTTAGCTGCAAAATATGGAAGTCAGGTATTCCATTATTCCTTTGTACGTGTGCAGTTTTCTTCTGTAAGAAAAGAAAAGTATATTTTAAAATATTGGATATTTTCAATTGGCATTATATTTGTATACATGCTGGGTATCAGCAGGGCTAAATCTATGGATCAGCCATATAGATTTCTTCAACCTGAGCAAGCAGAATACCTGTCTGTAGGGGATGGCTGTCATAAGTAGCTGATTAAACTAGATGAAAGGAGAATACGTTGACAGTAGATTTCTGAGATTTCCGTTTGTCTTCCTACACACAAATACGATTCCTTCCTCTCAAACCTGTGTTCCTACCTCTCCTCCAGTCCTGTCTCCTCTCTCTACTGAATCTAGCTCCCACTATAATCTTTGAAGTCTACCTCTCACTGGGCTCCAGACGCGCCTCTCACCAACTTCACAGTCTCCAGTGTTTTCAGCTTCGGGCCTTCTGTAACAGTCTCCACCTCAGTAAAAGTTTTGTCTGATCCCAGTCTCACATGCCTTACTGGTCATTTTTGCTGCTTCTTCCCTCCATAGCTCATAGTCTTCTTTCTCAGTCAGTGTCAGTTACCCCAACTCTCCACACACTCCCACTTCCCATTGTTCTTCAATCCAGCAAGGGGATATCTTAATCTCTTCTCTTAATCCAGCTTTCTCCAGTGTGTACAGCTGTTTTCATCTCTGTGACTGAGTCCAGTAGGTTCCTCTTCAGACATGGTATAAACCTTTTATAGAGTAACATGCTTTCTGCACTCAGTCAAAAGCTTGAGATGTCATGATGTCCCACTGAACCCCCTGGAGCTGTCCTGAAGTGTCCTCGTTGAAAACAAAACCTTCCAAAAGTGCAATAATTATACACTAGTAAAAATCCTTAATGAGCATGTGCTGGTTTTGAGATTTTTGACACGGCCAAATTTGGCACCAGGTTTTACAAGGGTGGCAAGAGGCACATCCTTGACATAGAGGCCAAGTTTCATAGCCTTTGTTCCAAAACATGATGGCACCAGCATTTCTCAAAAAGATGGTCCCTAGAATTAAATATTGGCAAACCATGTTGTTTTCCCTAGCCTTACTGATGGAAACCACTGAACAGTTCCAACCAAAATATTCCAATAAAGCTGAGTATATTCCAGAGAGATACAGCATGGAAAATGGTATTGTAATCAGTGAAATTTTGGTTAAGTTAAAAACTGCTGAAAACAAGGTCTTACATAGATAACTTCAATAGTAGGTCATGCTAGAAGCTTGAATGTGCTATATATATTCTGTTTCTGCTGGTAGTTTCCTAACAGAAGGAATCTGCAAAGTTCTGAGAGAGTCTCAGAAGAGTCTTTCTGTTTCCTTCAGTAGAAGGCAAGGTGCAGAATCAGTCATTTTTTAATAATACATGTGCTGTCTCCTATGCATGGATCTGTTCTTCATACCCTTATAACGAGCCGTTGTATATCCCACCACGTGTGGAAACAGATTCTTATTCACTTTAAAGACTCTCCACACATTTCCAGGTCCAAATGGCATCTATAAATGTAATTTATTCACAGTTAGGGATGTCAGTTGGGAACAAGCTGTCAAAGTGGTGTATAAGCACTAGATGAAGAAAAGGGTTAGATCTATGGCAGAGATGAGCATACCTAGCTACTGATCACTGGCAGGCATGAGACTCAAGAGTCCCATAAGTTAGCAAAGTTCATAAATGTACTGATACCAAAATTCCATTCCAAATTACAGATTCCTCTTTTTTTCTCATAAAAATGAAAAATCATATATTTGCACATAATGAGCTACTACTCATTGTAAAATACGTAAAACTTCACTGGAAGTCAGATTAATTAGAATTGGCTTCATTTTTGTAAGTATACTTCTCCAGTCAAGAACAAGGAAATTCTTTCAAACTTTGAAAAATAAGGTGATTTATAGATCACTTATTATGGGAGTTGTACATAATCTACGTTGTAGTTACCTGGGATGTAATTGATTAAAATTACATTTGTACCTCATGTGTGAGATACAACACATAGTGTTCTTGTGTGCAGCATTTCCCAGTCAACTGTTATTCATCTCAGGTGAGACAGGAACAGCAAGATGATAAAGAGAGGTCATCTCCAGTATTCCACATTATTTTTCAGCCTGAAGATTACACCCCAGACTTGTTTTTAAGAAATGCTGTGAATCTCCCTATAAGTGATTTCAAGGCATGTTGCCAGACTAACACTTCAGTTACTCAGAAGAAGCACTAGAGGCCTCTGTCATTGATGCTGATAACAGCTTTGCTCTAACTGAAAGGCTTTAAAATCCATTAATTATTTTTTCATTAGTTGTGCAGTTCACTTCTGTTTTCCTTCTCTTGGACTGTGCTCATGGGTTATTTTAGTATTGTTCCTACTTCTTTTCAAACAGGTTTTATTTTCAGATTTTCATGCAGTAGCCGAAAACAAAATGAAGTTTATCTGGTATTTAAAGATGCTTTGTAAATAAAAAAGCTTAAGAAGGGGTCATTTAGATTCATGTTTTGCAAAGACTTCATATTGCAAAATTTAACTTACTCTAAATTCAGCCTGAGCATATCCTTCTAAAAACAATAATACTGTTAGCTCTTGAAAACACTTAGTTTCTGATCCCAGGATCATTAATGATTTTAAACATCAGTAACATGAACTCATATTAACAACAAAAAAAAAATAATTCTAAACTAAATATGTTCTTTGTTTGCTGTCATAAAAAATTCCTTTTCTTTGCAGGCTGCCATTTTTCTAGAAAAAAATAGATAGTATTTATTAGCTGGAGTTGTGTATTCTTTAGAAAAACACGGGGTATTTCTAATTTTTTGTCTCTAAAACTGCTTTTTAAAATACTAGCAATTAAGGACTGATCTAAATATTAATGATTTCACTGTCTGCAGATGTCTTCCTCTAACCACCCAGAACTTCCACTGAAATCACTAGGAATTGCATGCATATTTGAAGTTAGATTGGAGCTTTTTATGAGATGTCCAACTGGCTTTTTTAACATGGCCTAATAACATTAGCCTTTTCGCGCATGACATTTTTTGCCTCAGAGGAACCAATGAGGGCCTAACAGCTTATTGTCTACCTTCCTTAGCTTTAAGTTTAGAGTTTAGAACCTTAGACCATGCAGCAACTTTAGGGACTGTTGATCTGGGTCAATCTCAGAGCTGTTGGCACTTGGACCTAGTTTCTCTGCAGAAGCTCTGGTTTCTAGTACTGCTTCTTTCTTCTCTCCTCCTCAGCATCCATGGAGCCACACATAGAAGAATTTCCTGACCATGTGAGGATGTTATTTACAGGACTTCCTCTGAAAGTTCAAGGAGGGGGTAGATGTTGCTGTCCTTACATGGCTGTTAATGCTGTGAAAGTTTCTGGAAGTGGCAAGCACTCTTGTTCCCTTTCAGAGAATATGAAAAGAAATTTTTGCATGGAATGATTGCTTCTGAGAACAGATCTTTGTGGGGAAAAGACTTGGACAAGTGTCATGATGATGATGATAGGAAAACATATATTCCAAGGTCAACTGATAGTAAGGTTAATGTTTTCACGAGAAGTCTTGACTCCCTCTCTGAGAACATTAAAGCATCTACACTAGTGCTTGAATATTAGTTCCTATTTGATTTATTCTCCATTTTCAAAGATGGATTATGTATTTCAATAAGCATTTTAGAAGGCCTTTTTTGTAAGTCCATTTTTATCTTTTTTATAAGGACTCTCTCTGAATAGTTAGCAGCCAGAAGTGATTTATGGAGCAGCAAAAGGGATGTGACATATGAAGAGATCTCTTAAACACTGTATTTTACATTGTCAGGCAGGAGAGGGTCAAAACCTCTTAAAGCAGTAATCTCCATTCCACACTGGGTGCTCCGTTGTGGTGTATCTTCATTGCACCAATGACAGTTCAGTCTGTCTTCAATTTTAAAGATCATTCCTCTTCCAAGGAGACCCCAGGAGAAGGTATTGCCGCTTCCAGGAAACAATATTGCTACTGACTGGACAGAGAGAACTAAATCATGTCTCTGTAAATTGGATGTTTCTTTTGGTCCTGGAGACTCAGTATGCTCCATGTTTGACAACCCCTGTGCCTGTAAACTGATGTCCATTCCCTGAAGCTGCGAAGATTCACTTTGTATCATGCAGAACATGGCTAAACCCTGTTCTGGACTACTAAAATTATGTGTCAGTGCCAGAGCTCCAATAGCAGATGCAGAGTATACATACTAGTCCGCGCTCCCTTAACCACTGCTGAAATCTGAGTCTGTCAAACAGATGCCTGGAAGTGGATTTGGACTCTCAGAGAAAGTATTTCCTCTCTAAGGCCTCTCTGCACACAGTGTGCAAGGAGTTAACAAGGGAGCTACTTTCAAAATAGAGGCAGAAGGTCATTGTCGGCAACAGCAAAGACTCCTACAGCCTGCCATGGAGAGCCTTTCACCCGTCATTTCCCACCCAGGGGATTGTAAACATTGGCTCACAGCCATGGAGTCCTACAGAACTTCTCTTTACTTTCAGCATATACATTCATATGTCTTAATGGAAACTGAAGCACGGCAAGTTATTCCTGCATGTCCAGGAGAGAGGGAGCTTCTGTTCAAGTTGGAGAGATGGGGGAAAGAGCCATTACTCACGCTGGAATTTCAAAACACAGAGATACGCTTGTTTAGTGGTGCTTCACATGTAACATAGCTGCTGTTCTCAGGCAAACTTTCTCAACTCACAGGAATGTGTAGAATGCTGTCACTTAATCAGAATCCAGAAGAGGTCTTTTATCTGCTATTTGTTAGTAACTAGCAATATTGCTCTTATCTCATTGTCCTTTAGCCTGATGCAGTGCCCTCAGACTTGAGAACTTGTAACATGAAAGTACTCATTACCTTGAACATTCCTGTTTGTATTGTCTTAAGGTATTATCTCTTTAGCTTAAATAAGATGCTTTGTATCAATTTTGAGAGAGTTGAGTCATCTGTAGAAGCCTGTTCTGCAATATTATTTTCACTAAGAAAATGTTTTATGTTTTTATAAGTCTGTAACCACTCTGGAATAGAGTCTTCAGTGATCTAGACTAATTCAGATCTTTTTCATCCAACTAATACGGTATGTTATCTGCAACTAATTTCCTTTGAAATGTGACTTCTTGAAAATAACATAAATTAATCATACAGGCTTTAAAGTTATAATTGGGAAATAAAGAATAACGAAGTCTAGTATTGGACCAACTGTAACATTCTGATTTTCTGCTAAATCTTCAGATAACTAATATCAGTTTAGAAAATCCTGTAACATTTTTAAGGGGAGGAAATTTTCTTTTGGGTTCTTTAAAAAGCTTGGGCCTCCCTTTGTGCTGTGAGTCCTAAGTTTTGGCTAGTGAGTGTATCAAATAACAAGGAAGGAGATGTTGCTTCTTTCTACACAGAATAAAACAGTGTTGTCTTCTAGAATTTTTATGAGTCCCATCCATTAGAGTCATTGAGATGGAATCAGTCTGTCTAGATACAAAGTAGAATCCAGACTGGTTAATGTAATTAATGGCTGCTTTTATTAGTGATGGTCTAATGTAAAATGCATACACACATTCCAGAGCAGTATCCAGAAACTCGGCTCCTTGCCCCTTACAGCTGATTGTTCTTAAGCACTCAGCTGCTTTCAGACACAGTCTTGCCCCATGACTCATATACTCCTGGTAGAATAGTGACTTGGCTTCAGCAAAGGCAAGGAAAGAGCTGTCACCCAAAAAAACCCTAGCCTAGTGGTCAAAGAATCTGCTTGGATGTAGGAGGTGCCAATTAAATCTCCTTCATCTGAGTTTCCACTTTGAGATTAACTGGTAACATCTGCACAAGACATTAATGTGGATGCAAACACATATTGCTTCTACCGCCACTCTTAGCTACAGGCTTTACCAGGTAGGACTTCATATGGACTTTTGTTGAGAACATCCATGTATCTAGGGTATCTGTCTGCCCAGAAATGCATCACACGCAGTAGTGCTTCAGCTGAAACACAGGTACCTGTTTCTCCAGCACAGGCCTTTCTGATGTGACAGTCTACACTTAAAACCCACAGACACTTTCAGACTAAGAAGAAGAATTTGATGACTGAAGATGCCTACAGAGATCGTAGCCTTGGAAAATCAGCGGATCGTCCCCTGCATTTTAAGCTAAAAAAACTACTTAAATGTAAGATTCAGACAGCCTGAAGACCCCTCTTAGTCTTTTTGTCCTTGCTTTTGCCTGGAAATCACATGTCTACAGCAGGTCCTTGTCCTGCTGATGTTTACTTCAAGACTCAACTAATTTCTAATGTTCTGTGGTATGTTTAAGTATGTATAATGCATACATCTATTCATATATTGCATCTGGATATAGAAAGTTCAACTTTTTCTTTATTTTCTGGAGACATGTATTTCCAAACCTCTTTTCTCACTTGTTATTAGAAAGAAAGATAGTTCATGAGGGTTTGGTTTCCTAAATGTAATTTCAAGGAGTCCTTGAAAGACATTTCATAAGAGTTTCATCTCTGTGGTATCATTTACAATTTTACTTATTTCAGTTTAAAGCCATACATTTATGTAAGGCCATAGTAAAATTTACTGCATTGAGTTTCAAATGTAGATCAGATTTGCACTGTTTAGAGTTGCCCAAATTCTTTATGCCATAGGTGTAGGAAGGTCCAACTTTGTGTCAGTCATCGTGATGATAATCTGATTGAAGTCTGCACTCCATGAGGTAGTGAGGGCAGGTACATCCCAATGGAACTTCTACTGCAGAGAAGCTGCCTTGTTTGCAACCCTGTGTTCACTTTAGGTTTTGCTGTAATACAGGAGTTTTGACTGTAAGCTATTGCTTCACATGAGCATCACTGACAGATGTTGCTCCACCAGCCCCTTTATATGCTATACCAGGCTATCAGTGAAATTAGTACTTCGCCTCCAGGCCCCTACTCAAGCCTTCGTAGGGTCTGTAGCATTAGGAGCAAAAGGTTCCACTTCCTACAGGGCCATCATGGTCACAGTCTGCCTTGGAAAAGGAGAGCTATGTGGCTGCATAACACTGTACCAGGTGTTGTGGGACTCCCACCATACCATGCCATGCTGCTGGGGAAAGGTTACAGCTCCCACTGCCAGTGGATGGGTAGATGGGTGCTTCACCTAGCAGGTGATGGGACACAAAAGTGAAGAAAGCTCAAAATTAAAACAAGAATTTTTAACAACTGTAGCTAAAATGTAGTAGAGATATGAAATTTCTCATATGTATCAGTTTCATAACTTATCCAGGCAAATATCTTAATTTTAGATGTGCCGGAGACTGTTCTTGTCCAGATCAGAGTTCAGTGTAAAAGATATTTGGAGAAATATTTTCAGATTAATAGGGACTGATCTTATTTTGCCTGCATACATATTCTGGGTAAAGATCAGGCAAACTCTTACTCAGCAGCCAATCCACTCATGCACACATGTCCTCTGCTTACCCTGCCATATGCACACAAGGTACATCTCTTATTTACATGGCCTGCTGGCTGTTTGTATCTTTACTTCCCTGTTCAGCTCTTGCTGTTAACTCAAGGCGCAGCTTCATAAGTTTCATTCTCAAGTGAATGAAAACAGTATCTTTCAGAAGTTGTTTGCACGAAGTTTCTGCTTTTCAGAGTCCCAAGCTGAAACTTTGGTTTATTCATAGTAGTCTGTAACAATTCAGGACCTAACAGAATACTGTGTTAAACTCTGACTCAGTGGTTGCATTTGCCTCAAAATGGTAGAAAGCATTTCTTTTTGAGAGTGATGCGTTTGTTCAGGTCAATTTTGATAGTTGTGTTTCATTAAAAACCTTTTAATTCCACCTTCTTTCTTGTCTAGAAGCAGCTGTAGAGTCCACAGTAAAGTTTCTCACCTAGAGAACTGGCAGTATTTAATCCATTCTTTGAGGTTTCTTTGTGCATCTCTCCTTTTGTTAAAGATAGTGGGCCCAAGTTCCATGGGAGTGAGGTCTGTGGTGACCTTCATGGTTTTCCTTCATTTAGGCTTTTTGTGTTCAGAACTGAAGTCCAACACAGTGCCCCAGGAAGTGGGGAGATTTTTTCTGTTGAGCAGACTCTGGTTTTCTAGTAGCAATGGAAAGCTGGTCTTCATTATCAAGTCAAACCATAAATTGTAAGGCTCGGATTCTCTAGTCTGATGAACTCGGAAAAACACCCAACAGTCACAAGGGCAGCTTTGAGGGATCTTAGCATGGAGCCAACCATGGTTTGATCCTTGGCACAAATTAGAGCTACGTGTTCTCCTGCTCTCAGGGACAGGGCATAATTAATATCAAAGACTGTAGAAGAGATGGATGCCACTCAGTGGGAATATGTAGGATGCTAGATGAGTTGGTTTTGTGGCTACCTAAAGATGTAGAGTAGAGCAAAGCAGTTGGAACAAAGCTGAAGATCTGGTACTAGAGATTAGGACTGTTCCCTCAGGTAGCTAATGGCAACAGGAGAACTGAGCAAGTGGAAATGTGCCAAATTGATGCAGCCAGACCCAGAACAAGACCTGTATTCCAAGGCACAGTCTCAGGTTGCCACTTTTTTAATGCTTTAGTTTCTTTTGGTATTGTGGAAGAAAATGTCTTCTTTCTTACCATAGATGTTTGACTTGATCAGCCTAAGAACCCAGTGGTGTTTATTTCTTTCTGCCTTTGTGGGTTTTTTATCTCTGAGAGAGATTATTAGAATTTGCTGTTTAAGTCTACAGATTTCTTTTGATTATTGAGTCTTGAAGCATGATTGAAGAATGGCTACTTTTATTTAAAGTCTGTTGCTCTCAGTGTGGTCAAGTATCTTTATATGTAAATACATTGCAGAATGATCACAAGCCTCATTGCATGCAAAGCCGACCACTTCTGTAAAAAATTGAGTTGTTCCATATTCTGTGGAAGGCTGCTCTGCAGCTCAGAGAGGAGAGCATCATGGTTTTGATTTCAATACGCAGCAAGACCTGGCAGGTCTTTGACTTTTGTGAGGTCTGGATCAGGTAGGGTAGTATTGCTGACACTGTTTTTGCTTCTTTCTTTTTGTATAAAGATAAAGCACTTTTCACTTGCATTCTCAGGTAGTCTTTCAGAAATGTTCTCTGTGTTATGTCAGTAGAGAATTCTGTGAAATATTATGCTTAATGGAAATACATTTCCTTGTATTGGTTTTGAGGTAAGGTCTGGATCACTAGTGGTTTAAATATTACCTCATCTTACAAGCCAGTTTTCCTTTCTAGTTGCTGTTGCACACAGATGGTTAGTGCATAGAAACTTTTAAGGTAAAAGCCATTGAATGTAGGTAAAGTATCCTCTGCTACAGACATGATGTGAGAACACATGCACACGCACACACAGATTCACACACCTATGACAACGGACGTACCTAGAAATATTCTTCAGCAACACCATCACACTGGGTGATGCGGTTTTTCCTAGAAATAAAAAAAAGGAAAATTCTGGTTAGTTTTGTGTGTATAGAACATCAAGGAAATGAATAGCTTCTTTATTTGTCATGCTATCTTAAAGTAAATGCTAAACCATGTTTCCTTCAAAGCACAAATGATTTAGCATCAAAAAGAGGAGATCACATTTTAAAACAGCAACTTGATAGGGGATGGTACATGTGATCAGGATTTGTGTCTCCTATAAATAAATAATTTTTCGTTTGATGATTTAACTAATGAAATGATAACATTCATACCAGTTTTCACAAAGCTGTTCATCGGGCTTGTATCTAAAACAGAGACAAATGCAAATAAAGAGATAAAATTGGTATTACCATGTGTACTTCATGACACCCAAAGCCCTTGAAAGGATTTCATTTTTATGTATATTAAATTTTTTGTCAAGAAGTAAAGGGCTTTGTTAAAGCCACTGAGATGGTTTGGTACAGTTTTACTTTAAAAGGGAAACTATTTTAATGTTTCTATAAACAGACAAACTATTAATCATCTTTCTCTAAGAAAGAAACAATTCTCTCCAGCCGTACCTACTTCTGTGATGGCACTGAAAAGTGTTACATAATAGTGGAAGAACCACTACTCAAAAAGAGATTAAACAAATAAAATTGTTCAGACAGATATTATCCCTGGTAACTAAAGTACATTGTATAATATAGTGCTTATTACCTTCTCCATCACAGTTAGGAATAATAATAGGTCTTCAGAATCAGATCTAAAGAGAGTGCTAGGCTTGCTTTATAAATGCAGAATGCTCAGTGAATTTTTTAAGGATAGTGATAGGAAAACACAGTAAGACGGTCCCCAGCAAGTAAAGCAGACACACCCGTTTTCCGAACCAGACATGAAAAATGTGTTGAAGTCATTCTACAAAGGCTAAAAGGTCCATGCTAAAATCGCCTATCTTGGCCTCATTATACCTTTGGAACGGGGGTTTTGAAAGCCTTCTCTGCCTTTGCAGGAGTTTGTCGCTCATGGTGCTGCAGGGTGCAATGAGGCATCATCTCTCCCCCCGTCCTCACCTCTTCTCTCCTTGGTCCCCCCTCCAGCACTCCCCAGACTACCCTCTTCCTTATCTCCTGGGCCTCTCACACAAAAACACACACTCAAAAAGTTTCCCCATAAGGCATAGGTGTGCTCCACTCCAGAGGTTTTTGAAGTGTTCCTGGGGGGCATGGAAGTGGAAGGGGGAGGTCGGAAATATCACTGCTGGAGCGGAGCAGCTGGGGGGGATGATTTGTTGTGCAAGAGGATTGGAGAGCAGGGCCATGTTGGGTTGTGTGAGAGACTCAGAGCAGCACACAGGACAAGTGTCAGGGCCCGTGTTCCTGCAGAAATTACATCATCTCATAACTTAGTGTCACCAGCCCTCTGGATCACAACTTCTGTCCTGCTCAGTCCTGGTAGTCAGTTACTGTTCCAAACTGCAGGTAACGAAACGTTATTAAACAAATTCTTTCTTTTCCTAAGGAATTTTTAGTATTACACTGATTTCATTTTAAGCAATGTTACGCTGTCAGACCAGTGAACCATTTTAGCATATTCATTTAAGAAATTACATTTCTTCTTTTCAGACTCTGTTGAGTCTTTTCAACAATGTGTTCTACCAGGCGAGATGGAAGTAGATTAGGGAGAGAGCCTCTCTGCAGTGAGCCTTCAATCAATATGCCGTCTGTAATTCTGTTCTCTTCAGATAGTCTGTGGTGAATGTGTCAATCTTAGTCATACAGCTGAGAAGAAATTTTTTACAAAGCTTGAAGTTTCAAGTTGTTTTAGAATCTCAGACCAGAAGAAGAAGGCATGCAGTAGCAGGTCCATAGTGAAGATGGAAAGATTCCACTTTGCATCCTCCTGAACAGTTTGAAGCAAAAGATTTTTTGTGAAGTTGGGAGACCATGAAGTGACACTAAAGAACTAGATTCTACATACTACACCATATATTCTATAGCTATGTTCCCTCATTTTTACTCAAAAAGAAAGGACAAAAATAAGTGAAAAATAGTCAAAAAGATGTTCCCAAGATCATGTGAATGCCTCATTAGTGAGAACTGAACAAAAAAACAGAGTTTACGAACCATGGTAAGGAACGTAAAAAAAAAAATTGACACATAATCTTTCATGAGATTTAAATGCTTTAAATAATAAAATTAGCTAGCATCTAATGGCCAATATAATTAACAAAATCAGCACAGAAGAAACCACAGTCACAAAAGCAAAATACTTGGAAGAAGAATTTTACTTGGATTCAAGGATACTTTAGATTAATTTAAACATCCTGCTAGTTTCTTTTGTGGCATGATTTCTGTGGAAGTGTTTTAAAAGGTTTGATAGTCCTCTTCAAAGCTACTTCAGAACTAATTAGAATAGAATTAATCTCGTCCATCTTTGGATATTTAAAAGGAAGATGTCTACATTTGTATGCATGAGATTTTTCTCATAAATAGTAAGCAACTGCAGCATGTGTTTATCTGACCTGTACAACTGGTCTCAGACCAGTTACTGGGTGAGATGAGGAGTGGGCCATGCCTCCCCCATCCCATTGCTCTCCTAGAGCCTCCTCTAAATCAGAGTTGATGAGGGAAGCATAGCAAAATGCCTTCTCTCTAGAGTGAAAGGAAGACCCGGGGCCACAGCGTGACTCACTGGCTAGTAGATTAAAGAGTGCCAGAAAATGTTCGTGGGTACTGGAGCTCAATTGTCTATACTGTTAAATTATTAGAATGGTTCCTGGCATGAGTTATTCCAACCAGCCCTTCCCCAGACAGTTCCTAGGCACAGGCAGTTAAGCATGGACCAAAGACATTCCCAATAAGCAGTTTGCATGTGGTCACCTTTTTTAGGAGGCTGAGAATTTAATAATATAGACATAGACCACTCTGTACTTGTTGGTCTCAGTGCCAAAGGAACATTTCCTGTCCCATTTAATTTCCTAGCACAGACATAGCTGCTGTGTTACAGTCTGATCCCTGCTTTGTTCCTGTAGCTGTGCAACTGGGCATTGGTCTGTACTTAAAGTCTGTGGCAAACCAAAATGTAGTCTTTTGTGTCTATGTTACTCAACCCCATCCCTAAACCACTGTTTGTCTTTGTCTTTTTTGAACTGAATGCTATTCAGACAGCAACTATATTTGGAAAGGGCTGTGTATTGTGCAGATCCATTTAAATTAAGCAGTTACCCAAAAATGAAAATCTGCTCTGTAAAGTAAATGGAAATTAAATGAGACTGACACAATGCCTAGATCTTATGTTAACATTGCTAGTGAGCAGACACTTACCACTAATTCAATATTTCATCAGAAACAGGTACCATGAAGTGCAGGATTGAAACTCCTGGGGCTAGATGGTGCCACATAGCAATATCTGTCTGGTATAATAAGACAGGAAGTTTTATTTCAAAATGAAGTTCTCTTTCTTCTTCTGACTCTAAATACAGCTCTTCCCTTGCTTCTCATCGAGCATATTTCCTTCTTTAGAGGGTCAGCCACAGCCTCAGTAGACTTTTGCAGATTTTCTTTTCCTTTTTAACACCTCTCAGATACACGTTTCATTTCTTTTCATCATGAAGTGCTGCCTAAATCTATTGGCATTTAAATTGTTAGAAGCAGTGATCTGCAGCTACTGATTACTGTTCTTACTTGATATCATCCCATCTTATGTGGGTAGTGAAAACATAAAACGTGCGCTGGAAAAGAAGCAGAGTTACCTCTTTAGGTACGTACTTCTTCCATATATGAAATATTCTCCATCTTTTCATATGTAGCTTGATCTGTTAAATAAAAATGTATCCTCAGGACGGGCAGAGTAGGCTGAGAGGCTAAAGGGGGAAAAGGAGTTTATTTTTCCCAGGGGCATTTGGAGACAGTTGGAAGAAAGGAGGACAGGGTTTTAAATTCGAGGGAGCTTGGAGGTGCAAAGGAGCAGATGGGGAATGTGATGGAAGGCAGAGCATGTGGGACGTAGCAGGGCAGCAGGCTGTGTCCACTCAGGCATTTGCAGAGGAGTAACAGGGAATTAGGCATGTTTGGTGATGCTGTCAGGGTGGCCACTGGCTTGTGGCAGGCAGGGGAGAGGAGCCAGGAGAGAAGCTTCTCAAATGAGAGGACTAAAATGCAACATGGTCGCTAAAGTCTACAGCCTCCAAAGTATTTAGGAGTCTTGTACTAAATTTAGGATCTCCATCACCATGTGAGCATGAACCCCTTTTCCTACAGAACAATCACCGTGTGCTGTATTTCATGTGTGTCGGATTTTCAGGAGAGACAGAATTTAAGTGAGATATAGTGATGCAGATGCTTGCTTTTTTCTTCCTAAAAATGGGACTTCATCAATCAGCTCTCTGTCACGTGCGCTATCACTCAGGGAGATCCAGGTCTCCCTGGTGGTGTGGCTTACCTAAGTAAAGCATTTTTCGCTCAGAACTGTGCTAAAGAGGAAATGATGATGTGGTTGTTCAGCCTCACCATATCCTGTGTTCGGAATAATTTTCATTTCTACTTCTCTACAAATGTTCATGGAGTGTCCACAAATATTTTCTTGGTTTCTATGGTAAGAGAGAGTGTGAAACTGTGTCAAAACCACTGCATCATCTGCATCATCCTGTGCTTTTCAGGAGAAGACCATGACCACAAGAGGAGTCATCTGTGGCATTACTTGTGTGCAAACTGACATTTAGTACATTTTGATCCCTTTCAGGTTCACATTTTGAAACACAGACTTGCATGTTACAAACCATAAAGGTTACTTGATCACTTCTATAATGACGCATTAATGACAGAGTATATCAAAACAGCTCGACACAGATTACTTCCTCTCTGACTATAACACAGTTAGGCATTAGCTGAAGTTTAACTGTAAGTCTTTGGAAATCTTTTTTTTAAAAGGTGTAAGTTTCCAAATTACTCAAGTAAAATCTTCCAGTCCCCTGTGTATGCATGCAGGGTGCAAATGCTTGAGGAACTATGCAAGTAAGGGGTCACATGGGAGAAGCAGTCAACGTGCTTCTGCAGCTGTCTGAGAACAGCACTGTTCCTCTGGGCAAACACGGGGACCGGGCACGATCTGCGATGCTCCTCTCAGGAAAGGAACAGCTGTCCTCTGCCACATTTCCCTGGAGAGGATTCCAGTTTGGGGTGTACACTGTCAGCAATATTCAGACGGTCTCATAACCACGCATCCCCCAGCTCATAACCACGCATCCCCCAGTTCTTTGCCTGTGACAGTGCAAAGCCCTAATGTTGCAGGGCTTGTGGTATTGGGGAGATTAAATCACCCTTACACTCCATGTGAGAAGAGCTGTGTGGATCTCAAATCAGAAATCATGAGGTTTGGTGGTATTCCCACGGATCAAAGATCACACAACTCTTCCTCCTGACACTACACCCAGCCATTAACAAACAGTAATGGATTGAAATTGTTATATCTAATTTCTCAAAGCAACATTTCTTCAATAAGCTTTTCCACAAATGTACTGAGGGAATAAAAGTATAGTTCAGCTTGAGAGGTATATCTGCATTAGGAAAAATAATGTGTTTAGAAGGAATTCTATCTGACACAGATAAGGCAGCTCCAGAGAGAATCTCTGACCTTCATTTACCTTTGTCATCTTTCCCTTGATGAATCTCTGAAGAAATTTCTCTGTTTTTTTATAGAGAGAAGTGTTTTTGAAAAGCATCACTGGTATGGTAGCAAATCAGGAACAAGATAAATGGAGCTAAATAATGCCCAACTTCCACACAAGAATCTGTTTCTGTGGACAGGTATCTGGAAGTGTACCTTGCCAGTGCAGTACTTTGCACTGTATTATTGAACCGTTTCAAAGACAGATTTTATGAATAAAGATCAAAGTGTTTGAAAGAACCGTTAGCAAATATGACCACTTGTGCAAATATCCGTGAACCTCCCTTCAATAGCCATTCAGTGGTTCCAAAGGCTGTCAGGGCATGTAATGATTATAATAAATGTTGTATTTGCTTTTGTTTCAGCTGGCTTTGACCAGCAAATTCGGCTGATTACTTCCATTGTTATTTTTCCTTAGAAGACAATTATATTGTTATCATAAAAAGCCCACTATTCGTACACATTTCTTTCTGTTGGTCTTGAAATTCAGAACTCATTTACCTAGTTAACGTAATTTTAAAAGTTATATTCATTCTTATATTTTTCTTTGTTTCTGTCCTTGTTTCTTTTCAGTGTTTTTGCTTTTTTTTCGTGCTTTTCCTGAATACTGCTTTTCCCACCTTTGTGTTTGTTGGAGAAACAACTCAATAATTGTTGAGACCTGCCCAGCCCCAGATTAATAGTCAAAGGTTTACATTATAGCACACACTGAGAAAATATTGATACTTAACTGACGGTCATGTGTTGTTATGGCTGGATTATAACTGTATTCAGGAGCAGAATGCTCCTGTGGCTCTGAGATTATATTCTAGCAAGATAATAGCTTACGTTGGACTCTGCAGAAGCTCCTTGTGTTCTTCTGCAAATATACTGAAGAACAGTCACCCTCATTTGTATTTGGTCTACTTGTGGGAAACAAAAGGATAAATATAAACTGTCCTATCTCTGTTGTGGGTCCAGCAGGACTCATCAAAGTACATCAATAGAGCAGTGCTTATAAAATTCCCACTTGATTTCTGCAACATGTTGTGACATAACCACCGAGACAAGAACAGCCTAAAAGCAGGCGCTTTACATAGCATATGTCCGTGGGAAAGAGCGTATCATTTGAAAATATATTGTGAGAGAAGTTAGTGCTGGTCTAACCGACAACACGTGGGTACAACTGTAAAGGTCAGGAATCTGCCAGGAATTCCTGTGCTGCATTGCTGCTGTTGAGAGTTTAGGGTTCCTCTGTATGCAAGGAAACCACAGTAGACAGCACTTACGCCTTTGGTAAGGGACAGCTTTGGGAAGGGTTTGACTTAATCTGTATCCAGCTGGTAAAAAAATAAGTTATCATTTCTTCAGTTTCTTCAGAGAGAACTTTTGAGACAGGTCAAACGTGTTTATCCTGATTGGTCCATGCACTTGAGTTGATCTCGTATCTTTTACAGAAAATAGTACATAATAAAGGGCTGAGAACAGATAATGTGCTACAGGTTCTGATTTGTTCTATGGGTAAACCCACAGTAGCTTGGTTTTTTTACACTTTGGCTCTGGTGACTACATATAGAGGGTCCACAAAAGTTGTTTTAGCAAAACAAGGCCTTGTTCAATAGAGTAACATTTGCTCTATGGAGAGTCGAAGTCTCTACTGGAAAGTGTTTGGGGTCTGTAAGCTGCAAAAGTTTCAAAGAGTTTCTGGTAGTGTGCTGTGGTATTGAGATGTCATACCAGTGCTGTACGCTGATATTGTGGTTTTCTTGTACCCTGAACCACACTGTTCTGGACAAGAAGTGGTCTCACTTCCTGAATCATCATCACTGCAGCTATCCTTACTGAGATTTTCCATACAGGACCCTTTTCTATGTGATGGCCAAACCCATTTGCCCTAATATGTGAGTTTTTACAACATGGATTAAACTAACTGGAAGTTGTGCATACAACACTCATGAGGTTGTAATTCTACAGCTAAGCGTGATCTCTCTTCTGTTTTTTTTTGTTTTACAGGTTGTTACTTTGTGGTATAGAGCTCCTGAAGTCTTGCTTCAGTCCAGTTATGCAACGGCAGTTGATCTTTGGAGTGTTGGCTGCATATTTGCAGAAATGTTCCGTCGAAAGTAAGAAACACAGTTTTATTTTCTTCGTGCTTTTCATTTGAAAAAATGTGTAGTAATGCCTGTTGCAGTACACTCAATCACATTTATATTGGAAAGGTCTGATAGGATGTTTTATTTATAGTGCAAAATATAAATACCCACTGCAAATTCATACTTGTTGCCATCTTGGGGTCTCTTTTGATGGGAGTCTGCCTCAGCTCTTGGTAAAGCCTCTATGAACATTGTTGTATTCCTGTTGCACCTGAATCCAAATGCAGACAAAAGTGGGGAAGAGAGGCTGTTACCAATTTGAGTAAAGCTGTATTGTGGGAAGGATTTACCCTGAGGAAAATGGGATACTGTGGTTGGCATAGGCTTCTTCCTCTGTAGTTCATGCATTGGAGCATCAGGTGTTGGCTTGTAGTCCCCTCTTGCCGTATTTGAGATCTAAGAAATCACTTGAAAGTTTTTCTGGAGGTGGGGAACAGAGGTTTTTTAAGAGCAAGTTATGTAGCCTGAGGGTAGGGTAACAGAGATGTTAAATGCGGTCAAACACGCCCCCACATCTTGATGCAAAATATTACAGCTGGATGCAGATGAGCTGTGAATGCAAGACGAACTCTTGTGTACTGGTCTTTCCCCATCGAAGGATGCTAGTATGAAGGTTGTACCATGTAGGGTGTGGAGAGGAACAAACCTGTAAGAATTTTAACAAGGTAAACCTGTCTTGCTGTTAACCCAATTACGTGCATTTGGATTGAGTTTATGGCAAAAAGTGCATGTTGTCATCTCCTGGGTGATCTCCATGTAGAAACTGAATAGCCTTTTGTAACACCCACTGCGAAGTCAAAGAATGTACAGAAAGAAAATGTGAAAGAAAAATATACACTATGTGGCCTAAAACCCAGAATCAGTAAAGTTTACAGGGAGAAGCAATACTGCAAGGGCCTTGAGAAACAACTGTTTAATTTATACAGTGTGAAGTTCAAAATAGTTGAATAATTGAGGTCTTGCAAAATAACTTTGGGATTTCACTACTTATTAATATTATATGGACAACTCATTTTTCTTGGGCTTCTTGCCTGGTCAGATGGCCTGAGTAGAGTTATTATACTCCAGCCTCTCTGTCTCCGACTTAGAAATGAGGTCAGAAAATGAGATAAAAAAAGAATGTGGCTTTTAGGAATACCAGTTAAACCCCCCACTGCAAAGTTTTAAAGATTCACTCTTAGCCCGTATACTGACAGATTCACAGTAGTGTTAAGCTGCTGATAGTTTTTCTGATTCAAATAGCAGAATCAACAGCTTCATTTTAGTGTTTGCAGTAAGAGTGATACAGGACAAAAGAATACAGAACTTTATTACATGCTCAAAACTCATTTAATTTGAAGTATTCTGACAGATAAGAAATATTGCCATATACAAGCACCACCAGTTTAATTTCATTTTTCCTCTTTAAGGATGCATGAGCCTTACTGCCTCTAAATCCAAAAGAGTAAATTAAAATAGAGGCAGTTAATTTTTCTACTTGTATACAAATGTAAATACTGCATTAATATTACAGAATCAGAGCTTTTTTTTTAATGGAAATGAGATCTGATATGAACCACAGTTTGATAAAACCAGGACTTCTGTTTTTCTCACCAAATGTAGGGTCAGTCTGACATTCTCAGTCTTAAATTTGGGTGACTGTCAAAAACTGTAGACATCAGGAATCTGTCAAGTCTGTATGTACTATGTTCTTTCATTGCAAACAATATGACTTTCACATACTTAAGTGTACAAGCATGATTTGGAAGACTATTCTCAAGGCTCTTTGCCATAAAGCTACAGCAAACAGCACTGAATGGTATCTCCATGGACTGTTGTGATGGGTTAATGTTGCAATACTGTCTGCATGATATATGTTGTCTTTCTGATTCTTCTGATGGATTGCAAAAGAAAACCTATGTTCCTGTGACCTTGGTAGCAATAAGCTAACATTTAGCAAACTCCAAAACATTGAATAAATGCAATAGCGATTTTGCTGGGAAATGGTAGTGCCCTTGGGTAATCACCAGTCTGTATTTCCACTAGTATTGGTAGGATAAGAGTATGAGAATGCTTGCTTGGTGGACATGGGTTTGATATTAAGACAGCCTTTTCTTTTTTCTGTCTTACTGGGTACTTGTCACCTTCCTTCCCTACTCTCTTTTGCTTTCTCTCTGAAAAAACTTTAAGCTCTTCACTACATTTTTAAGAAAATGGGCTTTTTTATATCCCAGAGACTTCACTGGAATGGGCTTCAAAATGAAACACTACACAACATCACAAAACACATCTAAATCCTGTTTATGTCAAGGAGGCAGTTGACAGTTTGAGTTTGTTTGAATATAGTTTTGTAGGCTTTACAAACACCGTGAGGGTGCTGTAGGTTTAGACAAGTGTAGGAGAAAAGTGAGCTCTGTTTGAATGGTCCAGTCCCTATATTATAGATTGCTATGTCTCTTGAGTGGAAGACAGCTCATTTAATTTAAATCACTCTTAATCCAAAACAGTTTAAGACAAATGCAAACAAAATATTTGTTTAAGAAGTAGATCCGAAATACACAGAAGCTTATAAAGGACTTAGACACAAAAAATAAATAAATAGATCTCTGTCTAGACACACCTAGAGTAAATTTGAACATTTTTCTCATCTAGCCTGATTCATTTAAAAAATTACACTTCTCAGCTCTGTTCTTTCTGCAATCTGAGGCTTGTATAAAGTTACAGCTACTTTTAAACAATAAATTGCTCAATAGTCAGGTATATGTGTTATGTACAGAGAAACTATTCTGCTTTGTGTGTCTTCTTCTGTCCATGTGCACTGCTGATGAGACCACTCCCACATAAAGCATTGTTTGGAAATTTCCTTATATGGTAGTTTCAGTTTTTAAATTTCCTGTCTAATTAAGCAGATTGCAGTGACTTCTAAACACATTTGGATGAATTGTCATTATCTAGTGAAAGAGTAAATGTAGTTGTCATAGTGACTGTTTTCTTTGTAATTTAAAAGCTGTGGTGCATGGATAGGAATAACCAGTAAGGAAAATTGTAAGGTATGCTATGGCTTGCTACCATATCACAAAATCCTTCAGAGACAGAGCTGGCAGGGCTGACAGGGGTCTGATGGCATGGCAGCATCCTTTGGCCCTTTTTTTTTTAATGTTTAGATAGAAATAAGGATCACTTATAAGAGGTTTCATTTTAAGGCTGAGCATTTTCCAGGCCAGTAGGAAAGGGCTTTGTACCTCTTACTCAGTGAACACCTCATTAAAGAGAAAGGCAAACATGGGAGTAGCATCCACTTCTGTCTGGATACACAGAACTCTTCAGCTGGCTCAAGGGCTGCAGGCAGCTCCTAAGCAAGAAGCCATGACCAGTGTTTTAGGGAAGAAGGGACTATCTGTCTTGTTGCTTTGATTAGGTAATACTTAGTCAAGGTGAATGAGTGTGAAAGGGGAAAAAGACTGGAATCTGGGTGAAATGCTCTATAAAAGGAAGCTCAGATCACCAGTCTTGGATTCTCTTCTGAGTAGGGAGTCTTGAGAAAAAATGTCAAAATGTTTTGATGCTTAGTTCTTAGTGCATCTATACATGCCCAGTTTTCAAAATCATAATCCTATATAATTTCAATCCTGCAAATACTAGGATGTTGTTAGGTGTGCATGTGGGACTAATGAGTCAGATCTACGGGTTGCAGTGTATGTGGGAACTCTGAAGAACTGTCAGTTGAAGAGCTGAGGCTGAGGGTGGAACTCACAGTGACTCTCTTCTGGTCTTCATGAGGCTGTGTAGAACAAGCAAAAGAGTGTGTACAAGCTAAATTTGCAAGAATTTAAGCCATTCTGCTAATATACTTGTTATCTGTCTGTTAAAATAGCACACATACACACACACAAAAAGTTGCTTCAAAGGATATCAGGCCATGAGTGTGTGAGCTACTGTATGCACGTCCTTATGCAGAGAAGGAGGTACATACTCCCCCATTTGTTACTTGGAGGCAACAAAGCAATACCTTGTAACAGAGCCTGCAGGTTCCCTGGTGCTCTGGATGGGACAGGCAGCTTTTATGTTGGAAGAGATCTGCAGTCTAGTTCATCCTTGAGTCTGTCCTAACTAGCATCATTCATCATGTGCTCATTTGGTCTGAATTAGGTGTTACTGTAGGTGCTAATGTCTCACAGATATAGTCTTTTAAGGTTGCACTTAGAAAAAAATTAGATATACATCTGGCAGCGAGTGTTCAACAGGAGAGCCACATATTCTCAATGGCTTAAGTATGTTCTTCATCTAGAAAATGAAGTAAAGAGGGCAGTGGGCTTTGGGGGAACTTATTGACAGAAATGCTGCTACTGCAGAGAATTGCTTGGAAATTTGAAGTACCATGTCCTCTACTCCAGACATATCCTGGCTTAGTCATTCCTTGTGATGAGTTGCTTTGCTGTTGAATGGTCTTGACGAACAATCAATCTGTAACTTTGCAAATGCATAACTGACAGGAAGGTTTATATGTGCTACGTGACCCTCACTTCAAATTAAGTAAGAGTATGTCATCACTTTTTTTTCCATTAATATTATTCAAATATCCAAACAATTGGGAAAGCAGAAACATTTGTGTAAAGTCTATAATCAACAGTGAAGTATCATACACTAGAACTTTATCAGCAAAATACTTTGCAACTTTATATAGAGCTTGTTCTTCTATGTGCAGGACATACTCTTGCCACAGCCCAAGTGCATCAGTGATGTGACTGCAGATACTTTGGTTTGGATGACAGCAGAAGAGAGAGACTGGATAGTCACATAATCCATCATAAAAAAACTCTGTCTCAAACTGAGATCAATAGATAACCTTAGCATGATTTAGTAGGGAAGAATTATATTCTTTATTTTCTTAAAATTATATTTATTTGCACACTGTTGTGAATTGTCACCAGACTGGGTTTTTAACTTCTTGCTCTGTGTATGAATGTTGCAGACGAAATCCTGGACATACTGAACACAAGAGAAAGAAAAGCAACTGACAGATAGGTGCGAAGACTTCGGTTTTATTTTACCTTTCTGCACATAAGAGAATAGTACCATGAACAGAGTCTGGAAAGAGACTCTAAAGATAATGAGGAGCCTCTAAAACATGAGTACTGCCATGCAGGGTAATTGTGAGGCATACTTCTGTGACACACTTTGTCTCAGATGCATTTTTATTCTTTGTCAGTTATTTTCCAGTGGTTCAGTATATCTGATCATTTAGTCCTCACTGTTTTAAGTGGGCATGGTAGCTATGCAGCAGTAGGAATATTTGGCTTTGCCTACTAGATCCTGTATTCCTCCATATGGCAAAGTTTCTCCTTTTTTTTCAGTTCTTAGCTTATTTTTTCCCTTTTCATGCTCTGTTCTCTTATTTTCAACATATTTATGAAATGCCTTTCAAAAGCTGAGAAAAGATCTGTAATTAATTTTCAAATCTAGTTTGGAAAGAAGAGAGGACTAGAGAGAGCAGTAGAGGAATCTGTTAGCAAAAAAAAAATAGGATGTATAACTGGATAGTGTAAGGAAGGTATAATAAAACCAAGACAGTAGAGACATCTAGGGAAAAAGCAATTGAGTAAATGCAGCTATGAATGCTGCTTATAAGTTAGGTTTTCCATATAAACTGCCAAACATTTTAAATGTGGTTTAAGAGAGAGATGTTCTCTTTATCGTGCAGCAATTTAAACACAGACTTTGCAATCACATTATCTGGTGTTTTCCAGTGAACCTTAAACCAACATATCTAGTGAACCAAGAGCTCCAAAGTGTAATCATTGACTTGTCTGCTTGCTCGCAGTTAGATCTTGGTAGCAGAAAAAAAGTAAAACAACAACTTTTTTTTTTCTGTTTCATCTTTGTTTTAACAGGTAATGGTAGATGTTGCAGCTTAGAACTGTGAAAGCTACAAAGCTTAATTTGTAACCTTTGAACCAAAGTACTGTGCAGTTCTGACCTGAGTTTGTTTTTGCCATTTTTGGAAATTATCTTGTTTTGTTGCAAGAATGATTGAAACTGCAAGTGCCATAAAAGTTCACCATAGTCCAGACTAACTGTACCGGGAGAAGGTTTGTTCCTTAGAGAGATCTTGTCAGCATTCAAAATTCTGTGCCTTGCACTTTTCATCCTTTATTCTTCTGCCATTCATGTGCATATGGGTGTGTGGGAGGCTGATCGTTTTTCCAAACCAGACCTAATAAAATGGGATTTTTTCTTCCTCCCCAAATAAGTGACCAACCTATTAAAAAGATTTTTTTCAAACATTTTTAAAGTTGAATGGACACAAACCACAATTTAACTTAGTGACCTTAGTGATGGCACAACAATGGCATTTTGCTTCAAACATAACTAACATTAGGCAATGCAACATAAAGGAAAGCAGAAGACTGCCCTTGTTCGTGTTACTCCTTTTTTTTTTTTTTGAATAATCGGGATTGTTTTCTGTTTAATCTGATATATAAGGCAGAACTTGCTTTGGCTTTAGGCAAAGGACAAATGCAGTTAATGGAGAGAAGGGCAAGCAGTCAGATTAATACCACTAATTATTGAGTACGAAATAGATGTGTTTCCAAGACAGCATCATCCCATTAGAAGTAAAATACCGTGTTGGTTTTTAGCTCATATTTTCCCCCAAAGCCCTTTGCAGTTGATACCTGTCTGTCTGCAGTTGGGCTGTTTGATAGCCGTTAGTCAAATCCAGTAACTGTATCAGTCTGTGGTTGGGGATGAGTGGTGAGTGCCAGGCCATTCACTTGTGGTTTTCCTTCTAGTTTCCAGCTGTGCCAGACTTTCAGTCAGAGGAATAGATCTGTTGGTAAGGGAAACCGTTGATAAACCATAGAAACCAAAAACTGCCACTACCCATGACAAAAAAACAGAAGGGAACCTCGAAGCAGGGGTAAGAAGCCCCACAGAAATGGTGTTAGCTGACCAAGTTTAATTTGACTGTTAGGTTCAGGTGTGAGGTCATGTCCCGGGCAGTGGCCAAGGGATGGGAATTGGGTGGCTCTGGGCTGGCAGCCAGTGGCTGCACACAGCGTAAGCCCAGCTGGGAGCTCACAAGAGAGATTCCCGCCTGGAAAGCCTCCTGTAGCTTCTGCACTGCAGGTGGCACATCACTAGTTTGAAATACCCCTGAACACACAGTCCTGAAAAATACATGCATTCCTTAGAGTGGTGATTGTCTGTGACAATCTGAATTAGCCTGGCTGGAGGTCAGAGGAAAAGACCTCGTGGTTAAGAGAAAGACCACAACATGTCAGTCATGATGTAGATAGTTGTAAGTCCTTGCTATTAACATCGTAGCATTTGTAATGGATATTTGGAAATGCAGGTGGCAGCAGAAATGCATGGATCTGAGCTTTGCTGGGCACAGCTGCTGACCAGTCAGTGTGAAGGTGCACCACCTTTGTGTGTTTTGGGGTGTCTCAAAGACAAATTCATACCTGGGGTAAGCCAGAGCAGCCTGAGGGCTGCTTTGGTGGGACCCTGAGCTGCAGATCGTTTCTGGCAGTCTCTCCACCAGCCAGAGAACAGGAGAGAAGCAGAGCGATGTTATCCGTGCCCCTTGCTCTCCAGCCTGAAGAGGGATAGCCAGCTGTACACTGCCCAAAGGCTTTCCTTTTGAAAGGGTCTCCTGGCTCTTTCAAACAGCTTCCCTCTTCAGGAACTTGGCTGAGACAGACTTTGCTTTTTGCCTAGAATTTGGCCGAGGAAAGCTCTGTGTACTTTTGTTTGACTCGTAATAGAACTAAACATTGTTTTTATTTACTTTTCTCTTTCATAAGAAAATGGCTACAAAAAGGTATTTAAACTCCTGGGATCCTTTCCTGGACACTGAAGAGGGGCAAGAAAGACTAGACTTTAAACTGTGATTCATGTTGGTGAGCTCACAAGTGTGAGGGGGGCCTCCCAAATTGAGTGTCTAGTCAGACATTTTGATCTGGGCAGCTGTATTGAGTTTTCTGCATTTGACTGTCCAGAAAAGGAATCTAATAATTACCTCCCATTGGTTAGTCATAAAGACAGTATGTTGTACTAGTTCAGAAGTATATAGGACAAAACTGTCTCACATTTGTATCTTTCAACAGCTTCAGACTAGCACTTCTCCATATGCAGGTGGTCACCAAGGCTGTTAGATGTTCTTTACATCTAAGAAAACCCCAAAAATGGGCATGAGAGAAGTGGAAAGCACAGCTAAAGGAACAGACAACATCAGGAGTTTAAAAACAACAAAGGACAGCAGAGCAAAACATAACACTTTCTGAGGCTTTGTACTACCTTGTACCACGTAAATAATTGGCTGTGAGAAGAGACCTCAAAATGTCAATAAGAAAGCAAGAAGTTTGATATTTAGATTTCTGGAAAATGATTTCTCCGAGGGAATCACAGTGCCCAAAGGCACTCCCTTCTGCCTCTATGGAAAAGCTTACCTGCCCTGCAGGGTCCAGACCACTGCAGAGAACTTGCCAACTGGTCTAGGAGTCTGCATTGTCTGTCGTTGCAGATGTCAAAGACCTAGATAGAGTCCTAACTTGGTGAGGAAGGGAGGTGGCTACAGCCTCTCCTTCATGTATGTGCCACCTGCCACAGAGCAGCACGTGTATTACCCACACATAGCTGGAGGTGCCTTTGCCATCAATTCTCAGGGTCCTGGTGTTGACCGTGTACTAAAAAATACGGAAGAGGCATGGTAGGATACGGCTTACGCTAGTTCCTGTCTCTTCTTCCTTTGAAGCCATAGTTTGCCTTGTGATATGAAAGCACGTGTTGTTGCTTTGCTTCTAATTTTTGTTTGCACAAGGCCTGTGGCACTGCCATCACATTTGCTTGCTTGCTCTACCTGACCTGCTGACATGCCGGCCCTGTACAAATGAGTCCATGTGAGACACAGCCACCATGGTATTCTGACTGCTAGAAGCAGAGCCAGAATTTGAGAGGTTGAGAGCTCTTCATGACAGCATGTGACATCCTTGGCTGCCCTCTTATGCTTGTGGCATGCTTCGTTTTGCAGTCTTTTAGGAACCGGCAGACTGGCATGGTCAAACCATGTGATTTCTTCCAGAAACACACATAATTTGCTCTGCTTTCCTTTTATAGATGCAGTGAACGCATTCTGTCCGGATGCAAATCTAAGACAATCACTGAGGAAGTATTTCTTCTTTTACTTAGATAGTCTCCGTATTCATAGTTTCTTTCCTAACATATCTAGGTTTGCCAGTAATGAGTGCTTTTGGAATATAGACATTTGTCAAATAAGAATTTCATCCAAGGGATTACTTAATTCCCACTCCTTTTTTCTACTGAGTTGGAGTAAATTGGCATGAAGATTGAGTTACTATTGATTTTCACTGAGTCTGAATCAGTTACCTAAAGGTACATGACTCAATCAGCTATATCATCCAGAATTTCACGAACTATAGTGAATTATCAGATCTTTTTTATTAGATTATGTCCATAAAACTGGTTTTATGATTATGTCAGTTCAGCATACACACTGTTCTATACAATTGAATAATTTTTAAAGTGCTGTTTATATCCAAATAATTTGAGAGCAAGCTTTCAGCATCTAAAGAAGTATACATAGCAAGAGATTTTTCAGTAATGTTCCTATCTGTAGCTGTTAAATTAAGCCTGTTTGGCATTGATGAATCATACTCTGCTGCTGTAAGAATGAAGATACTGAGTTAAAACCAGATCTCATCAAACCATTAACAATGAAAGAGTATATCTACAAAGTCAGAACCATATCCTAGCTGGGTGTTCTACCCACTGAAGCACAGAAACAGGCTTGCTTGTTTCTCTCCTGTCTTGGAATCAGTTTTTCTTTTTTGGAAAGTAATTGCAAAAGGAGAGGGAGGTGCTGTTCATCTCCTAGATCTTTTAAGAGTTTGATTTTGAGGGCACTTTGCTAGAAAGTGCAAGTGGAGTTTAAAGAGGGACTAGACCTTTTGGTAAACTCTCTGTTTTTGGCAATTACGTCAGTGAAAACTGTCTGGAAAGCAAGGCATAAAATGGCTTACCATGGAAGAAGCTTCTCCTTAATTATTCACTTACTCCAAAAGAGGATTCTGTTTTTTGTTTAATTCTGAACAAATCAGATTGGAGTTTTTTTCAGAAATTACTCCCATCTCCATCTGGATTATGACTCCTTGTAGTGGACATGAAGGCGGTGAACAACACGGTGATGTGGGGACAGGAATGTTCCAAGGTGTGCAGTGGTTCAGGGAGCTACTCATGCTCAGTACTTCAGAGACTAAGGAAATGTTCATTCTGTAAAGGCAGAGTTGTATGCTCTTTCCATTAAAATAATGTCAAATCCACAGCACAGCAGCAGGGCTTATGGCTCAGTAATGGCAAAGCAGAGACAATAGCATAAAAGGTGTTGCAAAACTTATTTGGGGACCCTTGTAACACACAAATCTACAGCACAAAGTGTGTTAACAATGCAGTTGCATAGCGGAGGGGACATCTGAGCAATGTCATCACCTGGAAGATAGGTTTTGGTTTTCCTCTTTAATATAAGAAATTAACTTACTCTTTTGATCAGGATTCAAGTGGGAAAAAAAGATTTTGTGTGAAAACACTAATGGCTGAACAGGTGAAGTAACCAGAGAGTTCTCAATAGTTGAACTCAGATTACTAGGCACTATCATGGGCCAGTCAATGTAAATCTCCCAGTTTCTCTGGTCTGAGTAGACTGTATTGTGTGGGACAAAGTATTGCTTTGGGCAAAGTTGTATCTAGTTTAAGTGGCCTTTAAAAACTGTATCAGTTTTCCTTGCATGGTTGCTATACATAACTTTCTACCTTAAATGCTTATCTCAAGCTTTTCTGCAGGTGTTTATTAATTCACTCTAAGCCAGCACAGCTGCTAAAAATTAAAGTATTTTCTTCACACTATCCTTCTAAGCCACTTTCATGTCTTTTGACATTCAGACTCAGCAGCTGGGGAAAAAAGGTTGAAATTGAAATTTAACCTCTGCTCACATAAGTTTACCATTTAGTACTGAAATGTTTTCCCTGCCTTTCTTGTCTGAAGGGTTGTAATCCACTTTCAGAATTTTTTTCTGACCAAGAGTGTTTTATTACAGCTGAAGGTGATGACACATATTAGTCGTGGGTGGGCGCAGTTCTGATGTTTCAGGTTTATCTGAAAATTTAGAGAGGCTTAGAGCAACAGGTGCCATTAACACCTAATATGGGGGCAAATAAAGTGATCACAGATCAAAATGTGCTTGACACCACATAGTAGCAGCTGAAGCTCAGCTGAAGAGAAAACCCAAGGATTCTCTCTCTGAGCTCGTAACATTTTCCCAGAAGGAAAAACAAAAAAAATCATTTTTTTCTTGGATTTTAATATGTATTGAGAATTTCATGTTCTAGATTGTGTGTACCATCTTTGAATTTTGTGTTTCCCTTCAAACATGGAAATTTGACATCTGTTGGAGCTCTCTTGTCTGAAGTCTTGGAGAGTGCCCATGCACAGCCTCTGTTACATCATTATCACTGTCACTGTACTACTGCAGATGACAGAAAAAATTTTGTCTTTCAGAATTTTTTCTGATGCTTTTGTAGTCAGATATTTGCCTTTCTGCTGTACTCTTCCCAGTTCTATAGGAAAAAAAAAGTTAGACTAGTAATTTAATCAAATAGATGTACCATTTTCTTTGTAACTCATAGTAAATTAAACATCATTTATAACATCATGCTTTCTCATTGTTTTGTATTAAGTTTTTAGAGGATAAGCTCTGTTATCTATAGAGTATGCTTTAATCTGTGAAGCTCCTTGCTTAGCATTACTGAGAGAGAAATAAAGCCCTGGAAAATGTGGAAACACGTACTTGGATATTAATTTACTCAGTATCTTTGGACAAATTGAATGTGTAGTATATGTGTGCCCTTTACATTAAATTGCTTCTCCTCTGATATGGAAGAATCAGGGGTAGGTAAGAGTTAATTTCCTTTGGTCAGTAATTATGTGTTCATAGACTTTCAGCTAATACAAGAATTATAACACTGTTAGACATTTGGTTTAAAAGAATTTATTCCAAGAGAAATCAACCTAATCACACGAAGTCTTTTAGTGTAGAGCTTTACTGGGAAAGCAATCTGATTGAAAATATATTTGGTTTGTGGAACATTAATTAGATTTTAATTAGAGAGTCTCAGCCTTGAAATCCTATTACATATACTCTTGATCCAAACTAGTCCAGCATTAGGGACTCACAGAGCAAAGTCCATTTTAAAAGGGGTTTTTAAACTGATGAGCTTTCTCAGAGTCATCTTGGCATTGCAAGAAAAATCGTGGAATTATAAAAAATTCATTCTGTTTCTTTGAAAATTGTGATTTGAATAGATTTTGACAATGAAATTTATCAGGATAAAGAAGTAGATACTTTCTGCAGAATACTGCTTTGATTTCATTTCTGTAATGTTTCGTTTCATTTATTTTATCGAGACTAGGAACAGACTAAAACTATTGCTTACCTTGAAAGCTGTTCTTTTGCTGTGATACAGATGTTCTAGAATCACTTATTTAAAATACAGCATTAAAGAACACCTTCATATTCTGGCTAAAATTTGTCATTTTGGAGTGCTACCTGCTGAAGTTCTAAGGAGTAAATTTGAGTTAAACGAAAGAAGTGGTGAAAAACAGGTCTGACATGTTCTCAGAGGAGGATATAGATCTTTTCAAGCTCTGTGCAGGCACGCACACACTGCCTGTGCACAGCATCCTACACACTTTTTTTTTTGCACCATTGCTTGTTTGAGTGAAGAGGAGAGTAAGGACCCCCCTTGGCTCCTATCCATCCACGTAAGACAGCCTTTATCTAATCCAGTTACTGCTCAGTTACTGCCTTCAAACCCTGAGTTGCACAAGAGCAAAGCAATGTGACAGTTTTGAAGAGTGCACATTTAGAAAAGGAGTATGAAAGAGATTCATGAAAGAGAAGAAAATACAGAAAGCTAAATAAGTGATCATGGGAAAAGCATGACCGTTTTGTATATGTCATACCAGTATTTCTTTCAGAGTGCTATAAAAATGCAGAAGTCTGCAGTTATATCATTAAACTTTGAAATGTTGATGGACTAGTAGATATAATTTAACTGTGCACAGTGATGGGGTGGGTGTTTAGCACACAGACAGTTCAATCATATTGCTGGTAGAGCTGTCAGTACAAACAAGAGGAATGCTTCTTTTTCCATCCTGGAAAGAGACTCTACTTTTTTTCCCCTTCTCTTTTTCCAAGGTCACTTGTGTATGTATTTCCAGATTTTGCTTCAAATGTTGGGACAGTTTTCAAGGTGGCACTGTTATATCATGCTTCCTGAGTTGAGATAATAACCCTTAAAGTCCTAGTGAAATAAACCTACAAATCTTGCAGGGAAACAAATATCCACAGATAAGAGAACTGTGACGTGCGTGCTGAGAGTAAGTGAAGGACGTTCAATCTATCAAGGCTCTTCTATTTCAAAAAGTAATATTAAACAATGAATTCTGAAGCAGTTCTGCCCAGGAACAGATGATATCTGCCCATATTACAGCATATTCTGGTGAAAGAGAATATCTGCACTTATCTTACTTTTGGGAGTTTATATGTGTGTACATATAGATACACATATATATATATGTATGTATGTATGTATCCTTCTGTTGAAGCACCATTTTTTTCTTATAAGAAGTTGTGAAACCAGATCTCACTTGGCTTATCCTAGGGTTGTTGATGTCTGTGATAAAGATCCATTTTATGTCAGTGGTGGGGGACAAGGCCCATCATTCTGATCCAAGGCCACGCCACCTGAGACCATGCTTACATGAAACGTGCCAAGCACATTTTAAGCACCTAGGAAAAAGATCTGCCTTTGCCAGTTCCTAAGGAAGCTTTGAAGATGTTTATATTTTCTCTCATTCATGGTCTTTTTCTTGCTTTTTGCTGTATACTGGATGGACTTGACTCTACAGATTAGTCTGGCCCTGCTTTGGTCATAAGACTGTAAACGATGCCTGTGTTTGGTTTCCCTTTTAGTAACATTTCCCATTCAGTTATGCATGCAAAGGGGAACATGCATGTCTGTCTGCAAATTGGGTCTTTCCCTTGTTGGCTCGTATCTGCACCCAGCTTGGAAAGCCCTTTGCTTTCTCAGTTCAAGGAAAAAATCCCATATATTTCTTAGGAACTAGGCTATATGTGCATTTGGGGGTCAGAATATTAGCTTTATTTTTAGAATTCATTTACTTCATTTTAAATAGCAGTGGAGAATAAACTCAACGCACTAGAGAACTGGAAATTTGCAGTAATTTTTCAGAAACTACCTGTTTTACCTGCTTCTGTCTACTGGGTGACATGAGAAACTCCAGAGAAAATAATAATTATTGCAGGTTTTGATGCATTAGATCTGATTCTAATAATGGTTCAGTATTGACATAGCCCTATCCTAGAGATATTATTCATGATTCTGGTACTATCCTACTTGAAGAGTGATAGATTTTCAAGTGACAAAAATTGGGCCGTTAAAGACTAAAATGAGAAACTCAAGATGGCTGATCTGTTTTCTGTCAGATTTTAGCTGAAGAGTATTTCCTCAGTCATGATGTTTATCTGTGTCATCTTTCTTCTTATATATAGGAGGAGAGAAGATAAGTTCCTTAAAAGTTTTGAGCAATTTATGATTAAGTATAATAACCTCTACATGAAGTAACTTCTTCCTATGCAGTGTCTGGCACCAACCCACACAAAGATATTATTAAAGGGAAAGAAGAGGGAGAAGTACAAGAAAATGTTAGGTTTAAAATGAGAACTCTGAATTACACAACAGCTGAGGCAAGTCACTTGTGACTGGAAGTGAGTAACTGTCCAGAGCGTACAATGTTGTCAGCCTGGCCTGTTTTCAGAGTAAAGTTTTATATTGTACCTTACTCATTTTACATATCAGAAGGGCCAGGGATCTTCATCTTTAAACAGTGATACTTTTTTTTCTTGCTTTACTTTCTCTTTTCATGCCTCCAGTACAGACTTGTCTAGGCAATCTGTCAAAGGGAAACAGGGGTAGGAACAAGAGTGAGGAATCAGCTCAGAAATAATCCCTCTGAATAAAGGTTTCCACGGGACAGTCCAGATCATGTTATTTCTAGTCATCTCATAATTTTAGTTTTAGGTCATATTTGGTTTTAATTCTTAAAATGAAAATATTTGTTTTATAACAAGTAACTAAGAATCTGACAAAATTATTTACCAGCTATTCTCGTTTTGTAATATGTAAAGGAAAAAATAAAAGCCCATCCTTTAAATATATCTCTGACTATATAGCTTGGCAGCTTTCCCATGGCATGATGCAGGATTCCTTGGCAAATGTTGCTTGGCTTTAGCTTTTTTAGTTTCTTCACCATCACTTTGTTGCTCTTATACATACAGATGTAAAAACTCCTAGACGTAACTGCTACAACACTACCAGATTCTAAAATTCCATGTACAACTTTCATGAACCATTGCTATATCATTTCCCTTTACATCTTTTTCTTCACTCTGTCAAATAATCATGGACTTTTTATTTCAACACCTCCCCCATCTTAAATAATGCCTTCAAAACAGCAGCTACCTGTTCCTGAATTCACTGCTCTTCTTCCCAACACCTCTCCTCGGCATCTCTTCAACCAGACCACCTAAGCCCCACTTGCCCAAAAATCAAGTTGTACCTTTCCCACTCATGATGTTCTTTTTGTGGATCACCAATATACAGGGTTTTCACTGAGAATATTTCATATATTCAAGTCAGTAACTAAGAGATTATCCTTACCGTTTTGCTGCAATAACAAGGAGGGGGCTGGAATTCCCAACTGCTGTTGTCACCACACTGAGCAAACGGACTAGCAGAAAGAACCCAGGTAGTTATTTTGGAAGTTATGTCTTACATATCTGGAAAGATACTAGGCTTGTCTAGCCATGGAAGGATTTGTATTTGCAACTCCAGAACTGTCATGGTAGCTCAATAATATGTTTTGGTTAGAAAGATATTTTCTTCGCTTTTTTTTTTGGCTCTTCAGTACTGTTTTTCTTCACATGAACTTTCTTCGATGTGTCCATTTTACTTGTAGTTTAGTAAACCAGTTGCAGAACCTAAAAGATAGTTTCCAGTCAGAATGTTACTAATTAGTTCAAAATGTCAGTCAGTGTCAAGAAGCCTGCAGATATCTTTTCCTTTGCCTCAATGCGCGTGGTTTTATTAGATTTTTTCCCTTGTGTCTGCACTGTAGTATAGAATAGAGCAGTGCTTATCAATATCTTTAATTCTGATCTTTATGAAAATTCTAACTTTTTTAATGAAAAGTACATACTCTGCTTTGTAGACCAAAGACTGAAAGTAAAGTCTAGAAGTAATGTGGCCAGCTTGCAGTTAAACTTCATTTATTTCTTGGGTATCATTGCTTTGTTATTGTATACAGTACTTCTAAGAATTCCCTTGGCATATCCATGGAGTTGCACCAGGGAAAATTGTTTCATGGAGACTTGCTTAGGAAATGTTTATATCTCAGTTTTTACTGAGTAGCACAGACATGAAACACAGTGTCTATAAAATAAAATACTTGACCTTTCAGACACTAATATACAGTTCAAATAGAAAGAATATTCAGTGAAGGTGAAGCTCAGCATGAAACAAAAACATGAGCTGAGACACAGACAAGAGAAAAGGAGCCTGAAGCTGGTGACTGGTTACATCTAGTCTGTTCAGCTACATATAAGCATGAGAGCTTTTTGGCCAGAAAATTAGTGGTGCAAGTCCTTCTAAACCATAAGCAGATGGTAACTTCTTCAGGATTTGTGATGTTTTACGTTGCAACCTTATGTTATCATCTGTATTTTTATTTCTGTATTATCACAGAATCACAGAATGGTTGAGATTGGAAGGACCTCTGGATATCATCTGGTCTGAGCCCCCTAGCTCAAGCAGGGCCACCTAGAACTGGTTGCCCAGGACCATCTCCAAGGTGGGAGGCTCCACAATCTCTTTGGGGAACTATGCCAATGCTTGGTCACCCCCACAGTAAGAATTGTTTCCCTGTGTTCACAGGGAAACTCCCGTGCTTCTGTTTGTGTCCACTGCCTCTGGTCCTGTTACTGGGCACCACTGAAAAGAGCCTGACTCTGTCTTTTTTGCACAGCCTCCCTTTGGTATTTATACATATAAAGATCCCCACTGAACTTTCTCTTCTGTAGCCTAAAGAGTTCCAGCTATCTCAGCTGTTCCTCATGTGCCAGATGCTCCATTCCCTTAATCATCTTCATGGCCCTTTGCTGGTCACTCTCCAGTATGTCCATGTGTCTCTTGTACTGGATAACTCAGAACAGGACCCCCAGCACTCCAGGTGTGCCTTCACCAGTGCTGAGCAGAGGGGAAGGATCACCTCTCTTGACCTGCTGGAAATGCTGTTCTTCATGCAGCCCAGGAGTTATGTGCATCTTTGTGCTGGACTGCCATAGAGAAAGGTAGATGGATTTGTCCTGTGGAAATAGTCACAACACATACTCATAGCTAGTATCCCTTTAATTGTGCAGCTTCATATTTTGTACCTCAGAAACTATGGAACATGCTTATTGACTCAGGAAGAGTTTATTTTAGCAGGACAGGGTAGTAATATGATGCTTCCAACATATCTTCGTATCTGTAGGCTAAGGGCATTCTGATCGTACATTAGACATGAAAGGGGTTTTCCTCCACTCAACAGACATCATTCCAGAGGCAGTGGATAATGGTCTGGCTCCAAGGCCTGGAGAAGGAGTAGTCAAAAGGATGGACATCTGCATATTCCCTGTAATATTTTCTTCCTCCCCTCTCCCTAAAAAATCAAAAAACAACCAACAAAAATAGGAAACATCTGAGACTTCTTGCGCAAACAGAAATCAAATACAGGTGCACTCTAAATCTTTTTGTCCCATCTTCTTCCCTATTCGGTGTGTGTTTTATAACAGCAATGGTATTGGAGCCTTCAGAGCAGGCAAAGTCAAGGAAATTTGAGAGGACTGAGGAACCACAGAAAAGGCAAGTGTATCCCTGTGGATAGCCCTTTCATCCATTGGAAGATCCCCCTTTCCTGAGGTGCACATACATACAGATTTTAGGAGTTCTTTGAAGCCAGAGGACAAGACTCAAATCTTCTGCCACAGGATACAAATGCAGTTCCATGACTTTCCTGAGGGAAAAAAAGAAGGAATACTACAAAATCAGACTCTCAGAGTTTAACCAGTCTTACACAGATTATGATCACAGAGAGGAGAACATATCCTCAAGTCAGGACTTCTGGATCTAGCTTGAGTAAATAAACCTCAGGGAGTGAGTGGGTGAATGAGTCAAGTGAAAGATACCAAGAACAAAGGTGAAATTTTACTTTTCTGTGACTGCTGAGTATGCTCCCAGTTCAAAGGTGGGAGAGCTGTCCACCTTTAAGAATAGAATTTTTTAAAAAATCATCCTGAGGTGGAAGGTTTTATGTGTACTGGACTTGCAGAGCTGGCAAGTCATTACTAAAGAGTGACTAGTGCCAAAATGTGGGATGAGATCTTCATACAGCTGCTGATTAAGTGGATCTATTTCCCTAATCATCTGCCCAATATTCCAATTGAGCCTCCAGCCAAAATCCATGAGGCAAATTTCATTACGTTTGTGATGCCTAACCTGGAGTTGGCATCCTGTTGTAGTCATGATGGTAGGATGGATAGGAGGCTGAAAGATGGATTAATAACACTTAATTATGATGAAATATCAAAGTATGTTGGAAGGTCACCTTGTGTTGTATAATTATATATTCATAATAATTTAAATTCTTGCTTCAGCCCTTAGTGAATCTGAGACAGCAGCAACGATGGGAAAAACCTCCCTTAAAAATCCGAAGAATCATACTTGTTTTGGCATGACACTGCCTAGGGTGATTTGCTAACAAGGCGGACTTTGCCAAGCTTTCACATTAATGCAAGGTTCAGCATACATTTTAAAACATTAAATCAGCTTTACATTTGCATGGATATGATTATTTGAATGCGTAGATTGTATTAGTTTAAAGGGCTCCAATATTCTAATACTCGAGCCAAAATTAAATACTCAAAGTAAGTGTATGTTAATTTCAAGTAGTAGTTAAAAAAAAAGTCAAAAGTTGTCATATTGCTTGACTTTGGAAGATACAGAGTGTGTCTGCTGCCACAAACAAAACTAGGATTGTAGCTACTGAAAGTTTCGAGAATCAGAATCAGATCTTAGGACAGAAGTAGATGCTCATGTCTGAGTGAGTTCATCATCGTCATGGCTGGGCTTTGTGAACGAAGATTTGGGAAGGGCTCTACCCACGTTTGTTACAAGCGCGTTGGTGGTTAAAAAGGCCAATACGAGATAGACACGTCCAGTTGCAAAAGGCACAGCAGAAAGACTCCTTAGGTGGTAAATTCTGCAAGGCACGATTCTTTCTGCGTCGTCTTTTCTCCTCAAGAGTGATCCTGCGTGCTTTCTCAAAAGCATCAGCAGCGTTACAGATAGTGTGTCTCCAGACCTCCCAATTGGAGACCAGAGTAGACCAGTTATGTTGATCAGTATGGCCAAGGCTGAGATGTTGTTTCAGGGAGTCCTTTTATCTTCTCTTCGGGACTCCTCTCTTGTGGCAGCCAGTGGCAAGTTCACCATAAAGCAGGATCTTAGGGAGGTGGTGGTCCTTCATCCTTGAGACGTGTCCTGCCCAGCGCAACTGTGTTCTCAGCAACATGGCCTCAATACTTGTGATTGCTGCTTGTTCTAGAACAGATGTATTGGTCACATAATCTGACCAGTGGATGTTTAGGATTGTATGGAGACAGCACTGATGGAAGCGTTCTAGGAGACACAGGTGGTGGCGGTAGATGACCCATGATTCAGATCCATGTAAGAGAGTAGACAGCACTATGGCTCTGTAAACACTGATCTTTGTACTTTTCTTCAAGTGTTTATTTTGCCAAACTCTTTTATGAAGTTTTCCAAAGGCACTATATGCCTTTGCTAACCTGTTGCCTATCTCTCCGTCAGTCTTACCATCCGAGGAGATGAGGCTACCTAGGTGATTAAACTGCTGAACTGATTTGAACTCTGATTTGCCAATGGTGATATGGGGATGATGGAAGACTTCCTGAGGTGCCGGTTGATAGAGAACCTCTGTCTTCTTTAAGCTGACTTCCAGCCCAAAGAGCTCAGCAGCCTCTGCAAAGCAGGATGTTAAATGCTGCAGAGCTGCTTCTGTGTGGGCGACAAGGGCGGCGTCATCAGCATAAAGCAGCTCCCGGACAAGATGGTTTAAGGTCTTGGTGTGGGCCTTCAGTCGCCTTCGGTTGAATAGGCTTCCATCAGTACGATATCAAATGTAGATACTGTCCTGATCATCGAGGTCTGCAGTGGCCATTTGGAGCATCATGCTGAAAAAGACTGTGAATAGAGTTGGTGCAAGGACGCAACCTTGTTTCACACCATTCTTTATTAGAAAGGGCTCAGAAAGTGCATTGCCATATCTGACTTGGCCGTGTTGATCCTCATGGAGTGAGATGATCATTTTAAGGAACTTGGGGGGACAACCTAAATGTTCCAAAATCTGCCATAGACCTTTTCTGCTCACAGTATCGAAAGCCTTGGTGAGGTCGACAAAGGTTACGTAGAGACCTTTGTTCTGTTCCCTACACTTCTCTTGCAGTTGTCTGAGAACAAATACCATGTCTGTGGTACTCCTGTTGGCTCTGAAACCACATTGACTTTCAGGTAGAATTTCTTCTGCTATAGCAGGTATTAGTCTGGTCAAGAGTATTCTTGCCAGGATTTTGCCAGCAATGGAGAGTAGAGTAATACCTTGATAATTTGAGCAGTCTGATTTATCTCCTTTCTTCTCATACAAGGTGATGATGACTGCATCACAAAGGTCTGATGGTAGCTCGCCTAGTTCCCAACAGCGCACCACAAACTCGTGAAATTTAGCATGGAGTGCAAGGCCCCCATGTTTCCAAACTTCGGGTGGAATTCCATCAGCCCCAGCTGCTTTACCAATTTTCACCTGCTGAATGGCCTTGAGGGTTTCTCCTAAAGTGAGGGCGGTATCCATTTCATACTTCACCAGTTGTTGTGTGATGGACTGAATTGCTGAGTGACTTAAGCTTTGGGTTTTTGTAGAAGCCAGTATTTCTGTATACCTTAAGGCTTAAAAAAATACAGAAATCCCAAAATATGACTTGCAATGGTCTTGTCAAAGTGGCTTCAGTTAGGGAATATAATGTGTGTCTGGGAAGCAAAGCATCTGTTATTTATAGTTTATTCAGAATCAAAATAAATAAAGCCCTTTATGGAAAGTAATGGGCTACCACATTTTACCCCATTGGATCAAATCTCATGTCATGCGGTTTCAAATCAGACTTGATGAAATTGTTCTCTCAATGTCCCTGCACAAAGAGTTTGGAGTATAAGTTGATACAACGTGACCTGAATGGCAGCAAACATGAACGAGACAAAATGCATAATTAGTTCATCAAAGCTGGTCAGCATGTCTGCCAATTACTGCTTTTTCTTGGTGGCACAGATTTCTGAAGAGATTATTATGTCTAACTAAGAAATGTCGCAGTGCTCTGTGTCTGCTTACTGTATTTGGTATGGACCCACAAGACAGGCAGTGGAGTTCTATTGTCTACATGAGTGTAAAGGTGTAAAGTGCCATTTTTCAGTAATAACTCCTGGTTAGCAAAAGGAGGTTGAGATCATACACCTGCTCCTGCATATGATCAATGAGAGGGGAAAGACTATAGTTGACTACTCCTTGTTCTGCCAGTGTAAATGGGAGAGGTCTTCTCCTCTGAAAAGCAACGTGAAATTTTGTCTTTGGCTACCAGTGGTGTAAAGGTCCTGTATTAAACAGAAAATGAGTATACCGAGAGGGGCAGGAGAATGGATGTTTTGCCATATAACCAAAGGCTGCCAGTGAAAGCATGGGAATATACATTGTTTGTCAAGTCACTGTGTCTCAGTTGAACAGCTTTAGCAACTGTAACCATGAGTTTACAGCATGCACTGTTCCTGGAGAGCTGTGCTCCCAAAGAAAGAGGCAGCCTGGCTATCAGTCGACCCAAGTTACTATCTCAGTTTGCAGTTTGCCTTAATTGTGTTTCTTGGAGTAATCTACCATTTGTTGAACCAAAATGGTATGCAACATCTGTGGCCTGATCTTCACAGATGCCCTCATTCTTGGCCAGATCTTTAATCATCTGTCAGCAAAATGTTGGAATATCTTGGGAGTTTCAACATAAAATTGCACTGTTGTTCACAACTTACTGAATTCAACAAAGGTGGTAATACAGCTATACTGCTATACAAATCAGGATTTCATATTTTCCTTAGGCACTATGGGGTGATAGTATTTTATACATGATGAGTAAAAATATTTTAAATTGCACTTTGAAAGGAAAAAGTGTGTACCACTCTCTGAAAGTATTTTTAGTCACTGTTTTTCTGAAAGCCTTTGGACATTCAGCCTAATGATTTGTTTTTTCCTGAACATATCTTTATTTATGCAGCAGAAGTATTCCTCTACTTCAAGGTAAATTCTGTACTGTTTCACACCCCATTCTTTACAGACCTTCATGAATCCATTGTCATTTATTTGACCTTTTAAATGTAGGAGCACATTTCCAATATACGGTATGCAAGAAATTTAATTTTGAATTTATATTCATAATAATTAATCTCTAATTTTATTATGTTTTGATAAATTGCATGACATTCACTCCGGTTTTTTGTCTTAGCAGCTATACGTTCTTTATAGTGAAAACTATTTTGTTGATGATATCATTTTTAGGATAGTGTTAGTTGAGAGAAGGTTATTTCATTCACGCTAAAGGACACAATTAAATTTAAAAGGTAGTTTATTAAAAAATATGTGTCATCTGTCCCCTTTGGCTGTCAGTTTTCGTAGAAACTTGAAAGGTACATTCACAGACTGGATAAAACATGGAAGCAGAAGAAGTGAAGTCTCAAAAAAATAACTCTTTTTCACTTTACTTTGGCAACTGTCAATGACAAGTATAAATTCACATTAATTAAAGCAAGTCACATCCTAAAATAATTTTTTTATTCTTTCAGACCACTCTTCCGTGGAAATTCAGATGTTGATCAGCTAGGAAAAATCTTTGAGTAAGTAATAACTAGTTGCATTATGTCAATATCTGTTTAACATTGAAAGCCTGTGAAATTTCTTTGCCATGTTCTTATGCAATAATGTGACTAAAACAAACTATTCCTAAAACATATTTCCTATTGCTGCCATATGCAACATGATATTTCCGTATATTCTGTATCAGAGTGGGAGGAGGAAGCAACATAGAATATAGTTATGCAAAACTAACAGCCATCATCAGGAAGTTATGCGACTTCTGTTTGGGGCTTTTTAAGTCTCTTAAACATATTGTGCATGTACCATTCATACATATTCCCAAACGTTTAAGTCCAGGAGATTTTCTTCATATAAACAAACATGGAGGTTTTATTTTTCAGTTATTTCTTTGTGCATTTCAGAATACAACCTTAAAACTTATTAACCTGAAATCTCTAAGATAATACCAACAGCATTTTTGCAGAAAAGACTTCTGTAAATAAAATACTATATTAGCTTTTAAAATCTGCTGTGTAGCCTGTTAACAGTCCATATCATGGTCAGGAAGGTAACTATGAGAACGGAAGGAATATCACCATTTTAACATATGCTTTGTCAGAGAGGAATTGGCTTTATTTTAAAACCATTTTACATTTCTAGGAGTTTGTGTTTCTCTTTTTCAGATATATCCAATACAATAAAGAAGTGGGTAGACTTTAAACTCTCTGAAGGAGAATAATTCTCTTCCAAAATTAAGTTCTTGGTATTGCCAATATGATTTAAGTAGGATTATATTACTTTTTTTGTAAAAGGTCTTCAGAGTAAGAAACATTTCTGTATTTTTAAGAGCCATGTAAATTTAAGATCTGATGTATGTAGCATGTAGTTAGGAAACCAAAGCCACGTAGGACTGATACCAATCCAGAGAATGAATGCCTGTTTGCCTCTGCACCTCTGTCTTCCTTTTCTGTATGGAAAAGGCTGCAGGGATCCAAGAATCTGAATGAAATAAGAAATAGATAGCACAAAATGAGAGTGTGAGAGAGAGAGTAAGAGAGAGAGTGAGTGAGAGAGAGAGAGAGAGAGAGAGAAGTATTATTCTGAAAGATTATTTTCTTGAAGATATTCCAAAGAGAAGATAGTAAAATTTCTAAGAAAAGCCTAAACGGAACAAATAATTAATTTCTCTGCCTAACCGTTTTTCCAGTTCTCAAATCATAACAGATCTGTTTCTAAGTACTTTTATTATTTAATATGGGGTTCCTAAATTGCAGGTCTTGATTTCACACAGTTGACTTCCCTTTCCTGCATACCATACCAGTGTATGTGACTCACTTGTGTGGTTAATTTGTCATGCGCTGAATAGCTCTTCCTGCCCAATCCAGAAAAATCAGTCCTTAAAGTTCACTTTTTCTTCTTCTGCCAAAGCTACTCCTTTAGTCCTACATTGTTCTGCTTTATTAAATGAAGACACCTTTGATACATACAACATATTTTATAATTAAAAAAAGACATAGCTGTGATTTTTTTGAAGGATTTTGATTAATTCATGACATTTAAGGGGAAATTGAAAATTAACTGGGCTAGGATTAAATACATAGCTGCTAATGGCAGCCTCCAACAGGCATCTTTCCATCCCTAGGGGCTGAGATTACCTGTGCAGAAAAGAATTCACCAAGAAAAGAAAATACCATGCTAAATTTAGAAGAAGTTCCTTCTTGCACATCTACTTAAAGCAAAAGTTTGGGTTTGCTTCTTTTGTGCAGTTCTTAAATAGTTCAGAAGTTTCTGTCTTGGATTCTGAGGGGTAATGCCAGATAGTGTTTATTTTGTGTTTCCACAGTTGGAGAACCCCCTACAGTTAGGCATAGCTCTTCTTGTAGGAGGGTTGTTCCTTTCTACAGTAGTGACTCATTCTGCAGATTAATTTGGACAGAAAGTAGTTTCGGGATTTTCCTGCAATCTGGACTGATGCATTCTTTCAGATAATGGGGCTGTGGTCTGCCTTAGCTTTGCATTTGCATTCTGATTTTTGTCAGGTAGAATTCCACTGAGTGTGAGAGTAAATCCCTCGCACATGGCCCAAAACATTTCCCTGCTTTTCCAGGACACTGTCAGCATGTGGCATATCCTCATAGATTTCAGGCTAAATGCTGCAATGGTTTGAACAGACTTGTCTCCTGTTGTGATCAATGGGAGTGGAAAGTACTCAGCATTTCTCAAGACCAAGCCTGAACCTTTGGCAATAGGTGAAACTCATCCAAGATACTCCAAACTTAGTCACTGAAATGGTAGTGCTACCAGACCAGAGTTAAAGCATCTGTTCAGACATTCATTATTAAGAGTTTTGAGTACTACGTGAGTGTGTAACTAAAGATGTCTCTCCTTTCAACTCTCCCTGTTTAACAGGTTGCCTCCTGGTTTCTTATCATTAGCTTTGCCTGTGCCCGTGCTTATGCTGCCCTGTTCATGCTCTGTCATGCGACTGTTAAAAGAAATGGGACTAACCAAACACATTTGAATTACAGGTTAAATCTCATTGTTATTTAAAATACTTAACTCCCCCATCATCCTAAGATGCTGTTTGTATTATATTTAATATGGGTCCAGATCCTCGAACAGCCAATCCTTTAATTACCATGGCCAAGGGGGTTGCCCCATGCCCACACCGTACCTGATGATAGAAGTCAAATTCAGTTTTTCACACAGATTTAACTTAGCATTTCCCAAAAGCTGTGATATGTTCAGATATAGTAAAATTTAATTGTCCTGAGATTGAAAGGGTAATTGCTTTGCCCTTCCAGCCATGCTGTTATTTTGAGGACATACTAATTTTCAGAGGTATTTTAGGTGAACCAGATCCATGTAGGTAGAGGTGGGGTAATTCCACTTGCTGAGGTAACCTATGATTTACTTCAGTGTGTTTGGCCCATGGCCTCACCCAGTCTAATGACAACCTCAGTAAGAAGGAAGGTCAATGCTGCTCCCTAGTGGCAATGGGCTTTGTGCAGACCCAAGTATTCAGTGACATTATTTTTGTGTCCTTTCTTGTCTTACCCTGTCAGCACTCCCATTAAAAATCTCGATTTTTACAGGCTATAAAAATGTATTTTTCCTGAAATCTGACAAGTAATATATGATCTTTTCCAGAATTTTCATCAGAAAACGTTGTTTCAATCCCACAGATACTAGCATGAGTCTAAAATATGAAATGTATGAGACATAATCCATTATTGGAGGTTTACCTACTATTGCATTTTTGGGGATTTTAGACCTCAACCTTATTATTTAATAATTAAAAATATCTTCTATAATTTAAAGAATAAGTACATTATTAAAAGAAATTAAAATATTTTATTAAAGAGAAAATTAAAATACAATTGAAAGCAAAAACACAAGGATGCTCAAGTGCCTTGCCGCTTCTAAATTGAGACTTTGAAAAATGTATTGTGAAGCAAATAGATTGTTTAAATTTGGGCAACAATTACTGCACATAGCTTTGAAGCATTATGAAACATCCCTTTTATTGCCTTACCCTCATCTTGACCCACACTCTTCTCTGAGTCCCTATTCTTGTGAATAAAGATCCTTGCATGCAATTCCCCTTTGAAATTTACTGCTTTTAATAATTCTGTGTTGCACATGGGACATATGTTGCACCATCCAGTCAAGAGCTGAGCAACTTTCTTCCAAAGCACTGAGCCTTTTTTTCAACAAAAAGACTCAGAAAATTGAGACCTAGGCCAGAAAATTGTGCTGGCGACAAAATGATTTCTGCCAAGCACACTGAGGACCTACACCCATCAGCTTCTATTCACAGAGATCGGTGCACTACTTTATAATTAAATATTTAAGCTCATTTAAACCAAAATATTCTAAAGTAAACTGCCACTCAATATAATCAATATAAAGGGGAAGCTGCTTAAATATTCAGACCTGACATAATGTTTTTTATTTCACAGTGTAATTGGACTCCCAGAAGAAGAGGACTGGCCCAATGATGTTGCCCTTCCAAGAAATGCTTTTACTTCCAGACCTGCACAACCTATTGAAAAATTTGTACCAGATATTGATGAACTAGGCAAAGACTTGCTTCTTGTGAGTTCCTGTTTGTTGTTCCCCAAGTCGTGTGACTGATAGTTGCCACTGTGCATGCAACATGCCAAGAAACACTTAAGTGTCCATTTAATGGAGTTATTAAAGGAAAGTTCAAAAGTAGATAGACAAATTCATGTAAATGTTTGAAAAAACAGCAAAAGACGCTGCCTTTGGCTCACGAGGCGTCAGAGCTGAGAATAGTTAGAGATTAGGAAACTGAGTCAGGGAAGTACCTGTTTGATCTGTCTTTAGATCTTATCATTAGTTCCTCACCACTGCAGTGCCACTTATTCAGACATTCTAATTGTATAGGCCTGAAGTGAGTATAAAAATAGATCTACCATTTTTGGTGGTATACTGGATCCAGAATAAAGCAGGAAATAGGCATGCCTTCCATTGAGTGCTGAAAACTTGAGACTTGGAATTCATCAGTTGTTGCCTCTTACAAATGGCAAGACTGAACAGAAGCAATCAAACTGGGCTGGTACAGCTATTCCTATCATTTGTATAGATACGTTAGAAACCCCAGTCCTTGAGTTCAGTCTTCAGGTGGAATATAGGGAGTAACCTTGCCTCAGTTTGCCTCTTACTGCGCTTGTTGAAATCGAGTTAAATTTGTTCTCTAGAAGTCTTTAAAAGATCTTGATTCATATGGGCTAGGTAGACTGGGCTCAGTGCAATTCTTCAAAGACTTGGTGCATCCCTTTAGGAACGGCTGTCTGTGGCCAATGTTATCTCAACAGCAAATCGTCCTCCATTGTCCTTATGACTGCAGCTCCCAGCTGCGGAAAGCTGAACTGCATCTAGACACTTGAAATAACAAGGGAGAAACACATCTGCTGTGCTTGCAGACAGCCTGCAAATGGAAGCTAGACATGGGACAAGAATTAGATTCTGGGAGCAACAGGGTATAATATATGGCAGAGAGCTCAGTGAATGTGAGGCATGATGGGAGGGAAGGAAGAAGAAGACAAATATCTATGCCTTGAAGGTGAGGTGGGAAGGGAATCTGTTCATGTTAGGCAAAGAGATGATAACTGGGAGCCACAGATAAAAGGGGAGAGTAGGATTGAAAATCACTGAATTATATTTCAGAAGTTAAATGATAGAAGTTATGGTACAAGAAAAGAAAGTAGGAGTAGGAAGTGGTTAGACAAGTAGGAAGAATAGTATTTGGAGGTGAATGAAGGAAGAGTGAAGAACAAGGTATAAAACACAGGGCTGCAAGAGAGATTTCAGCGCTAGCTGGACAAAGGCTGGGATACAGATCTGGGAAGAAGACCATCAAAGTGCAGCTAGAAAGAAAAGAGAGAAACTGAACACAGAACACTGGCATGTCCTGTGCATGTGAATTCAAGAAAACCTACATTCTGGGATTTCCTAAACTATGAACACTTGAATTTCCTAGCATGTAATTTTCTTCTAGTTTAGGGGATGCCATGTTCTTATACTGTGACCCCACTGTTTTAATATGATGGTCATCATGCACCAGCTACAGAGACCCTGTTGTGTCTCATACTGATCATAAACTGAAGGTGCTATGCATAATGTATGTATGCAATGATAGCACTGTTAACTGTACATTTTAGTTAAAACCAACTTCTTTTCATACTTTCAGAAATGCTTAGCATTCAATCCAGCCAAGAGAATATCTGCCTGTGTTGCCCTCTCTCACCCGTATTTCCATGATCTGGAGAAATTCAAGGAGAATCTGGACTGTCACATGTCATCCAGCCAAAATTCCAGTGAGGTGAATGCATCATAAGTGCTGACTGAAGATGAACCATAAATGAACAAGACATGTAGCTGACAAGGCCACTGTCCCGTACAAACCACATAGCTGTTCTAGTGAAGATCATTATTTGGAGGTTTTATGCACTTATCTTTTATTTTGGGATTGTGATGTGCTTATCCATGGAAATCAATCTAGTTTACCTTTATCAGAGCAATGCAAGGGCCAGGGCTTTGGCCTGCTCCCATTGTAGCTTTATGTTTGTTTTGTTTTTGTCTTGTTTATCTACCTGGGAAAACTCCAGACGAAGAGAAGCTGCTGACTGGTTTTGCCGCCGTTTTATTCTTCTAATATTGAATGCTGCCAGTGTGGAGTTTGATGATCAAGTCACTGCCAAAACATGATGCAATCTCTCTCTCTCTCTCTAGCTGCTGAAGCATGATGTGGTACTTTTTTATTATTATTTTTGATCTCTTACAGTGATACAGAATGGCATTGAAATATCAGATCTTTGCAACCTGCAGTTAACTGATACACGTGTTAATACATCCAGCTACTGTTCATTCATAGCATATATGCAGGTGCTTCCCCACTTGAAAACTTGGATGAATTATTTTATTGTGTCATTGCTCTATGAATATAACAGTGATGATGGCGATCATAAAAAATGTACCAACTTTTAGGTTTTTTCATGCACAAGCAAGTTATTGTCTAGCTGCGTTTGTGTGCACATTTCAAAAAACTGTTTTGTTCTTAAAAACTCCTTCAGTTTCCAAATGGCTAGTTTGTGTTGAAATGCAGGCACATTCTAGCCCATCATTTTCCCCTGGAAACAGCTGCAAGTATATTTTCCTTCTCTCATTCGAAATTTTTTGATATGCAGCTCAAAGACATGAGCAGAGCCAATGAAAATCAATACAGATTTTCACCTTCAACCTGTTCTGATTAGTAGCCAAAAAGGAAAAAAGAAAAAATATTTCTGGTTCAGAAGCAGAGAATCCTATACCTGTAATAAGCACAGATAAGTATTTGTGCTGCTGTATGCTGTATACTGCGCTGCCTTACCTGCAACACCCTCCCATGCATCACAAGTGCATAACATTACTGTCTCAAAATCCCTCAGATGTCACTTATTAAACAGACTTGTTTTCTATGCAGAAATGTATGACCTTCTCTCCTAAACCACCATGTGGGTATACTGGCACATGCCTCTCCACTAGGGTTAATGTGCTATTATTGAATGTCAGAATAACTAAGCAATTCACATCTTTATAGCAGTTATTTTAAATATTACATGAGAATTTTATATTTAGTATTTTTACCTTAACTAAAATATATTTTCAGTATTCTGAAAGGAAACTTTTATTTTTTTAATACTGTACTGGGGAAAATTAAATATTTTAAATCCATTAAAGCTGTTCCCTAGCACTAATTTAGTGCATTTACCTGGATATGACTTGGGGGAAAATATTGGTCCAACAAGTATAACTGATGCTAAGTGAGGCAGCCAGCTTTGCTTACTCCTGTGACAGTCCCTTAGGCTTCAGTCTTCCTCATTTCTATTTGATCTTGTCTAGGTAGTGAACCAGCATAATATCCTCATCGACAGCATGCTTGGCAGAAGCAGGTCCTTAGCAGTGAGTTGAGCAATATAATTTTTCTAGTTGCGACAGAGGAACTTGTAGCCCTCTCCCTGGCAAATCTCTCTTGTGATAGACTGACTGATGTGGCAAACTTTGCTGTTAACTCTGTTTCAGGTATCTGCACTGTCTGGGACATGGTCCACTACCAGGATCGTGAGTGGATCTTACCTGTCTCTTGGATAAAGTTTTTTGTTACTGTTAGACACATAAGTATGTGATATGGGGTTAAATTAGGTCTGCTTTAGAGAAGACAGATTTTAAAAGGACCACTTGCGTACTTGCATGCAGTGGCCTGTGCTTTTCTTCATGCCCAGAATGAGCCTATGCAAAACTTACCAGCATGAACAGGCAAGTTGCAAATTAACCTGGCAAGAGCATGCACAAGGCATCTGCACACAGAGATAGCACAGATGCATAACACAAGAATTTTGGAAGCTCTGTGAGCAGCCAGTTGAAAGCCAAGGAGTGGTCACAGCAGCTAACCCTCTAATGCTGGCCTTCCCTTTGTCATTCTCTCTGTTTCTACGTCCAAGGGTAACTGTGAACCCACTGTACTGGTGTTCTCCCAACTCCATTCCTCCATGGGTCAATGGACCCCAGCGTGACTAATTTTTAGCATTCAAAGAAAAGGATGTGCCAGAATGAAATTTTTGCTAACAATTTTTAAACACTAATTAGAACAACAAACAGAGACAAAATTCAGGAGACTCTTGCAACAGTAGCAAATAGAAAAGTTTTCTACAGAGTTTAGCACTTTCAAAAACATTCCACATTTTACCTTGTGCTGAGCTGTCTATCATACATACCTTATCAGGGCATTCAGCTGGTGTGGCTTCCCAGCAACTGTTCAGGGAACTCTCCCCAGAGCTCTCCACCAACTAATATAGGGTGAAAATGTAGGGGAGAAGACAATATTTTCAAATTAGGTTTAAAACTCTCAGATAGAAATGTACGTCTGTTCCACGTAGGAAGAACTTGTTGTATTAAGCTTAGCAAAGCAAAGGGTAGAAGAGAATATGATTGCTGAATGTAGGTACATTATTAGGGTAAAAAAAAGGAGAGGAGAGAACACTTTAAGCCAAAGGTTAGTGTTGGCCCAAAAACTAATGAAAATGTGGAAATCACAAGGAAGTTAACTACTGGAGGAGTATTCCCAAGCAGTAGTATCAGACAGCTCAGAGAGCAGCAGAGAAAAATGGAGGTTGGTTTATGGAATCAAAAGTAGAGCTTCTGCAACATGGTGCTGTATGTTGTCTAATGTAGTAGGATCAGGTTATAAATGAGGCATTCAGGAGAACAGCTTGCAAAGGGCTGCATTAATGGTCACATTCTGGAACATCCTTCCAGTGGGAATGGAAGGAACATAAACAAGAAATCTAAGTTCTGTCTTGGCAGGGTTAGGGAAAATATTTCTCTAATAGGGTCCTTATGGTAGCAAGGGCCTAGATTCAAAGGACCAATAATTTTTCAAATTACCTCCTTTTCCAAATCTCTAGGAAGAAATTCCATTTGACATGCCATAGGCTTACTCTTATTCCAGTCTTCCCTGCCAAACTGTGAGGCTTCACTTACACTAGTAAAATGAGAAAGCCTGTTCTCTGGCTGGGCAAAGCACTGTCATTGGCTAAAATCATGCCAGGAGTCGTGTTTGTAATTAGGCAGCACAGACAACCGTGGGACTGTGCTCAAACCCATGCCCTTGCTCTTCTTATTTTACACTGGTATATCTCTAGTATTTTAGTACCTTTACTCATTACTGCTATTATGTGTAGGATGTAGGAATTGTGTATGTGGAAAAAGAAAGCGCTGTGATGAAAACTCTTTGTACACTCTTTAAATAAGATTTCAGAGTGCAGTTCTTCTTAGTGATAGCTAAGCCTGTATGTGTTCTACAGGAGTGGTTCAACAGTAGCTAAAAAATAGTGAATAACAAAAGATATATTAAATATAGCTCCTTGAGCACCCACAAGCAGACACTGTGCTCTTCTCAGCAGAGAACAGGGTGTTCTAAGTAAGGAAGGAGCAATTTCTATCTCCCACCAACCTTTTTTTTTTTTAATCACTACTACATAATTCTGCAGAAAAAAATCAACCAAATAGCCAAGGGAAAAAAAAAATCATCAAAGCCAGCTAGTTAAGTGCTAATTGCTGCACCATAGAAATCCATATGGAGCAGCCCTTTTCTCTCTTCACCCTGTCCACACAGCCTTCCAGTTCTTTTTCTTCAACTTCCTTATGGAAACAGGTTTCAGTTATGCTCACAAGTGCTATTTCCAACAAAGTTCTTCCAAATTTTCAATAGCTGCGCAGTGTCAGTGTCCCCTATGTCATCCCTATTATCAAGTGTTGCCTCTTTTAGTCCCACAGCCTAGAACCAGTGATTAGAAAAGAATCTCTTTGTGCACCTCCTTGCTTAGCCTTAGTTTTGCATACACCTGTGTTGCCTTCTGTGTGCCTAGTAAAAAAATTCTAAAAATAGGGTTTGTGCATATTTCTGTGTAGGCTGTGTCCACACTCCAGGTTTTTTTCAGCCTATTAGTCCACATTGGTAAATGTTTGAGTGTCTTTTCCTGTTGTTTCTGTCCTAAAACACAAAAAAATGAGGATGTCATGTTTGCAAAGTAATTGTTGGTTGTTTTGATGAATAAGAAGAAAATATTGTGCCATGCTACTTTTCACAGGTTCACTCACTGTCTTTTGAGAAGTGTGTTTTATTATACATGTTATTCTCTCTGCTGTTAGGTATTAGACCAACTTTAATATGGAAAATAAAGATAAAACGTTTGATTCTGGATGATTGTGGTAGAGCAGATTTTTTTGTTTCCAAAAAAGATCAGACTAAAGATACTGCCTTCTGTAAAAACCCAAGCAAACAAACAAAACCAGAAACAAAAACACAAACAGTTGACACTTAGTAAAGATTAAAAAGGAGATTTTAAGGAACTATTGGGAAAATATTGTCAGGACAAATGAAAAGGAGCATATTTTTAACGTGAAAAATGTAAATGCAAACAATGTGTATTAAATATGCATTGAAATTGATAGTTTTTCACTGACCTTGCAAAGTTGATAGGGTTTTATGGAAAAAAAGCATCCAAATACAAACTTATTCTAGCTACCACTTAAATCTTCATTTGCACTAAAGCAACCTATAGTGTTTTACTAAAAGGAGACATGTCATGTTAAACTTGTGATTTATTTTGGTGATGTCTCCATGAATATGTTGTAAAGCTCTCAAGCTCACCGTCCATTTTTGAGCAAGTCAAATTTGCATTCACACTGTTAGCTTTCTGCACCTTAAGCCCATCCACATGCCAGAAAAGAACACATTTTCTATTGTTTACATGGATATTCAATCCCAGTGACATGTTCATGTTAAATCCAGCCAAAGACCAGTCTCTGCCACTGAGTGGAAAATGAATTTTCACAGACTGAAAATTTTCACAGCTTCCCTTGTACAATTACTCCTTAAAAGTTTGTCATGAATATTGAGCAATATGAAGCCCTTCCTCTTATTCACACATACGTCATGTTATGTGAATTCTCAGCCTTTTTTAAAAGAAAAGAACACCCAGTTCTTGAATGTTAGGATTAATTTGAGTGGCTAGATGAGGGGGAAAATTATGCGATGCAAAGGTAGGAAAAATGGACAAGAGAGTAGGACCGTTGGCAAGTGAATTTGACTATATGGAAAGGTTGCATATAAAAGTAGGAGGAAGACTTTTCCCACGTTTTGTTTCTCATGTCATTTACTTTCATAAACATAAGATGATAAAGCAAGACTCCTGAGCAGGATTTTAGTGCCAGATACTTATTATGCCAACTCAAGTTATGATTTCCAGTGCAATTTTTCAACACAGCACCAGCTCTGTTTTTTAAATCAGATTTTGTAGAAGCAAGAGCTTTTTCTGGGTAGATACAAAAAAAAAAATCTTATGAGACATCTTGAGAGCAGATTAAGCTGGCCACAGAGACAGTGCCTGTAGTTCAGCTGCAGAAATGGAGAACGTACAGCTCTACTGCAGGAGAGCCGCTAACAGTCTATTAATGTGCAATGGTGTGCACTACCAGCTGACTCCTGCTGCAAACTGCAGCCCAGTTTTGGCAATCCAAAATAGCATGGGTTTGCACACTTGGATTTTGATAAGATTATCTGCATGCAAGTTTTGCTGGATCAGTCCGGGTGGTTCACCAATCTTACAGGAGCAGGTCTGAGAGCAGAGCAGGTCTGTCCGACGCCCAGTGCAAGTAACAATGCAAAGTCATCTGCTGTGGGAAAAGAAAAGTTTTTGTAGGTTGTACAGTAGGAATGGAGCTTTCTGAGCTGCTGTGCCAATCTGAGAGCTAGTGTTAACTATTGTTATGCAACGTCCAAAAACACAGAATGTGAGACACATAGCATTTTGTTATGTTCTGTGTGCGTGGGTGGCAGGGTAGGTGTTGGCACAGAGTGGCTCATTTTGGTCCTTCCATTAAGCGTGAGCAACTAGGCTTGGCACAGAGACAAATTTCAGTTACAGGGATGGGAAACCTCTAATTCTACACAGTAGTTCTCTGGCATTTGTTAAATACATATAGGGACAGATCACCCAACCACTCAAGCTGTCCTTTCCTTATCCCTGATCATCCTTCTTTGACTGTGAAAGAAACCATGGGGAGTCTGTTCCTCAACAGTCTTCCAGCATGCTGCTTCCTCTCACTGCAGCAATAGTTGCCTATCACTTTTATCTGACCCCGCTCGTAGTTCCGCTGCCACTGAAGAAGCTGTGAGCTAAATTACTGCTTTGCAATTCTGCAGCCCCCCAGTCTGCAGGCAGCCAGTGATTTGTACTCCGGTTTTAACTTGCTCCTAATTAGGAAGTGGGAAATAGTACAGTTGAGTATGGCAAAGTGTGTGCTACTTTTCAGTTCAAGCAAAGCAATGAGTTAGAATAGATTAGATTGACCATGAAGTATTTGGTCAGCCAAAACAATTTTTAATTTAGAAGATCATTCACTAAGTACGGAAAATCCCTGAAAAACTGTCTGTGATGCACACATTTACAAGAACACCCAATGATGCTTCTGTTATATAGAAGTTTTTAAATGGATGCAATGCCAGCCTCCTACTTCTTCCTCTCCCCTTCCCAAGACCACTATTCCCAGGGAGAGGTTTCCTCCCAGCATGAGGCAAAGCAACTATGAAGCAGTCCCCAGCTCTCAAGATAACTTATGTTCAGGTAGGCAGTCAAGCTCATTCCTTTTCTTTTGGCTATGGCAGTTTAGATTAAAGACCCCTGCCACAAGTACTAGGGACAAACAGACCTTAACCCCCAAAATATTCTCCTTAGGAAAGTCTTCCCAGGATCTAGAGGGGACAGTATACTTACTATTTCTGTGACAGTTGACTTTTTTTCTCTTTTTAAACAGCAGTGTTGTAAGAACTTCCCTAAGAAAACTCCCACTACAGAAAAAAAGATAATTTTGATTTCTCGACATTCTGTGGGAAAAGAAAATGTTGTATTCCAGGGAGATGATACATCTCAAACAATCATCCTTCATCTGTGATAGAAAAAAACCCAACAAACCAGGTTCAAAATGTAGCCTGGGTTTGCAGAGTGCTAGTTAAATAAGAAGTGCTTCTCAAATGTTTTTCCAGCAAGACCCAAAACCCATCATGATTTCTTGCAGGGACTTTTATCTTGGAGTCCCTTTTAAGAAGGGGGGATGTGGCCATGGGTTGCAATTAAAATGTACATGAAAAATTGGATGCTGGCTAGAAGTTTGTGGATGTGAGGCTGTACAAGGTAGCTTATGTAAGCTCAGTGGGAATGTGCTTGTATGAAAGTTTTGGTTGCCATGCACATTTTGAACTGAAGTTATCTATCATAACATGATAGAAGAACTGCAGCATCATAAGAGGCTTTTTCTCCCTAGATGTCTAGCAACCCAATGGTTTTCCAGCTTTGCTTTATTTTGATTTATTTCGCCTCCACCACTGCCATTGTCCTTTCTATTGTGCATAAGTTTAATAGAAGTTCATTACCCTATAGTTTACCAGCTCAAAAAGAGAGCAGGACAGCACTGTCTAAAAAATTTGATCATTCTCTAGTGGTCAGTGTTAAGGGAATCACATAATCATAGAATGTGCTGAGTTGGAAGGGATCCATCACAATCATTGAGTCCAACTCCTGGTCCTGCACAGGACACCCCAGGAATCTCACCATGTGCCTGAGAGCGTTGTCCAAACACATTTTGAACTCTGTCAGACTTGGTGCTGTGACCACTCCCCTGAGAAACCCACTCCAGTTCTCAACCATGCTCTTTGTGAAAAACATTTTCCTGGTATCTACCTAAACCTTCCCTGAGTCACCTTCATGCCATTTCCTCAAGTCCTGTCACTGGTCATGAGAGTGAAGTTGTCTTGTTTAAATTCTAACAAATAGAATTCAATATCCATGACACCTGCCTTGCATTCAGCACTGTTAAACCATCTCACTGTCATTCTCCACGTTGTTCAAAATCACTTTGCCTGGAGATTGAACATCCCTCCTACAACCCACTTGGAGTCACAGCAATGTGAGCAAAAGAAGTTTACATTATGACGGTGCTTTTTGGTAAGGAATGAGAGCCAGATCCTATTGAAACAGGGACTGAAAGAGTCTTGAGGTCTCTTAGCCAGGCACCTTTCACAAGCAAGGCAGTCACTTCTGTTAAGGCAAGAAACACATTTTAAAATACTTAAGACAGGGAAAATATAGAGGTGCCATTTATTTTTCCAGTAGGACCTGTTTTCTCCACAAAGCTATATGATTTTGGCACTGAAACTAAGTCCACAGATGAACATTCATTCTCTCCTTGTAGTCTTTACTTTCCATGTAAATTCTTAACAAGCATTCAGATTAATGTATTTATGGTCCGTTTCATTCCAGTTCATTTAAGTGGTCTGTATCCACCTTTGAATCTCATATGGGTTTTATTGTTAATGTAATATTTTGCTGCATTACTTTGAACAGCTTTAAAAGTATAATGTCTTCAAATGCTCTAGTTAAAGAAAAATTATACCCTCAAAATAATGTCTTAGAAGTTGGAACTGTATACTTTGGAAACAATGTTTATATTATGACTCGCAAAGGTATCACAGGGTGCTTTTGTGGGTATGTCTGTCTTTTACTTTCTGTGTAACAGTGTGTATTTGTACTTCCTCAATAGCTTGATACTCTTCTGTCTGAAGGCTTAAGTCTGCAAACACATGAGTACTATACCTCACCTGAGCAGTCCCACAGAGTAGAGGGGGTTTACTCATATGAGTATAGTTGCTCACAAAAAGTATTTGCAGAAAAAGGCTTTACTTTAGTAACTGACTGTAGTTGTGAGGACACATGGTTAGTAACAGCACCAAGACACGAGTAAACGGGGTCAGTTTTTATTGAAGATGTGGACACATTTATCTTCAAGTTATTTGACATTAATCTAAATTATTGCTATTATAATTCAGTATATTATTTCTTATGAAAACACATTAGTCCTGCGAAAGGGTAGTTGCAAAAAAAGTATTGAGTCTTGCTGCTTTATTTGCATTTAGTATACAGTTTTGGTTTTTGAAGGGAAGCTAGCTTCTTAGAGAGACAGAAAGATAGATCAGTCAGAAAAAAATTATACATAAGCTTCATACTGTACATTGAGTTTTGCAACTAAAGTAGTATGTGTGTTCAGATTTAATATTTTTTATGCTTTAGAGCATCTTTGTCTTAATATGTAAAGGAATAAGCAGATTACTTCAAAATGCTATTGTAGAGCTAATTTTACAGATAGCGGGAGAATGTTGTCTGAAAAATTAAAATTAGAGAACATTACATAGACTGCCTTTGGCTTTAGTTTGTTTGTAGCAGGTCCAGCAGGTATCTGTCGATTCCAGATGCTTTAGGCCAGGGGCTGTGTTTGTGCAGCATCTTGTAACTGAATAAAGTTTTTTGCAGTGATAAAATTGCCCACCTGAGCTTGAAGTAAGATTGCTGCCTAAACAAAAGCATAAAGGCAGCAAATTTGGGGGGGCGGGGGGGACAGGGGTTGTGCATGGACAATTGCATGAAATAGAATGGGGGTTTCAAAGTATTTTAAATCATTTAGGATGATTTACTTTTTTTGTAACTCCACTGAATACAGTTAAATTAAACCAAGAGTTTGGCCTTGTAAGTCTACAAATTTCAGTGTCAGGCAGCTCAGGTCTATAGAAGGATACTTAAGTTTAGTAAATCAGCAAGAATACTATATAAAGGTAATGTGTGATAAAAATCTTAACTCTAGTAACATTACTTCTCTCAAAATTTTTTTTCATTCCTTTTTTAATACAAAAGTTTAGAAATGCATTTCTTAGTGGCATTTGGATATGTGGAGAAAAGCAGGATGCTGGTACATAAATGTGTTAGAAATAAGATTCAGTTCTTACTGCTCCATGTGTGCCTACCTTACACATTACAAATCCCACTGAAAAAAAGACTTGTATAAAGTTAAGCCTGTTTTGTAACTCTCATAGGATACTGGTTTCAGAATCTGTAAGATAAGTTATGTTCTCAAAAGACATTATTAAAACTTGTGGTTTCAGGTTTACAGAATACTGTGAACAGCGACAGCTTCTGAGACACATCCAGAGTAATTTTATTAATCGATATTACACCAGACCAATATCTGTTAGCAAATTAAAATCTCTCTCGGTACCTGCATTTGTCAGTATAATTTTACAAAAAAACCCCAAAAACCCAAAACACAAACATGAAATACATTCAAAAAATTAAAACAGCCTCTAATGCTGTTTGACTTCTTTTTTTTTCTCTTTTTTCCACCTTTTTTATCATAAAATATCATTTGCTCTGGAGGTGTCTAGGATTTGATAATTCAAGGAAAACATGCAAAGCAGTTTGGAATACTCTTCTTCATTCACCTTAGGGCATATACTCAGCTGGTGAAAATCAGCATAGTCCTGTTGACTTCTACAGCATTGTATCGGTTTATACTAGTGTGACAGTTGGCATGTTGGGTTTTAGCATTTCAAGTCACTTTACCTACATATGCAGTAGGATTCTCTTCTGCAAGATGGAAAGTTACCTACGGTGCAAACTGTACTACCTAAACTACCGTCGATACCTATTCACAGGACATGATTTCACTGTATCACTTCATACTTGAAATTCATATTGTTCTTTTAATCAGGGTACAAACATGAAAAGGTGCGTGTGTTACTGTTTCTTTTAAAGGTGCATCATTGAGGGTTTTATTCTATGCTTAATAGTTACTAGTCAGTGTTCTTTACATTCTTTGCATTCAGCATTAGAATTGCCTATGTGTGAAATACAATATCACCTGCAGAGGCACAGAAAATGTAAAAGCGATTTCTTGAATTGTTACTCAAATATACTGGGTTACCTTTTAGTCATCAATATGACATCAAGGGGCTACCACGTGAACTGTGGTATAAGTCTTGGACCATTACTGTACAGGAGATCCTGCAGCTTCTCTCCTCTTCTTGCACAGCTGCTGATTACCATATACACATTAGCAAAAAGTATGTTTCTGCTGTACAGAATGGCTGGGAAGTAACACAGACACTTGGGAAACTCTAGAGCTCCCTTTGCAAGCTTTCGAACAAAGCCCTTTGATCTATCTGCATGCCTGCTCTGTGTCCCAGATTTCACCCTATGGGGCTTTCTGCTTCAAGAACACCCTCAGCTGGGGATACTTTACATTGACTGCATTGAAGTTCATTGGAGCATGCACCTTACTGTATAACATATTCTTTAGCTTTTACAAGTTTGTAAAGATGGTTGACTGCAAAACTAATCATGTGTCAATACAGCAGAATTAAATTAAGGCACACAGAAAGTTATCAATAATGTATTAAATCAGAATTACAGTCCTTTGGAACTGAATGTTTTGCTGCTGGCAGTGCAAGAAAAGCAAAGTTGTGTATTTATTGTTGGGTGCTGAGGCTTCAGTATGGAAATCAATATAATAAAATTTTTCACAGTGTTGAGTTCTCTTTAGTTGTTCCCAAATTATTGAAAAGTAAAACCACAAAAAATTAGTTTTGTATTTAAAACTGCTTCACCCTTCTAGCTATATTTTTCTGTTGTCTAAAAATGTAAAATGAATACAAATGCAGTAAGTATTGTATATTAAATACAGAAAATTAGCAGCGTTGATTTTGTAGTTTGTATGTTTGCAAGTGTTTTTCTCAACACCATGTGTATTCTAGAAAATCAACAAACAACAAGACACAGAAACATAAGCACATGCACACCTTTTCTAGCACTTACCATATAAATTTCATTTTATAAAAATCTAACCTCATTTGTCCCGATTTCTCATTTCCGAGCTACTTTATTGCTTACCTAGGATGAATTCCATTAAAAAAAATAAAAATATGAGATCACTTTTTCTTTCAAAGGCAAAGCATTGCTGCAATTGCTGGGAATCTGTGATTCGGCACTAATCTGTCTTTACTGAAATCTTTGTTTTAGTCTAGGCAAATTGTGCTGTTATACAGCCATAATGGCTCTCAGTTGTCCATGGAATGCAATATTTTTCCCAAAGGTTACTTGATCCACCATTGCACTAACATGCATGGTATTTGTGTATTCCTAAAGATTCTGCTGTTTTCATCTTTTGAGGAGCCGAGCACACTTTAGTGATTGACTGTTTTTTCTTGATTGGCTGTAAATTCAACTAGTAATATTTCTGGGTGTATAGAAATGGTAAAAATGTGGGGTTTGAGTCAAACACAAAATGACACATCAGACTCTAAAATCAGCTGCATGTTTTTTGACTTCAACCAAAAAATGCTCATCAAAACAAATAAAGCTTCAGCTTATTATAAAGATCATTAAGTGCTCTTTAGAGCAGGATAGAAGTAGCTTCTACTAATAAGGCCTCCAGTGAGCCACCAGATGTAGGAATCTAAAATGTATTAGCTCAAGCATCCGAAGGGGTGTCAGCTCCTGGATGAAAGCTGACAGAAATGACTGGAAAGCTAGCCAGACCCTAAAGCCTCAAAGGATTTTATAGCTTAGAACCAAAACTTTGTGCTGCCCTTAGAAAGTAGAAGGAACCACAGAAGTCTTTCACTTAGTTATAAGCTATGGTTATAAGCTGCAGATGCAACACAGCCTTAAATAAAAACAGCCACCTTTACATTACATGACATTCCAAATTAGTCTTTAAACACATTATAAGGTTATAAGCAGCAGTCCAGCCAGGGACAGACACAAAGTGAACTGCAGTCAGTGTCACAAATACCCATGTTAGCCATAGCTAGTGGATTGTGAAAAAGGGAAAAATCATGGAAATATTTAACATTACATAAGAAATACTACAGAGATCTTTATACTTTCTGGTGTTCTATCTCTGTTAGTGCTCAGAGCAAGACACCATAGAAGAAAATTCTACTGTCTGTTGACAATTACAATACAAATTCTTCATTTGAGAATTTTTTTCCTAGCCCTCATCTGTGAGAAGGTGAGCTCATAAAACCTAATTATGGAAAAGAAAATAGTATTAAAAAAATATCCCATTAAGCAAAATACTAAGGACCTTGTAGGAAAAAAAGCACAAATGTTACTCTTCCCGTTATTCACATAAGTGTTCTCATCCTCTTTGCCTCAAAATTGTCTGATGGCACTAGGTGTCACATGTCAGCACCATAGAAACAAATGTTCCTTTAAAAAGAATTTTAAATGCATTGTCTTTGTCTGTCATTCACCTGCCATTTACTGATAAATGGAAAGCAAGATAGCACAGTATCTTATCACTCCTCATTTTGTACCGATCAGTTATGTTGCTCCCCCCACCCACTCCTTTGATAAACAAGGTCATCTCTCAGTCTCCTTTCACACAGAAGTCCTTTCCCCAAGTATTTTCATCCATTTTTAGAAATCTGATTTGTCTGGCTGGACTCCTAAGCCTTCTTCGCAGCCAGGGAAGAAAAGTTAATTGGGGTCTAATTAAAACACTGTGAAGTGCCTAGCAGAGGACTCCCTTCTGCCCAGTGCCTGCACAGGGAGGGACTCCAATGCCCTTGCCTTCCTGCGATGGCAAGTCTCACTGTTTCCAGGTACCAGGCTCAAAGTCCCATGGTGCAAACCATGGGATGAATAAACTCTCTTAGGTTCGAATTTGGTCAAAACATTTCTGAAGAGTAATTCTGTTCTGGAAGACTTGATGCAGCTTAGGTGTTACCTACTCTGCTGCAGCTGACCTGAAGCCCACGAAGACCAGCAGCCTGGCCACCGTGCCAGCACAGGGACACACAGACAGCCATGCTCTCACACCTGGGGCCACCCTTGTGCTGCCTAGGGCTGTAGTGGTGCTGGGCACAGCCTGCAGGGGTGCAGTGCCGTGGTGCAGCCACCTGCAGGCGCCACATTGCACGGGGGTACTCTAAAATGGCCCAGATCTGAAGATGCATTCAAGACGAGGACTTCACCGTGCTTCACAAAAGGGGTATCGTAATATATTCAGTGATACTTCCAACTTCATTTTGCATGTATTTTAATGCAGTTTCTTTTGTCTTCACTGTCCTTCTCGAGTATTGCAAGCAGCTCAGGGAGAACTGCCCGATGTGTTTCCAAAGTAGCCATCCTTGTTTTAAAACATATCAGCTATTTTCTGAGGAATAAACATTATCCCTTCCGTTATGCACTATCTTGCAATTTTGAACACTAAATTTAGTTTGCAACTGAACAAATTTTACTTGTAAATCTGGTGTAGTCACTTTCTTAGTTTCCTTCTGGTTCCTCACAGCCTGCTCTTGGTTTTATTAAGCAATTTGGTATCATAAATTCCCATTGGCTCACCAGTTGTTCCAGCTATTCCCAAATATGATGAAGACAGAAAACTATTTCAGAAACAAAACTCATTTGTGCTTTGTATGATTAGCATATTAACATAATTACTTTTTGTCATTTTTACAAAGCAGTGACTAACATGCAGTAATTTTTAATGGTAACACTTTAAGAAAAGGACATTTAAAATTCATGTTAGTAGATCCCGGTGATTCATGGGCTTCTCTTAGCACTTCCAATACCTTAATGTAATATTAAACCTGCCAATATTACAATGTCCTTTATTTTGCAGTGCAGATGGCTACCGAGGGATGAGTACACAGTTTTGGTTTTGTTTTGTTTTTCTTTTTTCCTCAAATAGAGCCCCGTTTCACTGAATTTTATGTCGGTACAGGCTGCTATTTCATAATACTTTAGTCTATGCATCTACCCAAGGAAAAAGTAACACCGCGTTTCCATCTGTAACTGGCCACTAGATGGATCAAGAGACAAAGCCCTCGCCATGAAATTCTGCCCTCTCCCGGGATGCACGTTTACATTTCATCCAGGCTCCCCTCAGAGCCACCCCCATCTCCGCCTCACAAAGGCTGTCCCGGCGCTCGCCCCGCCGGCGGCTCCTCAGTACAAGACAGACATGGAGCTCCTGGAGTGGGTCCAGCGGAGGGCAACGAGGATGATTGCGGGGCTGGAGATCTCTCTTTCGAGGAAAAGCTGAGGGA
>NW_020884880.1:2059333-2072367 GCF_003945725.1 Corapipo altera | reverse complement strand
CCGTGGGCCCAGCAGGGGGCGTTGTGCGGCCGCCGCCATCGCCGCAGCCGCAGCTCCGCGGCCGCTCGGGGCCGAGCGGGGCTGAGCGGGGCCGCGGGGAAGGACCCCGGGCCGGGCTGAGGCGGCGGCGCCATGGGGAAGCGGGACAACCGGGTGGTGAGTAACGCGGGTAGTGCCTCTGGGATCCGCCACAGCCGCCGCCGCCGCACCTCCGGCGCGGAGGGTGTGGGAAGCTGGGCTCTCCCTCGGCCCGGGCGGGCCTGTCCGGCCGCCGCCGCGCTGCGGCCGCCGGGCGGGGCAGAAAGGGCCGCCGCGGGGGACGGGAGGGGCTCGGGGCCGGCGGGGCTGCCCGCGGCGGGCCGAGGGCTCCTGGAGGCCGGCTGGGTACGCGGCGGTGGGACTGAGGTCCGGCCGGGCTAAGGAGCCCGCCGGCGGGCGACAAAGGCGGGCCGTGCCCCGCTTCCCCTCGGGAGCTGCCGGAGCCCCGTGCGGGGTGTCCCTCCCTCGGCACGTGCCCGCGGCTCTCTGGTAGAGTCTTTCATCGCCTTGTCAAATCTGGCAGCATCGTGACTGACGCCTGCTTTGTGATCTGCCGGGGGAAGGTGATTAAGATGCTGGCCTGGTCCGTACAAAAATAAAACGTTCCCACTGGGAGTTGCAGCACTCGCTGAAGTAGCTCTTTGCCGTGCTCAGCCGGATTTCCCTAAACTTGGCGTTTAGCTATACCTGAGCGATCTCAAATTTAGCTTTACGCAGCACTGCTGCCTCGGGGGCCAGCGCTCAGCAGACAAAAAATGCGCTTCTACACACCTGAGTGCAGAGCCTGATTTCACACTGTTACCACGTTCATCCTTCCTCCTGTTTGTCTTTAAATGTTTTTGTATCAGCCTTGCACCTTACACTCATAATCATTTAGGCATTGTAAATTTGCAATGAGTTTATGATTAAACACAAATCATAATAGTTTTATTTTTTCCCCTTTTTTTTGTTTCTTTCTAGTATATGCTGTGTGTTCATACTCAGATCCATTCACATCTTTGCATATCTCGGTGGAATAATATAGTAGTAGACATGAAGGACATATACATTATACAGATGGATAGCAAAGTGCCTTTGATTGCTTTATTGAGGTATCAAAATAATGGAGCCTACTAAGAAAGAGTTGACAGTGTTAGACTCCCAAGACTGGACCTAAGCTTGAAATTGCCCTCTTGTAATGTTTTTGGGTGTGTTTTTATTTAATTTTCTTTTAAATGAGCAGTTGGGATATACCTACCAATGCCAGCAAATCTTTCTCTATACTATAGAGACTATAAAGTTCCTATATAATGTTCATTGTGCCATCATGGCTTTCTAGTACAGACAGTTTAGAATATAGGACCCTTTGCTACTCCTGTGTTTTTGTAGAGCTTTCTGTTACCATTGTTTTGACTGTTTGGAGATGGAAAATAAATGAGCTTTTTCACATCTACAGGATGCTTGCAAGGCAGTAGTAGTTAGTATTGCTTTCCCAGAGAACCATACCTGATTGAAGGTTCTTTATGCTTTTCATGAGCATGAAAGCTATACAGCAAATACCTTCTTAATATCTGCTTGAGCAAACTGCCAAGCAGAAGAAAATGAATGTGCAGACAAGTACTTTCTTTATTGAGGGTTCTTTTCTGTGCTCTCTCTGGTTAGTGACATGCAGTTTGGCAAAGTAGTGCGAATACTTTTCAGAAATGTTTATTGGTGAAGTAATTCTTCATAAATAAACCTGTTTGAAATTATAAGAACATGTTTTTAGACATAAATTTCCTAATCATGGAATATATAGCAGTACTCAGTCATTATGTATTTGCTGTGGGAATGTTAAAGAAAGGGAGGAAGCTTCCTAGCCAGTTGTCCAGGGGCAGTTTGAGGAAGTAGAAAACCAACATTTGACAGTGGTTGTCTCTTTTGCAGGTAGAGAGTTTTGTTGGGAGGTAGTGGGGTGTTCATTATATGTTAGCTCAGGTAGGAAAGTAGTCAATTTTTATTTAAGAGCAGCAAGAGACCTTTTTTTTTTTTAGAAAATAATTATATTAAAAAGAGCTTTAAGATACAAATTCTTGACTGGTAACCAAAAAGAGTTGACTTGGCATGTTCACTGGAGAAAGCCGAGTTTCTAGTGGATCTAGTACATTAAAATTACCTTTGTTTAGTCAAAACAGTGTTCAAATACTGTTTACTGCATTCCTAAAGGAACTCCTTTTCCACTCAAAGTTGAATTCAATTACAAGAATTTTACTCAGATTTGTAATGTGAATGCCTCTTTCTAAGTAGTGTAACTACTTGAGTGCATACATCCATCTGCTGCTTGTTTCAGTTGGCACACCTGTGTTTATTTGCCTATGTTAACCTTTTAGTGTGAATTAAAGCCACAGAACAAAGCCCCAAGAAATAGCAGCAAATGTCACCCTTAGAGTTGCAAAGTCAACTTGAGTCAAAAAATGCTCCACTTGAAAGAGTCCTTGGATTGCTTCAGTGTAGTCCAGGTCCAGATCACGAGCTAAACTTGTGTGTGGAGTTTAGCCAGGTGCCCCATCCAAGGCAGAGCCCAGAGTCACTCTTCCAGGGGATAAATGTGTCCCCAAGAGCTGAAGGCTGAAGGCCACCAGCCTGCTTGCAGTCCAGAAACTCAGCATTGCTGTGGTCACTGCTTCTGCTGTGAGGGCAACAGCTGCAGCTTCTGACAGCTTTCACAAATGGTCACCTCCTGTGTCTGGCGGTTTCTGAGTGCCTGATAAAAAGCAGTGTTGGACGTGTAGGAGCTACACAGATGGTCAGATCTTTGCTTTGAATCTACAAAATGTTGTACTCTTTAAAAAATTGTCTCAGACTGGGCATCGAAAGAGAAGCATTGTATGGGCTGTTTGATCTTTTTCCTCATCTCCAAACTGAACAGTAAGAACAGTGTGTGTTATGTTCTGCAGAAGTAAATTGTAAAGTGTTGGGATGATGTGATAAAAACCTGTGACATAAGGGGGTATATGTACCTCCCTTTCACATGAACAAACTATTGTTGACATAAAAAAAAATGGAAGAATTGTTTGCTACAGGTTTTCCATTAATTGCTGAGGTGTATTATGGATTCTAAGCTTTAATTTAATCTTCTATAGCCCAAACAGAATGCATAGGTTTGAAAGATGGAATACGTCATAAATTGGCATTATGTATGTTTGGGTTTGGAGTTTTTTTCCTCCTCAAATAGCCCTAAGTCATTGAATTTTCATATATGCATAATTGTAGCAGAGTACCACTGCTTTCTTGTTTTGGTGTTACAGCAAGAAATTTCATGCAGAATTTATTGAATCTACTGTCATCAATTTTGAACAGAACACTAAAGGCATAGAATCAGTTGTCCCAGAGAGTATGAGCTGAACTATAATTACATTTTCCATATCCCAAGGAAGAATATTTCAGCAATCATGCTACTACTCTCAGTTTGCAAAATCATTGCTCAGGGAGGGGAATTATTGTAAGGAACATGGTCTCTTTGTGGATCAGTTCTTTCTGCCACAGTGTAACTCAAATTGAAAGCATTTACCTGAGTCTTTTCTGCCAGACCCAATCAACTTGTTTTAGTTAAATATTTTATATTTTTAGAAACAACTCAGAATTATTTTTCAGTGAGTGAGATGATTTTTTTGTGAAGAACAAAAAGAAGATATTTTGGTATCATAGCACAACTGATGAATTTTATATTTCTTTTTGTTGTTTCATATTAAAGGCTTATATGAATCCCATAGCTATGGCCAGAGCACGAGGTCCTGCACCAAATTCAGGACCAACAATACAAGACTACTTGAACAGGCCAAGACCAACATGGTAAGTGGCAATACCTCTCTACCATTCTGGCCTTTTAAGTAAAAGAGTTGTTCCCTCTTACTAAAATGACACTGGTACCTACCCACCCACCCAGAATATCCAGTAATAGATTTTAAAAGATTTCTTGTCTCTGACCAAGGTGTTCTTTTCTAAATATGTTTTCAATCTTCTCTTTTAAAAAAATAGTATTTCATTTTGAAATGTATATTTCTTATTTGTCTGTATTTTTTTGGCAATAATTTCTCAGAAGAGGAAAATGTTTGTCATTTTATCTCTTTCATAAATAATACCTAAACCATGCATATATATTTAATTTGTAAACAAATTAATCTCTAGAAAAACATTTTGCTGGTATATTCTTAGAACACAGTTTACCTACCCAACAAAGGCATCACTTTGAGATATTATCAGCAACTTACTTTATGTTCAGTCCCTTCTACCTACTTTTATGAGACATTAGAGAACAATTTACTTAATTGCAAAGTTAACTTTAGATCTTCCAGAGGGATTTAACTACTGTACTTAAGTTATTAGGGTTAGGTTACCATATGTGTAACATCTAAGATGCTTTCCTGCTTCTTCTGTTGGAAGTTCAACCAAGGCTAAACTACAAAAAAACTCTACAAAAAGTTAGACATTGAAGAGGGCATGAAGAAAGTATTAATTGTGAAAATCGTGATCTGTCATCCTTTTCATGTAGGGAAGAAGTGAAGGAGCAACTAGAAAAGAAAAAGAAAGGATCCAGGGCTTTGGCTGAGTTTGAAGAAAAGATGAATGAGGTTGGTAATGTTATTAGCTGTCAATATATCATTCTTCTTATCCAACAAGCTACTTTGCTTTTGTTATTATTAACAATACCAAGTAGCCATAGTATTTCACTTCACTCAAGCTTTTAGTGAGTAAATATTTTGTTTCATTTATATCGGGAGTTAAGGTTACCACTTAACCAGTGAAGAGTTACTCTCAGTTCAGAGAAACACTGTATAAAAAGTTTTTAAACTTGCTGGTGAATAAAACTTGACGTTGTCATAAATGTAAATATATTTATACAAATGCATGTGCTTATATTAATAAATTAGTGCATTTTCAGGTATGATAAACCTAAGCCTCTTGTCCTAATCTTCACTTGTTTAATATCACAGAGTCCAAATATATTGCAAAAAACTAATACTGGAAGCAGACGTCTTTGGCAGCAATGTACATGTAATATTAATATGAGAGAGGGCACAAAAATGGCCTTCAATGTACAGATAGGACTACAAAGCACTTCTTTTTTGTTCATCCTAAGCTGATTACAGTATGTGCTGGTTCTCTGCTATAAATGCAGCTGTTCTGATCCTTGCATTCCATACCTACTGGAAATCACCCCAGTATAAGAAAGTTTCACATGTAACTCCTGTTGTATAGAAGGGAGAAATTAGTCTACAATGAATTTAGCTGCTTCTGTTCCTTCTTGGGTCCTGGTATCTTGAGATAAGCTTCAGGCAGTAATCTTCATTATCGTTTGTGAGTGTCTGGTTGAAGTAGATTATGCTCCTCATCTGTTACTGGAAGGGCATAGTACCCCTTAGTACTCTTGCTGTACCTTTTTGCCTAAGAAGTTGTACCAGGATTTGGAGGGCCATGGGGTGCTGTTCTGAAAGGATCAGTTGTTCCGTGCTCTGTGACTTTTAGCTTGGTGAGTTTGGTTTAGTATTCTATCACATTCCTTTCCTGATTTTATCTGTGCTTGAGTGTGAAATAATTGAAACTGGCACGGATAGAACCTTTCGGTGTGGCAGAACAGCAGGAAGGGTTGCAGGGAATCATGAAATAGCCATGAGTTATTCCTAAAGCTCCTAAGAACAAATCTCTGAATGGTTGAAAAGATTACATGTCTCTGAATGAGGTGCTGTTTCCTCTATTTTACTGACAGTTGTTGGGATTTTTTGTTTAAAACATAGCACTAACACAGTCTTTAATTTAAAGAGAATAGTGGCCTAATGAAGAACAGGCTGTTGTTAAAGACCCCTCAGGTAGCTCTGGGTACCTGGTATGTCAAAGTACAAACCCACTGCAATATTCCATAGATGCTACCTTGGACTGTGGAAGCACATTATGCACATTACTGTATCCTGGCTAATCTGCCATGTCTCTCATCAGCAATATTCAGCTAATTCACAATATGCTGACATGGGGATATGGGTATCATACTGCAATGCACAGGTTACTTAATTCTTGATATTTCTGTCCCTTCAGCCCAATATGTAGATTATCATTGTTTTGCCAATACATTACCAATACAACTTCATTGTGAGGATCAGAATAATAAAGAAGGGAGCACATGATATGTCTGACAGTGCAGACTGAACCTAGCAGCCTTTCAGTTTGATGGGGGCAGGTCGGATGCTTCGAGTTCTTGAAGGGGGGGTTTTAGGTAGACCTAGAGACTGTGTGAGGAATTGAAAAGGAGGAATGAGAGGAGACTTTTATTCATCCGTCCGGTATGCTTGGCCTAACAAAAATAAGAGCATTTCTATGAAGATGTGTATAGTAATTTGATCTAATTGTTGCTGATATTAACGAGGCCCAGAACAGACACTACAGAAACGTTGAAGAGGGCCGAGGAGAATTTGTCTTGAAGTTTTGTTTCAGATGATTTTAAGAACTAAGAAAAAAATTGCAGTTTTTCTGGTAGGGTACCCTGGTTTTCTGAAGTGCTCTAGCAGGAACACTGTGATACAAAAGCAAAAATGCCAAAATTAATGACCTTCAAGATAAGTAACGGTCTCTTAAAGCCAAATAACTTGAACACATGAACTAGCACTGTATTTTGATGAATATTAATCTTACGTAAAATCAAGTGTATTACAGCCTTGGTCAACATTATATGTTGTTTATTTTCTGTGGGTTCTGTTGAAACTATAATGTCACGTAGAGGAGAGCTTAAAAAAAACTGTTTGGAAATGATGCTCCTGTCACTGCTTCTGTTTGGTTTTAGAATTGGAGGAAAGAACTGGAAAAACACAGGGAAAAATTACTGGGTGGAAATGAGAGTTCCTCCAAAAAGAAAGAGGTAAGTTATTTTCAATTTCATGCAGTCGGTGTTCGGAGCTGGATTTATCATCAATGCTGCCAACACAGATTTTCATAAATACATTTTAAAAGCCACCATCAAAGTATATAAACCTAAATGCATGACAAAAAAAATTACACCAAAGTAACGTTTGTTTTATTTTACTTTTAAGAAAAAGAAAAAGGAAAAGAAGAAATCTAATAGGGTGAGCAAAATTTTCACTTTTCTGAGCTTTTTTGCATTGGAGTTGTTCCTATTTGTCATTTAAGTTCTGTTGGAAAGAAAAAGTATAGCTGTAATTTTGATTTTAGATGTTAAATTAACTTGCTTTTATTAAAGAGGGTTTGCATACATTCTGTACAAGGAGAGTTTTATTTCTGCATAAAAGGGAGGAAAATATGAGTAAATAGATATTATTAAATGAAAAATGTTAGAAGTTACTTAGAAGTCCTATTTAAGAAAATCAATGTAGCATCAGCTTCTTAGAAGTAAAATTTTATTGATGATACTTCGAAAATGTAGAAATTTGAAAGGGAGTGTTTGGATGGGCTTTTGACTGTTTGCTAGACAAAATGCTGCATCTCACAAGCTTCACTTTTTGTTGTGTTTGGTCAAGTTGTCTTCATCTTCCTCTTCTTCATCAAGCTCTGATTCTTCCAGCAGTTCATCTGATTCAGAAGATGAGGTAAGAGTTAACTTATTGGAATTTATCAGGTTTTGTTCATGAGGCTTATTTAACACAGATTTTGGTAATATGTTTTAGAATATTGTTTGCGGGCTTGGTTTGCATAAAACTATTTAATTTTTATACATTTGGTACATATAATAAAGTTGTTAATTTTAGCCATAGATATCTATTCAATAGTTTCTGTATGGATGCTATAGATTTTGGGTTCCAGGCTTGTAAACTGGATCTGTTTCTGTTTTAACTTGAATTGTATGCTTTTTTAATAGAATCTCCCATCTAATCACAAAAATGCAAACATACCATTTTTACTTTTGAGCAAAAATCTTTGTTACAGATAATCAGATTCTACAGCACACATCTAAATAATAAACAGAATCTAGAGAACCTGGATTTTTCACCAGTTTACATTTTTTCAATGCAGAAGAGTTACGAAGGTCGTCCAATAAAAGAATCAATTGTAGCATACTTTATTCCTCAAGAGAACATGATAACATGTAGGAATTTGGTGTTCCCTCTTCTTTACATTTAATGTAAATCTTCAATTCTAATGAGCATAAATTCAAGTTTATGTTTTTCCTCCTTTTTCTACAATATTTGTGGATAGGATAAAAAGCAAGGGAAGAAAAGAAGAAAAAAGAAGTATCGCTCCTCCCGGAAATCTTCAGCAAGCTCAACTTCAGAATCTGAGTCAGACAGCAAGGTGAATATGCACATGTGTTATAAAGAGAGAAACATTTCTGAGTTTCACATATCAATATGGGTTTTTGTCTTCCAAATTTAAATCTGTGCATTCTCACTGTGCCTGAGCTGCACTTGTATCTTCTGCATGCAGTCTGGAATCTGCCTCCACTGGCCCCAATGCCTGGCAGAAATAATTTGATCTTTAGAAAATGAACTTTCTTTATTCCAGCCATTTGTAGTTATTTTTCTGAATTCAGACACATGTAGCTTTTTTGCTGCTCAATTGTTTAGTTTTAATACTACATTAACACTATTTTCTGTGAAATTCTTTTGAATATTGTATTTAATTGAACACCATCTGTGAAAATACGGGTATTGCAGGGTATCAGTGGACAGAATATTGCCTTTCTAAATATCTCTGGACTGACTAGTTTCTTGTTGGAGAACTAAGCCTTTCCCAAATGCATCTTAAATTGAGGTTGTCTTTTTCCTTTTCTGAAAGTAGAGCAGTGTAGAGACACAAGCTTATTGAATGAACAAAAAAGTGAAGAGGATACATCAGGCAATTTCTTCTGTTATGTTCGCATTTTTCTGTGTTACAGTGTATAGTAACTGCACTTCTTGCCAAAATATTAATATTACAGTGACTTGTTAAGATTCTAGGTGTGGACTTTATCACAGGCTTTCACTGGAATATAATTCAGTAGGGTATAAGTTTGATGAATCTTGTTTGCATACACCTATAAAGTTTTGCTAATGGAAGGTTAAAAAATTTGCTATATAAAGGGGGAGAGAGATATCCTCACTGCTGAAACTGGAAGGCAGAAAATTCCAGGGAAATACCTGCTTAACCCCAGCCTGATCAGTGAAGATGGACATGGATAAAGAATAAAGGCTCCCAAGTGTTCCGTGTTAGATGCAGTTACAGTAGTGATTGCTGGTATCCTTTCCAGGGGCTCTCTACGTGTACTGCAAGTACACTGATAACTGATGCCATACAGACTTTTCATGCTGATCATTTAGGAAGTAAGCAGCTGCATCAAAATTATGTCTTTTTCATATTTTTCCTGTTCACTGCAAGGTAGAAAGGATAACTTTGAAGAATTACCTTCAAGAGACAGAAAAAGACTATGGGTTGGACTGCTTTTGGGATTACTACCTTTTTCATGAAATAATTTTGTCATGGTTTATGTTTTCCTTTCTATTTAGGACAGCACAAAAAAGAAGAGGTCAAAGGAAGACTGTGAAAAAGAAAAGGTATTTTTATTCTTTAAATATTTACATCAGAACTGCATTTTGCATACATAAAGGAGCTGTCTTTTTTTTAATATTGAATGCCTCAGTTGACACCTATGGAAATTTTCTGTCCAAAACTACACAGAAGGTATTCAGCGCACTCAGCTTTAAGGTAGACTTTTAGTTGGATTCAGCTCCTGCATTAGTAATTGTTATTAGTGGAAACTACTGGATCTGTTCTTGTTACAAAGGTAAATTAAAAATTTATCTAATCTGCTGTAGTAGATCAGCTGCATTCTAGTATTTTGGGGTTTACCTTTAGCTGTCACACTGAGCTAAAAATATATGTGATGATATTTCAGTGGCATACCTGGTAGGATATTGGCTTGTTGCTGTAAATTAAGAAACAACAAGCAGAAGATATATTCATCTAAATGTAGTCATAATTATAGATGCTGTACTTATGATAGCTTTGAAGAATTGCAGGGGAAATTGTATTAGCTTAAGAGAAACTACCTTATTCTGTCTTTTCTCTGAGCACAAAAACCCTCTTTCTTTCCCACCACTGCACCATTTTGTATACATCCATTATGTTCCTTCCATTATGTTTATTGTAAATAATCTAATTGACTTCAGTTTTAGTTATTGATACCCAATGGGTAAACTAACAATGCTTTCAGAGTCCACACAAGTCTTTCTCTCCAGTTACCTTTCTTATCACATGGGACTCTACTACTTCAGTTAATAGTATTGATTCTGATGTACAAATTCTCCACTGCATGAGGCAAATGCACTGATTTTTTTCCCTGTTGCTGCTGCTTCTATTTTACAGTGTCCACTTCCCATCAACTCCTTTTGAGTAGCTTCTCTTTGAAGACCAAGTGTCTACCATAGTTCCTTATTGTAATGCTGCTTTCACACATCTTCTGAAAGGCACCTGGGGACTAGAGGTGTTCCCCTACCTGCAGATCCCCCATCTCTCAGATGGGCTGCATCATGGTACTTTTCATGAGTTCCTTTGGGAAATGATTCAATAGCACAGCTGAGATGTGTGATCCAGCCTTGCAAGACAAAATTATTAGTGTGAATTTTTTTCATTTTTTGGCCTCAGAAATTGAGTGAAGAAAAGTAGCTCCAGTCTTAGAAATACCTTGCCTGGTCCAGAGCAAAGTGCAGGGGGGCAGAAAAGTAGCTCATCAAACAATCTCATACAACATCAAAATTTTAAAAATACTGTCATTTTAAATGCACTGAAATTAAATATGAAGTGTTGGAAGTGCAGCTGGCAGGGACAGCTTGTCCTGGTTCAACACAAATAATAGAGAGAGCTTTTTCTTTTGATTGCATCAACAAAGCAAGAGTCTGAAGCTGCAGTGTTTGTATGCATATATTGAAACATGTTCAGTTATACGTTATTTAAAAGTGGGGAAATGTCTTATTTTCAAATACTTACTCCTCCGTGTGTTATTATTTAAAATAAGAGACTATTATTATTCCTCTCACTTCTAGAAAGTTGCTGTATCTTGGTAACAAGAAAAAGGAATATACATAAAATTATTATTTTCACTAAAAGCATTTTAAGAGTTTGGTAGAGTAATTTGTTGATGATGAGTAGTTAGTTTAATGTCAACAATATTTTAAAATATTTCACAACTTAGAACTGATATTTCAGTCTTGAATTTTAAGCAGAATTTTTATGAAATTTGAAAGGCCTGACTTTACTCACAAATACATTACTTCTGTGTAGGAAGGTAAAAATCACCACAGGAAAAGGAAGAAAGCAGATCGTGGTGATGGACCTTTGTCATCAGAATCTGTATCTGAATCGGATCAGACAGAGGAGGTCAGTGAAACCTCAATTTCAGATGTTACAGTGTTTGTAGCTTACTGATTCACCTGAGTAAATGAATGAACTAGCTTAAATTGAGTATATTGTTGAAACTATTCTGCTCTCTATGGGGGAATTTAAGAGTGCAGCACACTCAAAGTTTTTGGTATTTTTATCTTTAATAACAAATTTTAGTAAGAATTGTTTAGTCCACCTTCTATCGTCTACAAGTAATTTTGAATTAATTTTCTTGAAAATATTCAACTTTTTATGGATATTACATTTGGTTTAATTTTTCTTCAGGTGCAAGCAAAAAAGAAGAAAAACAATGAGGAAAAGGAGAAAACAGCAAGTATCCCTCTTACACTGTAGTTTCAGGATATAAATACTCTGTACTTGGTTAATTTCCAATTTCACATTTTTTGCTAATACATATGTTTTATAGCAATAGTCTACTGCCACATGAATCTAAATTAACAGTTTGTCTGTTTACCTGTTGAGGTCACTTTTTTCAATTGTTGAATTAAAGAAGAATTTGTCACTATTTTACCTATATATGATTTGAGATTTATATGTTTAACACTTACGGTAGAATTGTACTCTGTATCAACCTACTAGAACTACTACTACCTGTAGAGTACCGGGTAGGGTAGCAGTTTGCCACACAGACAGACATCAGTGCTGTTCCTTTGTTAATATTGTATGTAATTCCTCTCTTCCACCATGAAAAGGGCCTTAGGACATAATTGCTGCAACATCTGTACCATTATAATTCTACCCTCAACCAAAAAGCTGCCCGCAACCTGTTACTTTTTTCAGTTTTGTTGATTTGTTTCTGTTGATAAAAGTGAAAGGAGGGTTCAGCAGTGATTTATATAGAACCCAAATTTATCACATGTAGCCAAGGCTCCTTATTTAGGAGTATGGTGGTTTTGAGGTCCTAAATGCCCACTCGAGATGTCTGTATAATCTCTCTCCTGTCAGCAGCAGTGTTCCTAATTAGGCATCTCAGTTGTCTAGATAAGTTAGAGCGAAGGGAAGGTTTACATTAGTCACCTAAAAATAACAGCATAGGAGTATCAGTGATACTCAGTACACATTTTTTCATGGAACTTGTTTGTTTTTTCAGAATCATATAAACTGTTTGCCGTAAGATTTCTAGTGATTGATTGTGGGGGGTTTTTTGTAGAAGATGTATATGCGTAAGGAATATGTATAAACATATATATATATGTAAGTGTAAGGATATATATAAAATATGTAAGGAATATGTATAAAATCATGTGCATTTTATACTGATTCTTTCATACATTCTTACATAATGTCACACCTCTTTGAGAATTCCTGTTGAAATTTTGCTTGCAAAAAGACAGGATTGTACATCTCAGCTTCTGAATTACAGTGGATCAGCATATTAGCTTCAGGACTGAATCCAGCAGGGTTAATTTGAGTGTATTTATATTTACAATTGAGATTATAATTGGTTTATTTTAAACAAAGTACAAGTGCTAGAGATTCTAACCAAGTGCAGTTGAACTAGTTAATTTTGCACAGTGAATTTAAGTGCTTTACTTCCAAATCTGTAAATATGCGAGTTATTCCCACATATATAAAACGTCAAGGTGTGTCAAAGCACTTCCATATTACTTTCTCAATAATCTATAAAGCACTGAAAATCATTTAAAAGATCAGGAAAT
>NW_020884880.1:2002151-2059323 GCF_003945725.1 Corapipo altera | reverse complement strand
GATGGAAATCTTATTATACAATAACTTTCATTTCATTTTTTTTAGGATAAAACAAAAAAGAGAAAGAAGCACAAGAAACATGGTAAAAAGAAGAAAAAGAAGATTGCTGGTTCAAATTCGGATTCAGAATAATATTTAAAAAACCCCAAGACTATCAACAGAAGTGTAATGACTGAAGAAAACTTAAACTGTGAAATGACAGCAAACTTTACCAAACTGCATGAGTTTTCCTGTGTTTTAGAAATATTTCTAATCTTTCAATAGCCAGCCAGATGCAGCTGTGCTGGGACAGACCATTGTTATTGCCTGCTGCTTAATACATAAGGTACAACTTTTAGAAAATTCCAGTAAGCAGTGATGGATGTTTGAAACCATATGAGATGGTAGGCCAGCTGAGGTGTAAAATATTGGAAAATAAGAGTTAAACTTTTTAGATAGTAAAAGTAGTCTTTTAAAGCATTAGTAATAGTCTTTATTTGTAAATCAGGATAAAGTAAATCCCAAGTTCATCCTGCAGGTTAAACTATTACAAGCTGGTGTCTGCTAATGGAAAATTAATAACATTTAAAAGGCTGCCTTTGTAGAAATGTGTATCATCTGGCCCCTAACCGTCTTCATGCTTATGAGAAAGGGAATGCTACCATTTTGGCTAACTGAATAGGGTGCCTTTGCCTTTGATTCTTGCAAATCTCTGCTATTTTTAATCCATGCAGCATCTCTGATTCCTGGGAAGCTAGAGCTATTGTCAGCAGACTTTTTCTGAATAAGCAGTTTTGAGCTTCCAAGCATGTGCTTCTGCATTAAGCAAGAGCAATGACATTTTGCAGTATAATTGACAGTCAAAACCTGAGTATTTTACCTCTGCTTCTTTGAAATAGCGATAGACCTTTGCTAGTAAATATGCATATTTCATTTAATGTCATTTTGGTTTAATTGAAAACTTCTTGCAAACACTGGTAGCTTTGTTTGCATTACCTTTAGAATTGTTTTGCATGATTTGTACCATTTTTAAATTAACAAAATGCAGGTAATAATTTGTTGTAACCAGTTCTATGAATTATGTTCCACATGCAGAGTTTCATGTATGTATTTAGTTAAAGTTCATTGCTGTGTTTAAGTGCACACTTGCTGAAGATATTTAGCATGTAAAAAGCAGGGTTTTGATACCTTAACAGCTTCATATTGAAGCTGATTTTACTCTGAGCAAGTTCAGTGGCAGATCTGTTACGTGACGTGTCTTGTTAGATAAAAAAACTACTGCCAGAATCTCATTAAAGATACTGTTTAAACAGTTCGTATTTATATTTTTGTACTTGAGGGCTACAGAATGTTAACCTAAGTCATAAAGCTGATTTACTTTAATTTAGTTGCTTTAGATATTGGAAAAAAAGCTTTTTTAAATTAAATGTGCACACTAAGAACACACAAGCAACCATTCGATTTTAGTCTACATGAAATTCTCGCTATATCTTCCATTGAAATACTGATTGCTGGGCCTTCTGTTAGCTTTTAAAAACTGCCCATCCATCCCAGGCAGTCAACTATACATTGTATTCTTGATCCACCCCTTTTTTTCATTGCACAGGTGCTAACTTAGAACTTACCTCTATTGCATACAGATGTTTCAAATATTGTATTGCCAAGAATTTCAAGAGCTTTAAGACATTGATTATTAGTCTGCAAACCATACCTAAAAACTATGGGAGAAAGATGATTTCATGTTGCCTTTGTACAGAGAAATTGACTTGAAGTTCTTGGGACAATACAACCATTGCAGCATTACAACATTGCAGCAATGTCCCTCTAAATTATAGTAATATTTTTATCAAATATTTTATAGTGTTGGGCTTGATGTTACCAATTCTCGACACTGCTTTGTCAGTGAGGTTAAAATAAAGGCAAGATGCAGTGAACAGTAGGGGATTGATTTGGGGTTCGTGTTTAGTTTTGTTGGGGTTGGTTTCTTTTTAAATTGTGGTGTTGCTGTTTTGGTAGAAGAACTTGTAATGAACCATAGCATAAATGCTCTGTCCTCTGTGATACCTTATTTGACTTTTACACAACCACCTGCCACAGAAAGAAATAAAAATGCAAATGAGACACAGTCTTCCAAATACCTAAGCTGGATGTCATTTTAATTGTCTCAGTATAACTATGTGTTCTGCCCAGCTGTGGGCTTCAAGTGCTGCTGTCATGCTTATGTAGCTGTATAAGGACAAAGCTTACGGGCTTTGTCCTTTCCCAGCAAAGCTGCTTTAGTACTGACAGGAAAATGCTTCATATTGCAATAAGTTTCATCTCATTCGCATCCTCTTTTTCCTGAAGGGAAGGTTAAGTGTGGTCTCAGCCCTTCACCTTTGCCGATGTGCACGCATGAGTATGTGAGATGGTGCTGTGGGTCTCGGGTGGCACCTACAGCCATGTTCCAAGTTTTAGGAGAGAGACAAAGTACAAAACGAGCAGTGCCGGAATGAAAGTGTTTTAATAGTTTTCTGCGTTCTGCCAGCAGATGAACAAGCAGTATTGTATACAGTATTTAATTTTTAGCTCTTCTTTCCAGAAACATTTTTTACAAGTTTGAAATGCAGTTATTTATTTTCTACGACTGCTATTTTTTAAATGCGTGGTAAGAGTTGATCTTTGTTTCGCCTGTGTATGTGTTCTGTGTACGCCCGGCCTCTGTGGCGCCGTCAGGCCGCGCTGACCGCCCGCGTTGCCAGGGCAGCGGCAGCGGCGGCAGGAGCGGCTCCCGCCGCCATGAGCAGGAAGAGGCTGCAGCTCCTGGCGGAATCGCTGAGCCGATCCACCAAGCACTGTGAGTGTTCCCCGGGCTGCAGGAGCCGCACCACGGCCGCCCCACCGCCTCCCGTTGTCCCTGTGCTCGCCCGGGGGCTGGGAGGGGGGGAGGGGGGCACCGCATTTCCTGCCGTCCCCTCAGGAACAGGGTGTGCGGGGCGGCGGGGTCGGGGTCACCGGTGTCATGGTCAGCGCCGGAGCTGCCCAAGCCCTGGTGCCTGCCCCGTGTTCTGCCAGCGTAACTTATAACCTGTGTTTGGTTGTGTTTGGGCCGGGCAGTTAGCGAAGGCGAAGTGGAATGTCTGATCAAGCTCTTCGACGCGCTGCTGGCCAGGTCCAGCAGCCACTTCGCTGTGTCCGCCTTCAACCGCATCGTGTTCAGAGACACCCTGTACGCCGCCTTTGGCATGACGGACGACGTGGTCCTGGACCGAGGTGAGGCGGAGACTTCTGAAAACAAGGGATAGCGTTGGTTTCACGCTGCTGACCCGATGAGTGTACCGAGCCAAAATAATGCCACCTCATCCCAGCGAGGACAGCAAAGGAGGAGTTATGCTCAGGAGCTGTTGGGGAAATGGCATCTTCTCTTTCATTATGCGGAATAGTTTTGCCATAGTGCGGGGTAGCTCACGCTCTAGTTCCAGGGAGACCAGGCAGTGTTAGTGCTGCCTTGTGGCTGTTTCTATGGCAGCCATCGAAGGGGCAGCATCGTGTCGCTTGCCTCTTCTGCCGTAGTTCCACCCGGAGCCGCGGGCACTGCTGCTGGCGGACAGCTCTAGCTCGGGCCTGGAGGTCCCAGAAAGGCATTCTGTTAGAGTGGATGACTTCTGGGATAGAGGCACTGTGAACAGCACTGAAAGCACTGGGCAGAGAGTACAGGGAGGTGAGAGTAATGAACCAAGTAACCCCTTGAAAATACAGTGTTTTCACAGATTCATAACATGAGGGCCACAAGTGCAGTTACTGTGAAAGTTGCATGAATGATCTCTGATGTAGAGGTGTCTACAGGAGGATGCAGAACAGGCATCAATCTGCCATTCTTTCATTCTTGGGCTGCCAAGAGCCACCCCTTGGTTCAACTTTTCTTCATCTCTCTAGCAGGAGAAGTACTTACGTGCCATAAAATAAAAATTTGTTGCCATTTTATGCAGTAGGTCAAATGTGTCTTGGAAGATAGCTTACATGTATACATTCTTAAAAATAGTGCTTATGTACAAAGGTGCTGATTTCAGTTTGCAAAAGCAAACCTATCGTTTTCCAATTCCTAAATGCTTGTCCCTGCAATTAGAGGTGTTCCTTCAGCCAACTTACTAATTAACATTCTAAAATATGAATTATTATAGATGCTTTCAATTGTATCTTAGATTTGAAGTATTTTAGTACTGTATTACAGGCTGTATGAATAGTGAAGCTGCAGCTTGGAGGAGACTGAGGGGAGACCACACTGCAGTCTACAATTTCCTCACAAGGGGAAAAGGAGGGGCAGGCACCAGAGGGTGCTTGGGCACTGGAACAGGCTCAGGAAGTGGTCACAGCACCAAGCCTGACAAGAGTTCAGGAAGCATTTGGATGATACTCTTGGGCACCTGGTGTGACTCTTGGGGATGATCCTGTGCAGGGCCAGGATGATCCACGTGGGTCCCTTCCAACTTGGCATATTCCGTGATTCTGTGAAAATTGAAAGTTGCTTAGGGAAGGGAGAAAAAAAAAGATTTTGGTACATGACAGGAGGTTGTTTTTTCTTTGTATATTTAACATATTTATATGTTGTTTCTAGGATTGCTCTCTCCAGGATTTTCTGAGACAAAACCTAGTAATTAAAATGTTCTGTATGCAAACATGCCTTATTGTAAGGGGAGTATTGGTTTATTTGGTTCACATCTGCATGGAAGCATACTTCCTGCAGTTGTTTTAGTCAGGCAACAGATCAAATAAAATGTCTTAGCCAGCAGGAGTCTAGAGTGGAAGATCAATAAAGTGAGGGGCAAAATCCCTTTCACTGTTACATCTTAGATTCAGGAAGGGTAATCATACCTTGGCGAAAACAGGCAAACATCTTCACAAAAACTACGGGTTTATAATTTCAACAAATTCAAGAAAATACTCCTTTGTTTTGTTTGTTTCTCTATTATATAAATGTAAAATGCATCTAATATACTTCCTAGTGTTCAGCACTTTTGATAGAGGCAACAGTGGCTGCATCACTGTGGTGGAGTGGGTGGAAGGCTTAGCAATATTACTTCGGGGGACACTGGAAGAGAAGATTAAATGTAAGATTGATCTGTGTGCTAATATTTACTGGTAGTCACTGAAGTCATGACAAATAACACATTGCTTTTGCTGTAATTTCATAGTTACTCTCATAAAGTATTTGATAATTGAAAAGTTTTCTTCTGTATAGTTTAATGCAGTGAAACTGCATCCTGAAATTGCTTCTCTGAGACAGAATTTTTTCTGTGTAAACTGCTGTTATAGCTGCCACCTTATTTTGCTGCTTACAAAAACTTGCACTGGAACCAAAGTTTATTCTACAGTATACAGTTTTGACAAAATATATGGTTTTGTATTCACAAACAGAAATAGAAAGAAGCAGATGTATCTCTAGGGTGATTTTGGCTAAATAGCACAGTCTCAAGCCAACCAAGACCAGTGCCAACATTCATTTACTGGCACAGTGGGGACACAGCAGCAGATGCATTAACTCCACCAGTTCTTCAGCTTGGAAGCATAGGTGGAAAAACTGAGTCTGTAAGACTATGGTCATGAGAACCTTCACAATAGTGACAGAGAAAGGTGGAGGAGAAAAAGTAGCAAGAACCCTAAAATTTTAAGAAGCAGAGAAAAAGAAATAGGGCACATGGGGGGAAAAAAGGTAATAAGAAAAAGGAGAATAACAGCACGTTGTTTTCATGACAACATGAACTGTATATGCAACCATAGTTCCCAGGTTGCAGCATCAGCCATCCCTAACAAACTATGTAAATTCATCTGGAAAGTGGCCTGGGATGCCATAGCACCAGAATGTGTGCCCAGGACAATGAAGATGTGCCAGTACCACTACAAGCAGTAAAATATGCAGCCCTGCTGTAAGCACTATAGAATTTAGTAGTGTGTAGTGATGCACAGTGTTGTCTGTCACAAGTGTATGCCAGGAGTGTTTTTCACTGTAGACAAAGTCTTTGTCAGAAAAAAAAAAAAAACACAAACCTCCTGTGTTCCTAACTTAAGATTTTTTTTTTTTGTGAAGGATAGTAAAGTTTATTATGATCATAGATTTCTGATTCCGTGAAGGTAGAAACAATTAGAAGAGGAATTATGCAGATACCCAAAATACTTTTTTTTACGGGATTTTCTCTTTGCAATCAGTACAGCTCATTCTTCTTTTTCCTTTACTTTTCTAACCCAGCATCTGAAAAAATGAGGATGTGTTCTGTAAGTGCAGTCCTTTTGGTAGAGATAGCAGGTCCCCACTGTGGGAAGTTTGGCTCCTAAACCAGAACCTTATTTATATTTTAAATTGACAGTTTAAGAGAAGATAAGATCTGTAAGTAAGTATGGTTTCTGTGAACTGAATAATATTTATTTGAGCAGAAATAAATAATTTTTAACTATAAAGGGAAAATAGGTACTAATTGACTAATACATATATCAAAATGTGATACTATTACATATATAAATATATAATAAATTTAGCTCAATAGATTTGCTGTACAAGGTACAACTCACATTTTCTCTTTATAGGTAACAGATAGCTTTAATGGTATGTGATTGTAGTTTGTAATCAACTTGAAATTTATTTGTATTCAAAAGACTGTTTTGCGGTTTATGACCTGAATGGTGATGGATACATTTCAAGAGAGGAAATGTTTCAAATGCTGAAGGACACCCTTATCAAACAACCAGCAGATGAAGACCCTGATGAGGCAATTAAGGACTTGGTAGAGATAGTACTGAAGAAAATGGCAAGTACTTACTCACTGTGGTATCTGAGTGTCTTTCAAACATTCATTAACCAAAGCTTAGAACCTCCTGTGAGGTAACAAAATATGGTGTGTGATTTACAGTGGGATTCTGAAAATCTCCTAAGGAAAGCCAGAAATACAATCCAGATCTAGTGAGCTCCAGTCCAGTATCCTCACATGAAACTTAATTTATTATATGAAGGTACTATAAACTTTATGTATAAACCAGTATGTGAATGTGTGCACACCCACCTGTGCATACCCAATCAAAACAAAAGCCCAGTCAGAAGTGGAAAACTCAAAAGTGTAAGCTCCATATATGCGTTAGGCATCTGCATTAGCTTTATTATTAAGTACATCTGTGTTTTATCAATTGCTCATGAAATGTCTTTATGCAATTTATATATTCTATTGCAATAGTACACTCAAGGTTATTAATGTGAAGCTTGTTTTACCATGCTTAATCTAGTATATCCAGATTAGCTAGGGACTGTCTTTCAATATTTTAATCAAATCAAGGTATATACTCTCCCCTTCTATGGTGGTGGTCAAAAAATTTCACTTAAAACCAGGTTTTGAATCCTAACTCCTTTTATTTAACTCCGTCTTCTCTATTTTTCAAACCCCCCCCTTTTGCTTTAGGTAGAGGCAAGTGACACAAAGCTTGTCTGAGCAGAGACTGATGACCACAAAAAATGATTTTGCGTACAATCAAACTAAAAATAGAATCCATGTCAATAAAACATCTGTTAAACAAAAATACAATTACTACAAGTAATAACCCTTGGCTGAAGTGTTCCCTTCCTTTTGTAGGACTATGATCATGATGGCAAGCTTTCTTTTGCGGACTTTGAACAAGCAGTCAAAGATGAAAATCTTCTCTTAGAAGCCTTTGGACCATGTTTGCCGGACATAAAGGTATGAGTTTAAAAAAAGGTGCAATACTTTCTGTTCTGTTGGTAAGGAGATGGGTATTATGGCATTAACTGTCATCATCTCACAGTGTCTTTTGGGAGAGGCTGGTAACTTTCTGGGAAAACAAACCAAAACACCCACCTTGAGAGTTCTTCCTTTCAGAGTGTGGCACTGCTGCTTTGTAATTTCATCTAACCAGGCTTTGTTTATCAGTAATATGTCTAATTCAATTTTTTTTTTTTTTTTGGAAGATGGTAATTTAGACCATGCTCATTTCCTTAGTGTTAAATTCTACTTTGGAGGGAGTTTCTGCCCTATTTTTTTCCTAATCCAATAATTGTCATTCTGTTTGAACTGTGTGTGACTTTTAAATACTGAAAATTGTAGCTTCATAGAGACAGCAGAATAAAATTTGAAATATGCACAGTGATTCCTAGAAACAGAAGAGTTGTATAAGACTTCTGAGAACATGGCAAGTTTTCCTTTGCTGGAAACCTGTCCTTCCTGCCAGCTCACCCACCTGTAGGCTGGAGGACTGGAAGAAAGAGTCTTATAGCCACAATGGCAAGCTACATTACATCATGTCAGCTGCAAAGCAGCTGTTCCCAAAATGCCAGATTTCTCCTGGCAGGCTGTCAAAAGACTTTAAAGGGTTTGGAAAAACCAAAGTAAGTACTCTGGTTTTTAACACCAGTGAAAAGGTTTTAAAGTTTCTGAACAAAATCACTGTCATTAATCAGCATGGAAAAATTACTTCTTTTGTCAGCGTTGGTGATAAACCAGGCCCACAATTCAGGCTAATCATGGCAAGAGGTGGAAAACTTGGTTTGTTTCTTGCTTACAGTATTTGTGCCTTCTGTTCTTTATCCTACTCAACTGCTGCTTTTCCCCTAGGTCTTTAGTTCCACTTTTAAAAGAGAACAATATTTATATGTCCTTTCAAGCCCTAAAATAAATTTCAGCTATGAGCTTTACATGAAGAAAACCTATAATTTACTAGATTTCCCACTGGGGCTATTGTAATTTTAATTCTACCCCAAATTAAACACTCATTTATGTAATGAATAATGTATTTGACAGAGTCCTGCCACTGTAAATGGTTCTGCAAGGAGCCTGCAAAGATGTGGCACGAGCCAGTTCCTTACATACACTTGCACCAGCACCAACACCGTGAATGTCAGAATGGGGCATCTTAGCCTGGTGTTGGGTTCATCTCCCCAGTGCCAGTTCTACTGCCCAAAGGTGACCCCTGAGCATTCCCACTCCAGGGTCGTTACAACACAGTGCTGCAGATATTAAATCTCATCACCAAGGGAAATTTCACTCCTTTACGTTGTCATCCCAGTCTCTAGCATTCCTGCTTCCAGCCCATTTACCTCATTCTGCAGCTGGGTCTTCTTGCCCTCCATGCTAGGTCATTCCTTGGTCACACATTCCTGCTGCTGAGCAGTTAAAATTTGAATTTCCCCTTCAACTATAACTTTAAATGTTCTGACTGGTCTCCCAGCAGTGACACCATTAGTGCTATGGATTTACCTTTCCTAAGCTAAAAAGCAAGAGGTATCCTATTCCTTGCATACACATTTCAGTCCAGTACATTTTCTCAATAAATATAAATCCTTTAGTTAACTGAAAATTAACTTTTCTTTCTTTTTTTTTTTTTTTTTTTTTTTAAACAGAGCAGGATTGCATTTGAAGAGAGAGTTTTCCCGGACACTCGTAAACTGTAACTCCATTGCTGTAAAAGGTGTTTTTCTTCACCATTCTTCATGATATAGTAAAAATAGGAGCAACTTGAAACTATTGTTTCAGTATTCCTTTACTGTAAAATTTACAGCATAAATAGAATTTACTTCCATGACTCTACCTAAGTAAAGTTCTTCAATGTTAGGAAATATGTTAAAGTATAAGGTACACAAGACAACTTTGCAACAATAATATATTGTGGTTTGTTCATTCCAAGAAACAAATTGATACAATTTTTAACAGAATCCCTTGGAAATACAGTGTAAAAAAATTCTTACTTTTTACATAAAAAATAAATATTTTAAACTATATCCTTTATAAAAGGACTGTTGGAAGATCCTGCCAGCAGTGTCTATATTCTTCTTCTCTGCTTTACAACTGGTTTGGCTGATCTACTCTCTGGCTTTTCCACAGAAACAGAATCTGCTACCTAAATAGGGAAAAAAAAATTAGTAACCTGTAACCACTACCTTTTTATCCTTATTTTAGAGTAAGGCCACATCTCCAACATTTGAGTATTGGGAGGGATGTATTACTATAATCATGCTTGAATTGAATTTTCCTGCTGCATAGAGGAAAAAAATAACACCAAAGGCAGAATTAAACACAATAGAGGTTAAACTTAGAAGAGTCAGCAGTACCATTTTTGTGTTTAACCAGAGAAACTGATTTCAGATACTCAGTGATAGAGCATTAGTGATAGAGCACCTTCTTCCTACCAGAGGTGTTTTCACAGTAAGGTTGAGCGTGTTTTTTAAACTCGGGTATTTCAGGAAAGGAAGGGAAAGCAAAAATGTGCACTTTGACACATATTTTAGAAATGTATTTAATATAAGTGGTGCTTATTTAGAAATGTGACTGGAGATATAAGCCCTTTCAAATCAGTCTAGCTAATCATAGTCAAGGGAGCTTTTTCACATCTTAATGTAAATGGAAAGTTTTATCAGGAGTGTTTGAGCTGCTAATTGATTAATACCCTCCATAAATGGTTATATAGATTAACTCATGTTTCTCAGCATAGAATAAATGCTTCTGTACAGCTTTTAATGGCATAAAAGTGCTGAGGCAAAATTACATTGAACTGTGACTCCCATTATTTTTCACTCCCTTTCAATCAGAAACCAGATAAAAGCACCACGCTGGAGTCAGCAGGACTACCTGCACAGTTATCATGCCCCCACACGTTGGAAAAAAAAAAAAAGTGGTTTACTGAAAATCATTTAGGACTGTGCACAGACATTTATACTTTCTTAAGAGTAGTGTAAGAGGTATAGAGTAAAATTGTCTGCAATACTCTAGAGTATGGAAGCATTAAATAGCAAGAATGCTAGCTTTAACTGGCAAAGAAACTGGTAATACTGAGTGAATGCGGAATTAAGTTACCTGAGGGTTGCTGTTTTTATGAGTAACAAGCACATATGTTTGAAACTATAAGAACTTTAAGAACCCATACCTCTTTCAGTTTATTTCTAATTAATGTAGCTGAAGTATTCAATGACTCATCATCCATATCCACTTTAGGTATTTGTGGCAGTTGTGGACCAATAACGACTTCAGTATTGTCTGCACTTGTTCCAAGGAGGGAAAACCTGTTACCTTCTTCTCTCTTCCTCTTACGTTCTTGCAAGTGAGTTGTACGAGGCATAAACCTGTCAATTCCACTGTAAGTTGGAACCATTCTTTGCTGCATTAAGGAAGCTGGTGGAGTACATCCTCCTAGATGTACACTGGGAGTTAGGGATGTGTTTTGGCCAAAGTACCCAGAAGCTTCAGCACAAGTGTTATCATAGTGTGGGGATGTTAACAGGCTCTGATTATGATTCCCAGATGGATGCCCTGTGTTGTGGGATACCCCATGAGAACTTGTAAAGCAGGATGGATCCCAGTTACTGGCTGCATACAATCCCGATGTACTCCATGGGCAGTCATGCTCAGAGGTCTTTGAGACTGTCTTCTTCGGGCCCTCAACTTTCTTTAACACAAAGCAATCTTTAAAACAAACAAAAAAACCAGCTTCACTATTTCATGTCATTATTAGTTCTAAAAAATAAGAAGAAATATTTAATACAAGTGCAGAAGTAATACAGTGATATTCCATTCCCAGGCACCTTTCTGTGATTTTTAAGTGGTACCTTTCAAACTAGTTTTCCAGCCTAGTTCCTCTGCTGGTTTACGAGGAATGCCTGAGCAGAAGTATTTCCACAGTTTTGAGAATAGAAGGAAAAAATATTCCTAACATAGCAAATTGGTGATTTTTACTTCCAGTTATGATTTCAAGGACAGGCTGTCTAGCAAAATTGAAAACAACCAGGTGTTTTGATGTTAAAAATCACTGGGTTTACTCCCTTTAAATACCCTCACACAATGAATAGTGATACCCAAATACACGAGCACAAGAAAGGAGAAGCTTGAACTCAGCAATTTGCTTATTCCTCATCTTGTCCAACCTTCAGTACTGCCTGGGAACTCTGCAGTACAGGAGCCTTTGTAAACCCAAACCATTCCTAACTGCCCCAGTGCCAAGATGTAGGCTGGAGAATTTTTTGTTGAAAGTTCTGGTACAGTCAGCTTCCTTCCAAAGCTGTCCCTTTAGGCAGGCCTGAATAAGCTGGAACAAGGGTGAAAGTATCATCCTAGATTTCCTACTAGTGCTTGAAATTTCTGATAACATTTTGAAAAAAACCCCAAAAAGTGAAGGAAATACTTCATTATTAAAGCTTAAGCATTTCTGTATCTTAGTCTTAACTGAAACTGAAAAGTTGCTTTGAAAAGGATACATGTTTCTAAATACTGAGAGATGTCTCCATTATACTGTAAACATGCTTAAAACACATCTTTAACAGCTAGATAAAAAGTGTTTTGTTTAACAGGCTCTTTAACCAAAACCCCACCCACCCCTGAAGAAAGATGTTAAGATTCTATAGGAAATGTAATCACAAACCTCCTTGATTTGTTGCTTTTGCTATATACTTTCTTCTATCCTGCAACTTCTCTCTAGTTTCTTGGACTGTTTCAAATTCTGGAGCGTAGCACACATGCAGCAAACTACCAAAGAAACTCCGTTCATCCATTTTTTTCTTGGCCACCCTGAAAGGAATTAAATTGTATTGGCAAAACTGAGGATTTTACTTTAACTCTCTAGAATTTTAACACATGTAACTACAGAAGGTATAAAAGAGTAAGACAACAAGAGGCAGATATTGCCCTGTCCAATACCTTGCACAGTGCAGTTTTTGGAATTTTAAAAGATACACTTCAGTAAATTGCTCTGCTGGATATTCATCTAGAGCATGATACTCCTCAATGGCACCATATAAAGCAAATTGTTCAACTAATTCCTTCATAACACCTAATGCAGGAACTCCTTGTATCAGTAAATAGCGAGATTCCAAGTTGATAGTGTAAACCTGAAAAAAAAACAAAATGAAAGAGTATTCAAAAACATTCACATTCTTGCTGTATTGCAAAAGGCAGGCATTTTTTCCATGTTTTCTGTTTTTCCCCCAAGTCCTCTCAGGAAAATCTCTGTGTACTCTATTTTGACTCTGGCAGGGCAATAAGTGCATGGTTATCTGGGACCTCCTCATCACTGAGGAGGAACTGAACCCAAGCATCTCACTCAAAGCAAAACACAAATGAGAGCTGACTTTTCTGCACGAGGTCAGAGTACTGCCATTTGCTGAGCAAAACCTCTAGCCTCTGGCCAGCTTCCATGCAAGACTGACTAGTAACTGGTTTGTTAGAGACACTGTCAAAATATAGAAGAAAAAACATTAAAAAACCTGTCTTGTTCACAGGCAGAGCGATCATCCAAGTGAGGAAACTTGGGTTTCTCCTCACAAAAGAAAAAAACCCAAGTATCACAATTCTCTGGGGCAGATGGTGTGTGTGTGCAGAGCTGCCTCCTTGCTACGATGAGCCAACAGCGTACCATTTTACAACACACAGATAAAATCTGGATGCCGAGGGAAACAAGGTCTTTTCCCAGCAGGTTAAAAACTAAATCAACCACTTCCTTCTGCTCTGTGAACTGTCCAGCAGCACAGACTCTAAGGAAAGCTTTGTGACAGCTCACTACGTACAATAGGGAGTTAAACCCTGAGATCAACGGAAATTCATTCCAAGTTTGTTAAAAAAAAAAAAAGAAAAACCCAAATATTTAGACAGCACAAGTTACACATTAAAAACGAAACAAAAAAAAAAGAGCAAATTCTGGACAACAACAGAAATCGCTTGGGAAATCAGCTCTCAAACTGCCACCATAAAAAACAGTCTCCGCAGACAAGCCGCCTAAGTTGTTCTTGTGACAGCAGCATATTCCCTGCCTGCATTCTGGGAACAAATGGATTGAAATATGATTGATCTCATGTCTAGGGAGAGGAGATTCGAGTAAGGTTTTTTCCACACCTGGGACATCCATACTGTTTCTCCTGTGTGTATCCTCCGGTGCCCAGAGATGGCTGGCCTATGGTGGCCTTTGTCCCTGTGTGGATACACTAGGCTTTCTGTCCCCGGCCCATGGCATACTCTTGGAAGAGTAAAGGAACAGCTCTGAGACTTCATGAAACATGGAGGGTTTGAAAGCTTTCAGGAGGGCCGTGTTTGAGAAAAAGACAAGCCTTATGTGTATGCGCAGGGAGTAACCATTGTTTTGGCACTGATGAGGCCGCACCTCAAACCCTGTTTTCATTCAGGGCCCCTCACTCCAAGAAAGACATTGAGGTGCTGCGGTGAGTCCTGAGAGCGGGGTAAGAAGGGTCTGGAGCACAAGTCCTGTTAGGAGCAGCTGAGGGAGCTGGGGGAGTTTAGCCTGCAGAAAAGGAGGCTCAGGATTAACTTTATTGCTCTCTACAACTCCCTGAGAGGAAGTTGGAGCCAGGTGGGCACCAGACCTGACGATCTTAAATGTCTTGTCCAACCTTAGCGATTCTACGGTCCTTTCTCACACCAGTCCCATAAGGTGCCGCTACAGTTCGCTGTACGCTGACCGCACACGCAAACCCCAAACCCGGCAGTTCTGCTGCGGTAACGAGGAGCTCCTGCGGTGCAGCAGGCGAGGCCAACGGCTTCCCTTCCCTTCCCTTCCCCTCTCCTCTCCTCCCCGTCCCGTTCCTGGGAGCCGCGGGACCCGAACTCGACCCGGCCGTGCCCCACCCCCCCCAAACCTTCACGGCGCGCGGCCGCCGCCCCTCGCGGTACTTGGCGCGCGACTCGCACGCGCCCAGCTGCTCGTGATGCCGACACGGAGCGCCCGGGCCTGGGCCGCCCGCCGCCATCTTCCCATCAGCCCCTGCGCCCCGCGCCCTGATTGGCTGCCGCCGGGACCGACACCGCCGGCGTCCTCAGGGAGGAGAGGAGGAGCCAATCAGAGGCGGGCAGAGGGGTATACCGCGCCCTCATTGGCCGGCGGTGGGCCGTACCACTGCCCGGGGGGGCGTGTCCGTGCCCGGGCACAGCAGGCGCGCAGGGCCGAGTGGCCGCGGCCATGTGGGGTTGTGGCGACCCCGGCGGAGCCGCCGCCGCCGCCACCGTCGTGCTGAGCGGGACTCGCGACTGCTTCCTGCACCTGCCGCCCGCGCTGGCCGCGCTCCTCCGCCTGCAGCAGGTACCGGGGCGGCGCCGCTCGGGGCCCGGGCGGAGGGACGCCCCAAGTGGGCGGTGAGGTTACGGGAGCGCAACATCCGCCCCGCACTCCATCCTCCCCCGCATCCCGCTGCCATGGCGATGCAGCGCCCTCCTCCCCTCCCCGCGGCCGGGGACCCCTCACAGGAGGCCCCGAGGAACCCCCTTTCCATCGCCCCTTGCGCAGCCCAGCGTTGTCATCCATTCCTAATACAACACGGGAAAGATTGGAATCTATGTCCCCCAACCTGGTCTGGCACCGTGAGCATCTGCGTCTCTCTCAGTACTGTCTCATATTAGCTCTCACAGTAACTCGCCAGCATTAGCCGTGCATTAATAAGATGTGAATTTATCATCGAGGTGGGAGTGAGGTGGTCAGTCCATGCAGAATCCTCGTTGTTAGTGTACATAAATTAAATGTGTCGCTGTAGAAGGGAGCTCCCGTCACGCAGAGCTGAGGACGCGGGTCCGCTCGTAAATAACATTACACACGTGGAAACGGGAGCAGAGCCTGCTTTTGTCCCTTGTGCCATGAACACAGAACTATGGGTCTGCCAGCAGAAGAGGGTGGAAAATGGCAGGAATGAGCCGAGTGAGGAGGAGGAGACGGGAGCAGAGCTCAGGAGCCCTGGCACAGCCCCAGGCTCCCTCTCCCGGCGGGGTAACCTCCGGATTTCCCAAGGCCGAAAAGGGCATTTCACAACAGCAAGACAATCCAGACGTGTAAAAACCTGCTCTTTGGGGTGGTAGAACGAGGTTGGCAGAGTTGCGAGAAATGCAGTATAAATGTGGGCTTCATTTCAGCTGCAGTTTCTGAATGTTTTACAGATTTGCTGGCAAGATAGAGGAGAAGCGAGGAGTGCAATTGCTTTGAGATCTTGTAGGGTCATTCTGTACATCGGTGGTTATGGTGGGCTCCTGCTTTTACTTAACCTGAGCTGTAAAATGAAAAGATATGATCTCTGAAAACTTGATAGAGGTTACATATTAAAAACACCTCATTAATAAAACTGTTAAAAAGGGAGTAAATAGTTATATTAATAGATTGCACAATAGACTCAACTGAAATCAAAAGCTAAATCTCATTGCAGAAGGTATTAGATAAGTGAGTGACAAAATGGTGTATTAAACTTAATACTGTGTAAAGATTAGACACTTGGGGAGAAGCTTTATCTGTGGATCATGGCTGGGCTTCGCGAACGAAGATTTGGGAAGGGCACTACCCACCTTTGTTACAAGCACATTGGTGGCTAAAAAGGCCAATACAAGATAGACACGTCCAGTTACAAAAGGCACAGCAGAAAGACTCCTTAGGAGGTATATTCTGCAGGGCACAATTCTTTCTGCATTGTCTTTTCTCCTCAAGGGTGATCCTGCGTGTGTTCTCAAAAGCATCAGCAGCGTTATAGATGGTGTGTCTCCAGACCTCCCAATTGGAGACCAGAGTAGACCAGTTATGGTGATCAATATGGCCAAGGCTGAGATGTTGTTTCAGGGAGTCCTTGTATCTTCTCTTCGGGGCTCCTCTCGTGCGGCAGCCGGTGGCAAGTTCACCATAAAGCAAGATCTTAGGGAGGCGGTGGTCCTTCATCCTGGAGACGTGCCCTGCCCAGCGCAGCTCTGCTCTCAACAACATGGCCTCAATGCTTGTGACTGCTGCTTGTTCTAGAACAGATGTATTGGACACATAATCTGACCAGTTGTTACGTCCCGCCCCAGGAAAAAGGGGGCGGAGGGGGTAACCCAGGTTTTATCAATAATTCCTTTGGGGTGGATTAAAGCGAAATGACACTAAATAATCGGTGTTTGAAAACATATATTGACGAGATTTATTTTAACAATTCTGTATTAACAGGCATGCTAGCAGTTTGGGTGCTGTCATACAACAATGTGAAACAGAGATAACCTTTGGGGAGGGAAAGAAAATGCATAGGGGAGAGAAAGGCAGGATAAGAGCAAGGGAGAGTAAGGGAAAGAAAAGCTGAGAGTGGACAGATGTATATAGTCACCACCCACGGGGTCCAGCGATGCTTCCATGTCTGTCAGTTGAAGTGGTGGCCTTGATCTGCTGGGGGTGAAGGGGGGAAGCCCCCATACTCTAAGAAGTTATGAGTTATTATATCACGGGCCATGCCTCGAGCCTCCAACAACTCCTGGGTCTGTGCTGAGGTTTTTTTTTTTTGTCTCGCCCGGTTCCCGCCTTTAGGGAGGGAGGGGCCTGATTGCTCATCAGATGTATCAACAGTCAAAAGCCTGCGAGCTCGGCTTCTCGCCTTTTCAGGGCTTCACACCTTCAGCACTGGAGGGAGGGAGGGGCCCGACTGCTCATCAGAGGTATCATGCAAGTCAAAAGCCTGCAAAAGTCTCCTAGAATGCATAAATCATTAACCATTTCAGTCTCTGACACCAGTGAATGTTTAGGATTGTTATCTGTGGATACAGGGAATTAAATATTACCTTTGGTAAGAGGGTCTTGGAACCGTTGTGTATCTTCTCTGAAGATATTTTCAGAGTTTACAAAAAAAGTCAAATAATATTGGAAATTATACAGTTGAGAACAGAACAGAAAATATCACTGTTAACAAGTAAATCTGTGGTATATTCACAGTGTACATTGTCTTTTGGTCACTAAATTTTCACAAAAATAATAATTTTTGAAAAAATTACGGAAAATACCAGTTGAATGATACAATGTAAAATACAGTCTCTCTATATGGAAACTAACTGAACATATTGAGATTCTTCAGTTTGGGATCAAAATACCTGAATGGTTCTAAAACAGATTGATAAGATCATTTTGGTCTGAGTTAATGTGATTTGTGACTTATTTTAAATGTGTCATGAAAGCACTCTTGGACACCATGCAAATGTTATAATTCCTATGAAATTTAGGCATATTTCCCCCTCATTTTGGAAATGCAATTGTGTAGTTATACTTTTCTGTAAGATATTTTTTAATACCATATAGTGCAGAAGGAAGAATTACTTTTGTTACTTTAAAATAGTCCATAAAAATAAAAAACTGTTTTAAGAGTTGAAACCAACATCCACTTCTGTGTTAAGAGTTGTGGAAATAAATTGTAAAATCCAGAAAATGTTTTTAATTCCTTTGATCTCTCTAATTAAATACAGTTTAGGTTGTCTAATAGCCATCTTATTTAGCTTGGTTTATGTTGATTTATTTTATTTCTTTGGAACTCATAGGGCCAAGCTGTGAAAGTGTCCCATGGTCATCAGCCAGTATTTTTGAGCTGGATGGAAATCAGGCATCGAGGCCACCGAGATGAAAATATTGCAGAGATTAACAGACAGTTAGCAGAGAAACTTGGCATCACAGATGGGGAACAGGTTTGAAATGCATTTTTTTTGTTCTTATTTAAATAAAGAATATATTGCAGGATACCTGAAAGGCAATACTTTATGAGTTAGCTATGACCTTCTTGTTTGATGTATTTAGACAGTTACTGCATTTATATCTGCTCATGAGAAACGTTAACTATCCTGAAATGTTTCAAACATGAAAAGATTTTCTCATTAAATCATTAACTATTGCCTAAATAATGCTTGTAGGTAGGTCTTGGCAGGGGTGGAACAGCTGTTCTCAGTGCCATTAATTTTAGGAAAATGCACTTGTAGGCAATTGAACAATTTGGTAATGGGAATATTTTGCTAGGAGTTCCTGTTGTTTTAAAGTAACTATTGACTTATTGCATATTTCTTCTTGTTTAACTTATTTGGGGTTTAAATTTTCATCCCTTTTTCTGCCTCCTCACCATATGTCACCATGTACCCTCTTTCTTTGAACGTATATTTAAATTCATTTCTTACTCATGGACACCATTAAACCTCTCGTAAATTACTCTGTCATTGGGCAGAAGTTGAAGAGATGCCCAAGAGGCAGGCAGAGTTTTATGACATGGGACTACTGAAACCTCTTAATCCAAGGGGTTTTTTTGTATTAACAGGTGGAGATTTAAACAAACAAGAATAGAAAGGTATTGCTCTACATGGTATTATTGTGTAGTATATTCATATATGCCTGTTCTCTCATATGCAAAATTTTATTCAGCATAGTGGAAGGCATCAAAGAATGTGATTCAGAGCAGTGTATTATCTTACTTTGTTTACTGTTTTAACATATTTTCTCAAGAAATTATGTGTCTCTTTGCAGAAATTTCTAATTTAATAGTTCAGCAGCAAAGTATCTACCCATTTCAGTTCTAACAATTAATAGCCTTCAACAGGAAAACAATGGACAAAGGAAACGCAAGAAAACCTCACTCAGCTGTTGCCTGAAAATAATCATCTGTACAGTCGAATGTATACGTGAATAATTAGGTAGTTTTGCCATTATTTTGGATTCAGGAATCGCGTGTTTACCGTGTTTCATAATAATAAGATCTTCTGTTTGCCATGTTTTGGAAAAGATTCCTCTCAATTTTTACTTCAGACTGAGGGCCTAGAGGAATTTAAAATCGATTGTTACTTTTATAAAAGGTGACCTGATATAATTCTCTCTCAGGTAACTAGTTTTAACTCAAGAAAAAAATAATGAAGTTTGTTTAAAAAGTCATGACATGATGTTGTTTGAAAATTATTATTTTTCGTCAAATGAAACCTTTGGTAAAAAATTACTTTTGAAATATGTATTTAATGCATTCTGAAAAACCTAAGCCACAATAGCTTTTATCATTGTTCCTGATACACAGGACATTAAAACTGTTCTGTGGAGGTGAGGCTGCATCCTATGAAACCGTTCATAAAGGACCTGGGCTTGTTTTGTATTGTACTTTTTCCCTAATTTTTCAGATGGTGTTGCCTTGTCTAAATTTGTGCACAACTCAATGAATTTTTCAGCTTTCTAAAGTCCTGTACATGTAAAAATAAAGAATAAAAAATGTAAAGATGATTATGTGATCAAGGTGTATTAAAAATTGATTGTTTGTTGTCAGCTGATCAAGCTCTTGATGCTTTTCACATTCATTCCATTCATGGTTTGTTGAAGTCTCCAAGTGTGCCCAATGCCATCCATTTCTAATCCATTGAGCATTAATCTGTTTATGAATTACCTGGTGTCATTAAGATGATGTATGTTCCAAGTACTGAAAACATATAATGAAGGAGATGTCAATTTTCTACTTGAAATAAAAGATGGAGCTTTTATATGCCTAAAAATAAGAAGTTAAATATTTTGGTGTTACTTTTGTCAGGTATTTCTTGAACCCTGTTCCCGTGTCTCCTCCTGTCAGCAAGTAGAAGTGGAACCACTCACAGCAGATGATTGGGAAATTCTGGTAATAAAACCCTTTCTAGTGTTCGTGTCTTTGTCTTACAGATGATAGAGGTTCTGACACAAGCAGTTTTTTGCACAATGCCCCATTCTTTTCAGCCCGTAAAGAAATACTAAATGTGGGGTTTAGTTATATTTTATATTTCAGATGGTTTATTAGAAAGAGATGTACAGTTTTTATCTTCAAACAAATGCTAAAAATGTATGCAGTATTTAATTTCTAGTGATACCACATTTTCCCAGGAGCTGCATGCTTCCTCTCTTGAAAAACATCTCCTGGACCAGATTCGAGTAGTATTTCCAAGAGCCGTCTTTCCCGTATGGATTGAACAGCACACTCATGTTTACATCAGAATCGGTAAGCAGAGCTGAAGGCTCTCGTGGCACCTCCAGGAAGGTGTTTTGCTGGAGTGGATGCATTCATTGGCATGTTTTGTTCATACTTAGGTACACTTATGCCAGCAGCCCCATATGGGAGATTAGAACCATGCACAGAGCTTCTGGTATGTCCCAAAACACATGGACCGGAGGAGAATGTCACCAGCACACCTTTCACAGAAAGTGACATCTTACTCAGAAATTTTGTGAAAAATAACATGGAGCAAGAAGAAACAGTAAAAGATCCTTTTGCCAAACAACCTTACTTAAAACCTGGAATCCTTGAACAGAGTAAGGCTGATGAAAACATGACATTTGGCTCAAATGTTCTCCCAAATATATGGAATTTCATAGGGAACATTTTCTCTCATACATCTTTGCAGAAACAAAAGACTTTGTGTGATAAAGATGAAATGAGCACCTTCAAAGACAAGCTGCTGAACTTAATTCACATGGATTCCATTTTTAGAGTATGTCAGTCCCAGCCTCCCAGCGTACAGAATGCATCCGCCACTCATGCGTTTCTGAAAGGCAATGCTATTCATGTTTTTCCTTGGAATTTAGAATTTATTGATTTGGATCCAAATCCTGTAGTATCTTATGGGAAAATTAATGAGCTGCTTTCCCCGAGACAGCGTCACCAAGAAGCAAAGCAAAATCTGCCACTTGAAAAGCAAAAGCCTTTGACTGGTACGCAAGACAAAAGTCATTCTGATTCTAATAGCAGTCAAGCATCCAGTGAGGGATCTGTTGTTCAAATCGTTTGGAATGGATTTGAAGACCTAAAGAGTGTCATAGAGTATGGCCACCATGGGGAAGCCCTACATGTTGGAAGAGTTTGGGTCAGTTTGAACACGCTATCTTTTGGGCCTTTTATTTGATAGTATTTTCTTTTGGATAATTGTGGAACTATCCCAAACTGTGCAGTTTTGGGATATAGACTTTGTGTTAAGCTCTGAAGTAGAGTATACTAGAATCAAGTACTGTTTACTAGAGCTGTGCTTTGCAGTCATTCTGGACTACATTACTTACTGTCATACTCCAAGATGTACAATGTACTCTGGGGTTTCTGCACCCTTAGCATTTTTTCACCAAATGAGGAAAGTGCTTCAGTGTTTCTGGAGGGAATGCATGCTTGTTTCAAAATCTGTAGGTAGCTATTGTGTTCATGAGAAAGTGAAAGTATCTACTTACATACATTCAGTACTGCAAAATGAGGCTCTTATGAAATGTGCCTTGTGCTCTAGGGGTCATCAAACTGTAAAGTAACAGGATCATGTATCCTAGGTGCTACATGATGTGTGTGAGTCTTTTTATATACACTTTAAAATACATCTTAAAAATTAATATCAAATAACTGATTTTTATATAATTGACACTGTTTTAGTTTTTATATGCCATTTGGCAAGATGGCACAAGTCCTGGTGTGGAGATACTGATATTTCAGGTTGTTCTGACAGAACTACTACCTGATTGTGTTCTTTCTTTCCTGGAAGCACACGTGGGATTAACAAAAATAAATAAGATGTGCTCCAAATCACCATTTGACTATTTTGACATAATACACTTCTCATCACTTCTCAAGAGCCTGCAGTGGTCTTTGCCATGAAATCGTTTGAGAGACATAACAATTTTCCAAATGCCACCAATCATAAAGTCTCTCAGACTTAATAAATATTTATGAAAGGTTTTCAATTTGGATATAAGTTTAAAATAACACAGAATGATTGAAAAGGAGTTTTATTTTTAAAAGGGTAAACTGACTAGTGGATTTAGGGAGACTGGATTTTCTTTCTTTGTGCTGCAGCCATGCTTAGTTCTGGTCTCTGTAATGGCCTATGTATACTTACCTGCCCATGTAAAATTAATTTTAATCAGCAAATGAAAATAGCATTGCTGCTTTTCTCCAATACTAAAAGCATTCTTACAACATTCTAAGAATTCCTCCTAAATCTTTTTTTTCAAGCTTTTGGGTTTTATTTAAAGAAGTTAGAAGAAGATCAGCTGTAGTGAGCACTTTAACGAATAGGATAAAAGGTAATTAGAAGTGTGCATGAAAGAATGAGAGTCTGATACCACCATCAATTTTATGGTTTCCTTCTTAATTCTCTTGCAGATTACAAACAGATCAATGATCAAATGTAGATCAAATTTCTTCATTAGTGATGAAGAAATTCTTTGTATGATATATGCAATGTTATAACTGTTTTACTTTCTAATACTTCCTTTTATTTAAAATATTTCAGATTCCAGATGGTCTGAGAAAAAAACTAAGTATTGAAATACACTCAACAGTCCGAATTCAGTCAGTTGAATCTATTCCTAAAATTCCTGTGTCTCTTATGCTGCAAGCCAAACAGAACTTAGTGAGTTGATATTCTTGGTCACATATTTGTTCATGTATTGGAAAACTGGTAATGTTGCTCTGGTGAAGTTGAGGGGGGGTTATGTTTATTTGTTTTAATTTGTTATGTGATGGTTTGGAAGTTGTCTGTTGTGTATGACATAACTCCAAAGGAATTTCTTTTTTTGTATAATTCCTGGCTTTTTCTTTTGGCTGTGTATGTTAAAGTTAATAGATTGCTATGATCTACTTAAACAGGGCTTATCTAGTATTTTGTATAATTTTGGTTTAGACTTGGTAGATATTTCAAATAGTTTAGTTTAGCATGCTAATTGTAAAAATTTTCTATTTAAAGGAACTGGTAGAGGTCACAGAGAGTGGAGGAAACAGGACTTCTAAATTTTGACTTTTTGTTTCCTGAAGCTGTTAGAGGAATGCTATATAGCACATTTTAAATCATAGGATCTTCCATTTTCTCAAATTGTGAGAATTTCTGATGTCTTTCATATTACAAAGGATGTTGACATGAAGGAGAAATGGCATTGGTAGGGGAAAGATAAATTTTCTGTTAAATTAGGTCTCAAACATAAACACTGTCAAAATAGCAACAATAACCAATAATAATTTTGCATCAGACCCTCATTTGAAGTACATTAATATGGATTCAAACCTAGCAAATTTGAAGTGTATACATTTAAGCCTATGAAAACAAACACAAAAATTAATCATACAGTTAAAGAGTAAATATCCAGTTTAAGTCTTCTGGGTGAAGACATCCTTATATTCTCCAGACATTGCAGTGCCCAGTGGATTTCCTAAGAAAGACAGTTGCAGTGAAATGATCATAATTTTTATGTGCTGTTTAGTTTTTGACTTTCTTTTAATTTTTCTTTTCCTCATGCTAAAGATTTAATATTCTAGAGTTATATCATTGAATCCCTCTGGTTTTCCTGTAAGAGGGACACATTCTGAATGAGCATCTGTGCCAGTAAGAACATACTTAGTACCAGTTCTCACAGTCCATAAGATGTAGCTCTGGAATGATGTATTTCTCTGTAAAGTACTGTATGCTTGTTACTATGTAACACTGGCCTGATTATTTCCCATGTTAGCTGCCCCTCAAAGCTTTAAGTACAGGACTTACCATCATAACAAGCCTTATGCAGGTTTGTTCTTTATCCCCAGTATTTTAATTTGGTTTCTTACCTACTGAAAAACAGTTGGAGATCAAAGAAATATTGCTTGTAGTATTTCTTGTTGGAGATCAAAGAAGTATTAGTTGGACTTGATGATCCTTGTGAGTCTCTTTCAACTGAGAAGATTCTGTGATATTCCATCAGTAATCCACTAAAATTGTAAAGAAAAAATAGTTATGTGCTTTTGTATGTTTTAAATACAGATTTCTGCCTTTCCTTTCTAATTCAATTGAAGTTTTTTTAGTTCTTGAAAAAAAAAGACAAATGCAGAAACAATTATGACAGTAGCTTTACTTTTCCTTTCTGAACACTGCTTCCAAGATCTTCATTGATTCCCACTTTTCTAGATAGAAGTTTTGCTTCTCTGATTAGGAGCTTAGCCAAGAGATACACGATCTAGACTCAATTTCTTCTCCTATTCCATTTATCGAGGTGTTCTGGGATAAGTCACTTTGCCTGCCTGTTGAAGTTTGTTGGTGATGCCCCTGAACTGGATGAGCCCAGGGTTCTTTATATAGGAAAAGGGTATACAGGGAAGGGAGGGGTGTAACAAGCACCTCAAATAAGTCTCAGGTCAATATTGGTGCATACCTTCAAACCCAGGAGCTGAGCAGTGTCTGTCAAGACAGATGAGTAAAACAAAAATAAAAGCTTTTCCCTGCCCTCACATCGGTGTTCCGAAGATAAAATCTTTAGAGATTCAGCTGTGACCGTAGCAAGGGCTAGAGAGGTGCTTTCCATAGAGCAGGTGGTAGAAATGGTACTTGTTGGCAAAATGGTCTTTTCTAAATTCCTAAAACTTCTATATTTTCTTTTATCTCTCTACTGCCATAAAAGAAACAAATGCCTCATGCATAGGAGGAAAAGTTTTTTATTTACACCTAGTTTTGTTTTATTTACATCTTTCCTTTTTCCTATTTAGCATAAAGATATACATGAAGATGATGTTAAATGTGCTTTCAGTTCTTGGCTACAGGATTCAAGTACTGATGATCACCCATGGATGATGACAAGCAGAGACTGTATACATCTATCTTTTAAAGAAGGTAAGGATAATACTGTCCTGTGCTGTAGCTGTCTTAACTGTCCACTACAGAATTTAGTTAGCCAATATACCATTTAATTTCTATATACACCATTTAACATAACTGATACTTCTTTACATGGAAAGTGTAAACTTGAAGTATGCTTTAAAAATGATTAATGTTTTTTATTCTTTCGGATTCTATCATAATAATACTCTACTGTTTACCTTGTGAGGAATGAAAACTGAATTTATTTGGAATTTTAATAGTTGTTCCTTGGGTTTTTACAGGCATGGAGGAGTTTGTCCTTAGTGTAGTGCATCCTGTGCACACTGAAGAGAATAAGTCTGAGAATATTTTTATACTGAGTCCCAGTTTGCTGCAAAAGACTAATATACAAGTAAATATCACATAGTCAGGTATCAAGTAATTTAAATTGTTATACTTGTGTCAAATATATTGCATTTTGTATATTATGTATTTTGGTTTCCCTTTTAAAATAAATAATGTTAGTCTATTCATGAAATTGTATCTTTGTTATTTTGTAACTTGAGATTCCAGGCATGCAATGCTTGTCACTGAGTTTCATAGTCTATATCAAAATGACAGAAAAATCAGTTAGAACAGAGGAAAGTCAGTACTGTCCGGGTTTGAACATCTTTATACTTAGTTGTTTTTTCCCTTGCTAACTAAACCACTTCACAGTGTAACTGGCAGGAACAGTATATTGTTCTGCCAAACATGAGACATATTCCCCATTCAAACCTACCACTCTCACCCTACCTTCTCTCTGATACAGTTTCTGTGCCTTTTGTTTCTTCCGTGTTTCCTTTCTTGGGAGGTTAATCCATTAATAATCCTGCTTGAACCAGTGCCCATTACTCCAGGTTATAGGACTGGGATAACAATTTTCATCTTTAAACTCATACAGTGACATTTTAGTGGAGAATTATGGTGTCTTTTTGGCTGTTTAGAATAGAATTTTTCTGCAAAATTTAGGATTCCTGTTAAAAGAAGAAGTAAAACTAGAGCTTTATTTTTACTAGTAGTAAAGTACAATAAGGCTTCTACAAATTGTTCTAGTGAGTGGTACTAAGATGAAAGGGCAAAATGCAATTCTTATTAGCAGTGTCAGCATCTCCTACCAGCCTGTTCTTGTCTGTGAACCTCTGTTAACCCTGTGTGCCCGCCCAGCTTTCCATGCTAACTCCCTGGTGAACAAGACTGAAAAATTCGTGCCAGGTGTTTTGTCAAATTACTTGTCACCCAGATCAGATTCCTGATCTGTCTCACTGTTCTGCCTCACGAGTACTCCTGCCAGCACAACAGGTGAGGGCACAGGAGAAGGAACAAGTTACAGGTAGGAAAAGAGATGGTGGGCTGCATAATCTGGTGCAAACAGCAGTTGGCTCAACATCTAATCATAGGTTATTACATCACTGTCAACACTGGATTGTATTTTGGAAATAATTGTATCTATTCCATTTCACCATTGCATGCATCTTTCAAGCACAATAAGCTTCAGCAAAGCATATATGCAACATTTTCTTTACACAGTTCCAAAAATGGCTAGTCACTTATATATCCTTCTTCCATAGTTATATTTAATCTAAAGTCCTAACTCTTTCCTTTTAGGTTCTTTTACATCCTGTAACTAGAAAAGCTGATGGTGACAGCCAGCCACCTATGCGTGATACAGACAAGAACCTTCCATACCACAAACTAAACAGTTTAGGGTGAGATATTTTCATAGAAAAAAACATGGGAGGGAATGGGAATGAGAATTAGAAAAAAATACTATTGGTGGAAATTCAGAGTTTTTGAAAACTAAACCAGATTTAAGCAAAACTCTGCAGCTTTTGGTAGATCAGGTTCAGACCTTATTGTAGTTCATGTAGATGGTTAATTTTGTGCTTGAGTGGGCTTACTGCAGTGAATAGAAAACTTCATGTGACTAAAGGCACTCACACTGAAAATTTTGGCTCGTCTGTCAATAGAATGGGAGGTCTCAGAACTGAGACCACATCAGAACTGGAACTCAGAACTGGAGAGTTTTAGAAGAAATACTGATAGTTGAGCAGCTCCTGCCGTTGTTCTAAGCAGTATAAACAGACTTCTACGTCTTCTGAAGTTTCCAAATAAAGCAAAATGGATGACAAGTTGGAGTCCGTCTGTCAGTCCTCTACCCACAATAATTTCAATCTGTTTACTTGTTTAACTGTATTTAATAGTATGGGTCTGAAAGAATTATGATTCCTAAAAGTTTTACCAGAATTGTCAGCTTAGGAGAGAAATGCAGAGTGCTGCAGTCCTTAGTACAGGGGAAAACGGTGGCACTGTGTAGCAAACTTGAAGTAGGGATGGGGCAGAGGAGACTTGAGAGGCTGAGAGTGTTATGATAGTATGCTGTCAGTGTTGTGAAGGGCAACTGAGAATGTTACTGAGACATTGTGAAAAGTAACTCAGCATACCATTATTTAAGAGGGAAGGGGAACTGATACAGGGGCAGTCTGGTAGTGATGGGATGTGGTAGAGTAGGGATGTTAGAAACTAGGATTCATTTGTTCATTCCGTTTCTCATGGAACAACACTTCCTGTTTAAAGTTCAAATACAAAACTGGTAGCTTTGCTGTTTGTGGACCTGACAGAAGCACTATATATTGAAAGTCGCAAAGATTGAGGATGAGTGAAGGATATGGATGTCTTCAAATGAACTATGGGTTGTTTCATTTCTGAAGAGACTGAGTTTTCTGACCCAGCCATGCTCCATGTTTTACCAGTTCGTTACATTCCTTTGTAGGTTGTTACTCAGACACTCAAGTAGATGAAGCCCCAAAAGATGGTTAATTCTTGACTTCTGAGACCTACCTTATGTAGTGTGGTGTGGTGTACAATAATAGATAGCCCTTCCTTTGTGGGTGTGTTCTGTAATATCTGTCTGTTCTGTAATGTCCTCCGTGTCACCACTGCAGAATAGAAGTGCTGTCTCTTCAGATTGAGTTGTCTTCATCTTTTTGTTGAAGGGATGAAGTACATCACAATCAGTCAGCATTGTAACTTCCCCATAGTGCAGGCTATTGCTGCTTCTGTGTGTATGGATGCTGCCCTAGGCCATTTAATGTTTCCTTTACCTTACAGAGGAGTGGACAAATTAGGAACATCTTTATTTGAACACATAAGCCACAGTCTTCTGGGGCGTCCTTTGTCTCAAAAGCTGGCTGCTATTGCTGTGGGACTGCGAAGTGGAGGAGTGCTTCTCACAGGAGGAAAGGTACATACTTCACTACTTCCGCTTTCCAAACCCTTCCAGATTGTTTTCCATAGTTACAAAATCGTTTTCATTAGTTTTCTTCATTACCACACAAATTCCAAAGAATAAAGAACAAGCTTAAAAAACCAGCAAGTTAGCTGAACAGAGGTAATTCAGCAAAACATCATCTTATAGATATGTATTCAGATTATATGCACACTTCTTCAGTGTATATTCATGTTTCATGTGTATATATATAAAAAATGTAAGTTTTAAAGACTGCTACCAATGCAATTTCAGTTTGTTCCCATAGGGGATTAATCTACTTCATGTTTATAGTATAATAAACACCTCTTGTCTCTGAAATATTAAATGAAAATAAGATAAAATATTTTCTCCTGTGTTCTAACATAAAATGGCGATGGAGTTGATAGTATTATTTTCCTGTTGCCTCTTACAGTGATCCATTTAATACTATATTCCACTGAAACTAGCACATGTCTTAGGACTGAACTCAGTGGAATCAGAACACTATAGGTAGTCGATGTATCCACTCTGAATTTGTTTATACTTGTTTCACTCTAGGGCTTTGGTTTCTGCCAAGTAATACAAAGACAGAATACCGTATATGCTTCTAGTGAGGAATAAACCCGGCATGTGTACAGCTTTCCAAGCTTGTTTATTGGTGTATACTGTGACAAAACCACAATTTACACCAGCTCACATTTACTTTTGTAGGGAAGTGGAAAGTCAACGTTAGCAAAGGCCATCTGCAGAGAAGCTTTCGATAGACTGGATGCTCATGTAGAAGTAATTGATTGTAAAGCTTTAAGAGGTATGATGATATTTTTTTAAATCTCAAGTGTTTGCTGTACGATAAAGAGGCACAGTTATGAAGTTACTCTATTTAGTCTTAATAATTATTCTAGTATTATTGCTGCTTTTGAAGGATATTTGATGCCTCACAATTATTGTCTTCAACAGTCTCATGAAAATACAGCTGCTGTAAACTTATGTCACACTTTTATCAATTTCTGTTCCACATACTACCACCATGTTCAAACTATGCTTGCCATGCTTATTTCTAATTGTTGCGAAATAGGAAGAAGCTGCAAGTTGAACTGTGTGTTTTTTCAGCTGTGCCAGGTGAAGCGTTTAAGGATACCTGTATTGCTCAGTGAAAGGATGATACAGGCACCAAAGAAGGATCAAAAGACCAACTGAAACCTGATTATGATGACATGTTTACTAACCTAGTATATTTGGCAATAGTCATCTAGCGCTCGTGATTATAGATGGTGATGATGAGATGAATCCTTATGTTTTGTGACTTCAAAATGAGTATTTTGTGCAGAGACGGAACAGGACAAAAAAGGATTTTTTTTTTGGTCTTTCATTCGCTGGGTTTTCTAAACAGTCTTGCTGTTATAGAGCAGAAGATACTTAACTGTTTTCTTACAGAGCCCTTATGTTGCATGGATATACTCTTTTTGCTTAAGATCCTACTAAGCTTCTTGCTTCAGAGAAAAAGGGAAGGATTGATGAAGAGCTTGGTCCTTTGCTCTGGAAAATTCTTCCAATTGCAGGACTCTTTAGTAACTATTTTAGAATAGCTACTGATACTGCTATTTTAGAAGTACTGCTGATACTGCTCTAGTTTTAACTGTCTGGAAATTAAACCTGTAGGCTTCTATAGCAGTTAGTGAAAGATGATTAATCTCATTTTAGGACATGTGTATCCTTCTAGTACTTTTTTATAGGAGATGTAGACTCCTTTCTTTACTGATTGTTGACTGGTTTAATCTTGGTACCTGGATTTATAGGTGTAAAGTTAAGCTAGACAAATCAAAACATTGTGGTATTATGTGAGCAAGATATAGTCAGTCTGATTTTTTTTCCTGATACATTCTGTCATTATAATAGTATTTTGTTTTAGGAAAAAGATTAGTAAACATAAGGAAAAACGTGGAAGAAGCTTTTTTAGAGGCAACATGGAGACAACCATCCATTCTTTTGATGGATGATCTTGATCACATTGTTGGAGTACCTTCTACACCAGAGCATGAGAACAGCCCTGAAACCGTTCAAAGCAATAGACTTGCTTATGGTAATACTGTGCTACCTGCGTCTGGATACAAATATAACGTAGCTTAGAATTTCTTGCACTTGAATTGTCCTCTCCTACCCGAACAATTCTGTCTGTGTCATTATTGCCTCTGGACTGTGTGATATTCAGGCAGAGATGCACAAATTTTGCTGTGTAGACCATTTGTGGACCACTAGCTGAATCAAAATAGTCCACTCTGGAACCTGGAGCAGTGCTTGCCAGTAGTGGTTCCACTACTACTGCTGATGGTGATGCCTGCTGTCAGTACCACTGCCAGTGGTAAAGGCTTCTCCTTTCTTTTTTTTTTGTGTTGTTCATGCACTCAAATACATTGCAATTAATTACAAATTGCAGATGAGTCTTTAACTGACAACTATTGATAATTTGATTGTGTTTCCCATAATTATTTATAATTACAACAATACATAAATTTGATACTTACTGATGTTTAGAACCAGCTTCTTTTAGATGAGTACCAACTTCTTTATCGTTGTACTTGGTATACTTTTTAGAACTTCTAATTTGTTTTACAATGTAACAATCCACAGATGTTAAAAATAAGACCATCAATTGTAGTTTGATATCCTATATTATACAGTTCCTTTTTATTCCCAAAAATCTAGGCAGGGTTAAGTTGCAAATTAAATTTAAATGGTGAAGATTAATAAAACCATAGCAAAAATATCTCCCATTTCTTAGCTCACTTTGAGGAAGTTAGTGTAATTTCTGCTGAATTACTTTTGAAGTTCAGAAAATCTTACTATAATTTCTTTTTTTAAAATGTGCTCTTAGGTTACATGCAGAATTGTTTGGGTTTCTTACTACTTTATTTAAAGGTATAATGCATACAACAGAGCTTTAGAGTTTTAAAGATTATTCCTTGAAGATCTACTTTGCACCCTTAATTTCTCTTACTTTCATGTATTACTGTTTTCTTAGAGTGCTTGTGTTCTAGACTCAACATCTGTTTTTATTCTTATAATTTTTCCCTTTTTGTTTGCATGGAAGGAATAATAGCACACACAAAAAATCCATGTTTAATATCTTGTGGTAGATATCATCAGTGATGTAACAAAATTAACTTTTCAAGAGCAATTCTGATGTGATTTTATTAATGGAATGTACTCTCCTAGAGAAAATTACATCTTTTTTTTTTTAATTTAATAAACCAACTGTAAACACGGGAATAAAAATAATATGTTATAAGCTGTTACTTCTTGTGTGCCCTAATGCTGCTCTCCAGTACAGTAAAAATATCTGTTCTGAAATGCAAAATCTTTTGTTATTTTGTAATTTATGGAGCAATATCTTCTGTGTTTAGTTTTGAAAGATCTAATCAAAGAAGTTATTTCCATGGGGAGTTTGATTGCATTAATTGCCACAAGTGAGTCTGAACATTCCCTTCATCCTTCCCTGGTTTCAGCACAAGGAACACACATATTCCAGTGCTTCAAATGTATCCGATCTCCAGATCAGGTAAACTCAAATGAAATGGTTAAAATGTACTTTGCCTTTCCATCAGCCTCAAAGGTGATGTTGGAGCAGCTGCAAGAATAGTAGATTACACCCGAAGATGAGGAAAAAAATCTGGAAATCTTAGAAATTCTTTCATGATGCTTAAATACCTCAGAACTTATATCTGTCAGTATGAAGGTTTTTTTTTTAAAAAAAAGTAATCCAGCGAAAACTCCCAATTGACCCCACCCTTCAGTGTATTCAGAGGATATTTCAATTCAACGTGAAATAAGTCATCTAACACAGGTGAGATAGGCATGTTACGTAGAAGGGGTGCTAAAGGAGCAACTCTGTAAAAACATTAAGTCACCACAGGTAGATAAATGAAGTCAAACCTAGGTGTGTTTTTTCACAGCTTAGAGAAATAAGTATGTCCTCAAAAAGTGTATTTTAGGTGTTATTAAAACTAAATGTTAATTTTATGGGAAGGTTTTTGGATTTCTATATTAATTGTATCCCTCTACTTTTGAATGTAGTCCATTTTAAAAAGAAAAATGGATAGAGAGAAGAATAAACAGTATTAACTTACTTTCAGGAGAAAGCAAATACTTTGAACCCCTAACGATTCATTTGTATTTAACGTGAGTTGTTGCTGTTGGTGTGTCTTCCATCACAGGCCAGCTATTAAAAGCCACTGAGGAGGAGATTCTATGTTAGATGCAGTGTAGCTTTCTCCCACCTCCTGCAAGTCTGCTTTTATTATGGAAAAGTCAGGATCTCAAAAGATACCAAATTATCCCAAGTATTTTTATCTAATGCAATGTATTTCATCTCAAATGTATTTTCTACTCATACTGACAAGATGAAAGGGGTTCCTTTTCCTGTGAAACAGAAAAAATGGGTTTAAAACAGTGGAATCTGGGGCTGGAGGGTTGTTTCATTATTATTGTTGGATTTAAGGTAGCCATGGTGAGGTAAATACTTAAAGTTATAAAACTGGTGAATTTATTAAAATGCACCTTAAGAATTAACACTGATTTATATTCATGCCTGCTCAGGTTTGTTATTTGAATGTTTGGTGACGTGCAAATATTTAAGGAAATTTTAGTAACTTACACGTATTTACTCTTTGAATTCCTGAACTCCATATATGTAGTTAACCCAGTATATGCTTGCTGCACAATTCTGTTTTTCAGAAGCAAAGATGTGAAATGCTGCATTCTATAATAAAGAAGAAACTGAATTCTGATCCTAAGAACTTCTCTGATCTTGACCTCCAATGTATTGCAAAGGAAACGGAAGGTTTTGTTGCCAGAGATTTTACAATGCTGGTTGATCGTGCTGTTCATACCTGTGTTTCTAACCAAAATGCATTGGATAATGGTGGTATGTTGAAAACAAAATATCTTTTTTCATGGTCTCACTTCTGTTATCCAGAAGTGGTGGATTAATACAGAAATAAAGAGCCAGTTTTTATGTTTAAAATTTATTTAATTATTGCATATTCTGAGGAATTCGTTACTGGTAGTCTTTGTGTTCTTTTTTTTTTGTTCAGGATTTTTTTCTTTCATTTTTAAGCAGAATTGAACCTATCAACTGTGGATTTTCAGAAAGTTCTAAAAGATTTTACTCCAGTAACTCTGAGAAATGTCAACCTTCATAAACCTAAAGACCTTGGCTGGGACAGGATTGGAGGCTTAAAAGATGTGAAGCAAATACTCACAGATACCATCATGTTACCTGCAAAGGTACCAAGTTCTTTTAAATTAGTTAGTTGAATTTTGTACATAATGTTGGTAGGGAAAGAATGATTTTTAAGGTGTAACACACTATTTGATAGAAAGAAGACAGGCATGATTTTAAGCTACTTTTGTAGCTTTCCATTCTTCAGCTGTCTTCAGCTACTGAAAAACTCCTTCTCCTTCCCCTTCCCTCTTCCAAATACAAAAGGCAATGGCTTGAGCTTTACTACAGATCAAGTGTTGCTCTAGAATATGGGAGTATAGCTACACTCTCTGTTGCAGGGTTTGTCATTAAGCTCTCTAAACATAACAATTCCAACTGTCTTCTGCAGTGCTTTTGCTAGAGGACTATTTTCTTTTGGATGAATGCCAATCCATCAGTCCCCCTTGGCTTTACTTTGGCCTTTCTGCCTTGCTTTAAACTTGAGCATTGAGATGAACCATCCATTTCAGTCTTCAGAGAAATGACTGAACAGAATATTTGATCATACAATTCAATGTTATAATAGGAATTTAGAAGTAGCAGCATGGACATTATAAAACTTTAGTCCATCCCTATTCTGTCCTGTTTCATCTAGGTAGAAAATCCCACTTGCTTGTATTTTAAGTATCTATTAAACCTCAGAACCCAGTACAGCCCCAGGTAAACTAACAACAGTCCAGATGAGCTGCTGGGATAATAGTGTGAAAAAAATAAATGACACGCATTCTGTTTAGACAAAAGTGATCAGTAGTCAGTGACGTTACAGTCCATTGTGTATTTTAGAATATATCACATTGAAACTCTTTTCCAGTATCCAGAATTATTTGCAAACTTGCCCATACGACAGAGATCGGGAGTCTTGCTGTATGGAGCACCTGGAACAGGAAAAACACTGTTAGCAGGAGTAGTTGCAAGAGAGAGTGGAATGAACTTCATCAGTATCAAGGTAGCAAGATTTTAAGATTAATTGATTAATTTTATTGACTGAATGAAATAGCTTAACATAATACCTGAAATTATGTGCTTGTGATGGCAAAATACAAAGTAAGAAACTCACATTCAAAATTTTGCATGTCTTTGGATATCCCACTATCCAATTTGTGGAACTTCACAGTTTTATTACTGAGATTCTTTTGTCTGCTTACTCATTATGCAGAATTATAAAATCTAATTAGATCTTCTTAGTTTCTCATTTTTTAAAGACCTTGGATTTTGTTTCCACTGGACAGTGAAGTTGAGCAATATATTTAAAACAGATTTTTAAAATAGAGTGTAAACCTTTACCTTGTAATGCTGTAATACATGTTCTGTTATAGTAGAAAAATGGAACTGACTACTTTAAAATAAATTGGAATGCTCAAAAATTTTTTTTGGCTTATCTAGACCCCTTGGCTCTTCTGTTCAGAGATGCCACTGTCTTGGTTACAAGAAAATTCACTCTAGTACACAAAATCTATGCTGATGTTTAATTACACATTAAAACTAAGAGACGTGTCATGAATGTTCTTTTCTGATTATTTTTTAGGGACCAGAGCTGCTCAGCAAATACATTGGAGCAAGTGAACAAGCAGTTCGAGATATCTTTAACAGGTTCGTTTTGTAAAGATTGGTGATATTATCAGTTAATTTTATTGGTTGAAGCACCAAGAAGTAATTTTGCTGTCTGAGGAGAGACATGGCATCAGATCACAAAATCACCTGAAATAATCAGTTGTCCTGAACCAGATGTGTGTCTTGGCAGGTTCAGCTGGACCATCATTATTCAAGAACTGCATGTTTGGCTCCGATCAGGAGTGCACTTCTGAAGCTGAACTCCCAGTTCTCTCCATTTTACAGCACACTGGTTCACATCACAGAACTGCCTTGGAAAACACATGCTGAATTCCTTTCAGATGATTCCAGAAGACAGTCAAGTGTGCTGCAACTAGTAATGCACACTTAATATGTAGGATCGTATTAGACTTGGTATCGAGTTCCTCAGTGCCAGTAGGTTTTTCTGTTTAACAAGTTTACCCTTACTGGCTCTCAGTGCTCAGTAATGTAAACATATCCTACATAGCCTTTGCTTCTCATGTAATTTATTGTGTGGGCAGTCTTTTTGTTAGATGTGCGTAAGCCAAGATCTCTGAAGCGATTGGATTTTAGAACTTTCATGTATATTAAAATGACAGTTGAGCACTTCTGAAATGATAAAGCAAGTGCAAGGTATGTCATAAAAGTGAGCGGTGATTACATTGCAATCCAGTTAGTCAGAACCTCTTAAATTCTACAGAAAACAGATTTTCTGTTCTTTCATTAAAGATAACTGTTCTCTGAAGCAAGAACAATTACCTTTAATATTTCTAAGCAATTTTACGTGTGACTGAAACTTAAAGAGACTGTAAGTATTGCCTTTTTTTTTTTTTCCCTTTTAGAGCCCAGGCAGCTAAACCTTGTATCATTTTCTTCGATGAGTTTGATTCTATTGCTCCACGCCGAGGTCATGACAACACAGGAGTAACTGACCGAGTGGTTAACCAACTGTTGACTCAGTTAGACGGTGTGGAAGGCTTACAAGGTAACAGTTCATCTGTGTGCTCATTTTTAAGCAAAGGTTCAGCAGATGTTAATGGCATTTTTCTGCACTTTCCTAAGGGGTTTATGTGCTAGCTGCTACTAGTCGCCCAGATTTGATTGACCCTGCTTTGCTAAGGCCAGGTCGACTGGACAAGTGCCTGTACTGTCCACCTCCTGATCAGGTGAGGAAACAAATCATTTCACATAAGAGGCAAGGGAAAAAATCAAACTAATGGTCTTTGTTCTCCTTTATATTATCCTTTATATATATCTCCTTTATATATATCTCCTTTATATGATTTTGTTCTCCTTCATATTATCCACTATGTATTTAGTGGCGTTTCAAACCTGGACTAAGTGGAATTGATTGCCCAACTCCAATTATACAACGGTATAAATTCTGAGTTCAGTGTCAATGTGTTCACATAAAACTGGGGAAAGAAGTCTTCAGGATCAAGTCATATCCTGTGGATATGACCGATTTAAAAAAAAAAATTAAAAATTAAACCAGGAAACTAATCTGCAGAAAGAAATCAGATGCAGCGTAGTGTTTGTAATGTTCTGCATCTTGCTTTGAATTATGAGTCCAGTAAATATGTGATTTGCTTGAACCATAGCCATTCCTTTGTACAATATGTGCATTTGATTCCCATTTTATGAGAAAAAACTAGTGCTGTTCGTTTTCAGATTAGTTCACACATTTAACAAGTACCACATCATTTCGTTCTGGCACACACATGAAGAAGTTAATCCTGTGCCTTAAGAGCATAGGTATTCTCTCTTTTTATATTTTTGTGTGTGTGTTTTAAACTCCTGGTTTAGAGTAAGATCATTCAAGTAAACAGAAATTTTTCACTTCCGTCATCCTTCTCTTTACAAAAGGACATATGAGTAGCAGACTTCACCTTCATATTTTTATGTATTTCATGTATACAAATCCTAGATATTAACTGGATATTTAGAGAAACATATTTCCCTGTATACTGCATTTGGTTAGGGGTAGTATCTTTCTAGTATTAGGGTAGTATCTTCTTTAAAAAAGCACCTTTCTCCCTCAGAGAGGAAGTTGCTTGTGACAGGGGCTAAGCACCATCTAGCAATCAGGACAAGTAAAATAACAGGTTACTTTACTGACATTTTTTTCCTTTTTTTGCAGAATTCACGCTATGAAATCTTAAAAGCTCTCAGTCATTCCCTGTCCTTGGCAAATGATGTGGACTTTCAGGATTTGGCAGCAAAAACAGAGCAGTTCACAGGGGCTGACCTAAAAGCTTTATTATACAATGCCCAATTAGAGGCAATCCATTCTAACCTAAATTTAGGTTTAACACAGGTAAATAAAACTGTTGTAAGTGAAACCTCTCCTCTTTTTATGTTGATATGTTTGAAAGGGCTCATATTATCCATGTTTTTTAGCAAATTATGTTGATAAGATTTAGTTTTCTTTTATAGAGAGGATTAAAATTTTAATATGTTTGCAGAAAAATAAAGAATAATGTAACAAATTAGTTTGAATACCTCTTAAACAGCTTCATTCATGATAGGCATTTAATGTTAAATAGATTTATGTAAGCCCAGATCTGTTTAGCACAGTTGTGAGGAATGACTGACAGATCAATAGGAGGGATCCCACTCACAGTTTCTTAGGAACAACTAACAAATTTGGTTTTGAGATGGCACATTTTGGATGATGGGGGAAGCAAGATATTGGCGGGTTTTGTGGAGTTGTTCCAACAGATTGAATTTAATTGAAGTCAGGAGAGAAGTGGCAAGAGGGTGGTGATATCTGAAATGGCCTGTTCTGGTTCATCTTTCAGGCACCAGCTCGAAGTACAGGATCCCAGCTTGTACTCCTTGTCTGACTGACAGGTCCTTTCCTCTTTTAGCCTCTGTTCAGCCACCTCTCTTCACATTTTTAATGCCTGTGTTCTGGTTCTAGCTGGAAATGGACAGGCATGGCTTCCACTACTCAGAGGCCAAAGGGAACGGTTGGGTCAGGGATGCAAAATCAAGGAGACCTCTTGAGTTGTTTTTGCCCCAGCTGTTATCAAGGAATGGGACTCTGAGGTTGCAACTCTTAATATTGGGAAGAATCTTCCCTAACTCTCCCTTCACTTGTAGCATCAGTAAGTAAGTAATTGGTACCTCATGATTATCCATCATGAGAGTAATCTGTTGTCTGAAGCAGAGGTCTCCAGAGTGGTGTGCACACACCCCAGAGCGTGCACAGCAGAGTCCATTGAGGTGCAGGAAATAAATATAAGAACTTCAATAGTACATGTATATAACTTTTGCATAAACTTGGTAGTGTGCTCAGAAATTTTTTACTGATAGAGGTGTACAATCAAACAGGTTTGCAGACACCAGCCTAAAGCAACAACTGTGATTTCCATATCAGCACTTAAAATGTCTCAATTAGACACAATAAATTAGACTCACTTCAATATCCTGGAGCACTTTACACAGGATATTAAATTGCCTGGAGGGAAGGTTGAGACAGAAGTGATACAGGTCTACAAAAGAAGTAACACTTGCTGTTACTTGCTGAGTGAGACAGTTGAAACTAATAAAAACTTAAGATTGTCTCCTCAAATTATTTTTCTAGTATGAAGACAGAAAGTTCTGCTTAAAAGCATTGACTTTTCTTAGCAAAATATTTGGAAATACACCCCTAGAGAAAGACAGATTACTAGAATAAAATGTTAATCCATACTTTCATATGTATTGTATATGAAATTTTTCATGTATTTCAGATTGCACTTAGGAATTAACTCTTCTAATGTTCTATTCTTTGTTACAGGATTTTGGATCTAGTTCTGATAGTGACTTCAGTCTCTCTTCCATGGTTTTTCTAAACCACAGCAGTGGCTCAGATGATTCAGCAATAGATGGAGAAGCAGGGCTAGAGCAATCTCTTGTTTCTTTAGACATGTCTGACTTGCTTCCTGAAGATCCAAGGTCCAACATGTATCGTATTTATTTTGGAAGCTCTTATGAATCAGAAATGGGAAATGGAACTCCTTCAGAACTGGTAAATTACTCAATATTTTGAATTTTCAAAATATATTTAGTTGTGAAGCAGAAAAACTGAAGTATGATAGGATTTTATAAATACAATTATGTCTCCTTTGACCTTCAAACTGTCTTCAGTCTATACCTTGTAGTCAACAGTGGGGAACAGGATGGAAGGATGTGATCTGACAAAATATGATATGGACTTTTCTGCTACTTTATAGGACTTTAAAATCAAAATCCCAAAATACTGCTTAATACCTTATAATGAAGAAACTGCATTCATACTAGATTTTAGTGTCTGGTCAAATGGCTTATTCCCTTCCAAAGTTTAATACTAAAACAGTTTTTGACTTTTTGGTGGTTGGTTTACTAGTTGTTTTTTTTCAACTTAGTCATTCATTAAAGAATGACCATCCAGCTTTCAAGAATTAAGTTATTAATCTTAAGAATCAATAAACTTTTTTCAGTTTCCAGTGAAACATGTGTTAATAGAATAATCTGACCATGGAATTGTGTCAAGAACAGAACTAAACCTTAGCTTCTGTCACTGTTGTTACAAAGCAGAATTCCTGATGTGGTAGTGTCATGTTGCACAGAGAGCAGCATTCCCTGTCCAGCTTGCAGGCAGGAATGTGCAGGTTGGCTGCCCGGCACCTGCACAGTGATCAACTCCCAACTCGTCTCGCTTGGCTGACAGGTCAGCACAACAGGATATGCTGCCTCTGAGTTCCGTATGGTGAACAGATGATTTCAGAGTTTGTGTGTGATCTATGGTACATTCATTTTCAAAATCTGTTGTAGGACTGTTATTACAGGTAGTTATCAAAGTTCTTAGACTCTTGTTTTCAAAACTGTCTTGCATTGATTCTTAAAGCCAAAAATAACTTACCTTGACATTGGAGAACTAACTACTGACTGCTAAGGTGCTTTGGTGCGTTCTGTCTCACGTTATAGATGACAGTGTTCGATTAATGTATCTTTAGAGACTTCAGTTTTCCTCTGACTGTGAAAATTCTTCAGCAAGGCTACAAGGACTTTGATCTCCTAAAGTTGTTGAATTTGAAAGGTGCATGTTTTACCAAGTGCACAAAGAATCGGGAGGTGATGAGTATTTAAATTCCAAACTAATTCCAAAGCTAACTGTAGAAATTTGCCTAGATTTCAGAACCAGATTTTTGTAAGTAAATAAAACAATGGATTTAGCAGACCTTTATTCTTTTTGAGATGGGCCATTGTGAAAGTATTTACATTTTTTCCAAGCATGAAACACTTCATTTTCATTGCCCAAACACCTGAGAAAATTAACGTAAATCTTCCTGTTAAAAAGTTATGTATGGGATATCATCATCATGGCCAGGCTTCGCGAACGAAGATTTGGGGAGGGCTCTACCCACATTTGTCACAAGTGCGTTGATTGCTAAAAAGGCCAATACGAGACAGGCATGTCCAGTTGCAAAAGGCACAGCAGGAAGACTCCTTAGGTGGTAAATTCTGCAAGGCACGATTCTTTCTGCATTGTCTTTTCTCCTCAAGAGTGACCCTGCGTGCGTTCTCAAAAGCATCAACAGCATTAGTGTGTCTCCAGTATGGGATATATTTCAAAGAGAAACTACTCTTTCGTCACAAAACCAAGCTTGTACTGAATTGTAGGCTAATTCCTAATGATGGAGTAGCTCTTTTGGATCCATAATAAGTTAATATATTTCTCCTTATGGTCAATTTAGAGCTCTTTGTGTTTGTCCGGACCAAACTCCATCACTTACGACTTTACCAACCTGACTCAGAGAGATGTAGCATCCTCACAACCTTCAATGCTCAGAGTAGCTTCTCAAGAAGGCTCCCTGGAGAACAACGAGGAGCAGCAAATAGAGCACCTGAGGACAGAAGTCAGTGCTATCAAAGCCAATAACAGAAGCAAGAACGGAGTATGGCTTTTATTTTTTTTTTATTACTTAGTCTTAACAGTTCCCTATTGTTTTCTCACAGTTCTTGGTATTTCAATAAAGAATTCCTGCAATAATATTAAATATAATGTAACGAAAATAGCAAAGTGATGCTTAGTTTGAGGAAAATTAGGCAGAAGTTAACATTCATGTAACTAAGCAGTTATTTCTTTGTTATTAATTTGGGGGCAAGGGGGAGGTTGTGACTGTGTTTATAATACATTTGTCTGTACGTGTAACGAGGAGGTTCCAGAGTTAGTGATATTGATGGCACTGTGTTTCTGTTCATGTTCTTCATTGTCTGTTCATGGCTCTGTTTTCAAGGAGGACAGCACCCTTAATCAGTCAGGGCTTGCCAAGACCACTTTAATTATTACCCAGGCCCATCTGATGACTGCACTTCAGGGTATGAGACCATCCATTAGTCAAGATGACTGGAAGAATTTTACTGAACTGTAAGTATTAATTCTTTTATAATTGTGAATTTAGTTAAGATTTGATTTTTTCACATTCCTTATACATCAGAAACAAAGTAGTTTTAAATAAATGTAGGGAATGGCAGCAGAGTTGAATAACTTCTTGCAGCAATTTTTTCAGAAATATTAAATTAGGTACTGAGAAAGGGAAAATATTTCGTCAGTGAATTGTTTTTTATTAATGTAGGACCTAGAAATCACAGCTGAGAAAACCCTTATGTTAAGAGCTATACCAGTACAAAGAGGCACCGATTCTCTAAGACTTAGAACTAGGTCCTTCCTGCTCCCACTTAGTAGTAGCCCCTCATATTTTCGAATTGTTGGGTGGTCTCTGTAGCTACCATGTTTGGGAAAAGGCAATAATCTGTAGAAGTATAAACATACCAAAAAGGAGAATGTGTCTCCTTCGACTTGAACGTGACTGAAGTAAAAAAGCTGGGGAAAAAAAGGAAGCAGGGCAGAGGGCTGTTTGAGTTAAATTCGTGGGTGAAAAGTCCTCCAGGTCCCCAGGTCTGAGAAGACATGCACTCTTCATTTCCATAAAAATATATTTAAGCATCTGTAGTTTTGTGTTGCTTTAATGTGCATCTGAAGAGGCATCTGCATGTCAGAAGAATTTTCTAATATCTTTTTCTCATTCCAGGTATGATAATTTTCAGAATCCCAAGAAGAGGAAAGGACAAGGTGGCTCAACATTCAGACCAGGACAAAAAATTACTCTAGCTTAGTAAATTGTATTTGTTTGTAATTACTAAACTGTAACTGGAAATGACAAATGTGATTAAATCAGATTATTTATATTCATATGGATTTGTTAATGCAGCAGTTGAAGATAAGTTTCTCTTAAATTTACATGCTGTAAGATTATGTCACAGTTTATTTTGAAAAAAATTGTCTTCCTTCAGATTGATATTAAATTTTTTGAGAGAACATTGGTTATGTTCTGTCCTGTTGTTTATCACATAAACTTTTAAATCTTGGGTTTTATCAATATAGTTGCCAAATCCTAACAATGATTTCCCGTCCCTATTAATTCCCTCACAAAAATAGAATCTGTTCAAATAAACTGTAATATCTAATGGTGGAAATGTTTTTTTTTTTAAAAAAACTATAAAACCATTCTCTAATGGCCTTTGGAGGGCTTAGAGGAGGGTGGTCCTTTATGTGTTTGTTGGTAGGCAGCTAGACTAATACTTTCAGAATAACTATAGCAAAAAAAAAAACCCAACCAAGATAATTGTATCTTGTTTTATGCCACTGTTTATTAATCAGAAGAATATCAAGTTACATTTCAGAAGTAGTACCTTCTTATCCCTACCTTTTCTTCTTGGAGACCATAAAAAGCATTTCTGATGCTTGAAAGCTTTCTGATGTTACATCCTGAAATTATTCACTATTGTCTTGCATGGAGAAGCTGATACATCGATAAATAGGTCTTAACAGAGGAGGAGGAAAGAAGAGGGGGACAGGAAAGAAAACTAGAGATGTTTCCCATGAGTCTACACAACCCTTTCACAGCATTTTGCCAATACTGGAGGGTTTAGCTTGGTTGGTTTTTCACTAGTCCTCCTTCCCTACTATCTACATGCCTGAGGTAGGTAATTTTTCAATTAGAAAACAGGTTTTTGATGGTTTTTCATAGCTGTTATGTGTCTTTTCACACCAGTACTTCTTTGAGCTATTAGGCATTATTACCCTTTCTGTGCTGAGATAAAGTTCTCAGCTTCCTCTGATCACTTATTCAGGTGCATTGGTAGTAGCAGCCTTCCTTAAGCTGCTCCTAAATGTTTAGTTGTATGGTGCTACTTCATGTTCCAACTTCTTATTCAATTCATTGAAATGTACTATGCTGTGTCAGTAATTAGAACACATCATATTCACCATGTGATTATATTGTTCATGCTGTCTATTTGTAGTTTCTATTCCCTGGGCCAAAGAACGTATAACCTGTCTGTTTATTCTTGCAACCTGGTACAGGTGCAGCCTGTATGGATATGCTACAAGCCTTGGCTTGAAGCAGTTAATCCCCCTGATTTCCTCATTTTTACTAAGCTATTGCTATTTATTCTTGCTCAACTCTTGCTTCAGTAGGTTTTGAAACTAAAAATCCTTATTGTATTTCTACAAAGCTCCACTGCTGTCAATACAACTGTGCCATTTGCATCATGCTTATTTTTTAGAAGTGGATACGTGTTTGTTTAGCATTAGAGCCATGCCCTAGATTACCTCTAACCTTACATTCACCTTTCTTATATAAAAGTGTCATTTCTTTCTTGGTTCGCCATGTTTTAAGTGGCTGTAGAGGTGAATGTGAAGAGGGATTGAACAAAGTTTCATACAAAGGAGCAAGTCAGATGCTGCTCCATGGTAACTCATACTGAGGCCAAATGAAGAGATGGGACCTGTGAAGAGCTTTTCGAGACAGCCCATCTCTTTCTGAGACTGCAGCATGGCAGCAGGCTGCTGCCATCAGATGTGCAGGATTGTGTCCATTCTGTGCACACTGACAGACCGGATTATAATTTGTCAGCTCTGTCACTCCTACTATGAGTAAATTTGGTTTGCAAATGTTTTCCCGTAAGCATTGCAAGATGTTTCTGTCACATAAGTTGTATAACATTGGTTTTCCTTTGGAAAGCTCAGTCTTTTTATCTTGCTGATTTTTTTTCTTCTGTAGGTGACTGATGAAGAAAGTCACCCTTTTCAGTTAACAGTTGAAAAATTAGAAGCTGCATTACAGAGAGCTAAAAAGCAGGTATCAATAACACTGATCTCAGATTTTCACGCTTTCCTTGTTGTTTTGTAAGCAGCATATGTTCTCAGCATTGAAGCACATGTATGGTTTCATCTCTGCAGATTTTCAATCTTGTGACTCAAGTGGGTCCAACTCTGGCAACAGGACCTGATTTTATAATCTGGGCACTGTAACAAAATGCAGAGAAACTCCCTCACTGTATTTTATGAAGAACAGATATTAAATTTTTTTTCAAGATCGAGTTTCTTTCTCTGTAGATTGTAATGGAATTCAAAGTGTAAAAAGATATTGTTCTGACCATCAGAAGAGAAACAATGCTACTGTTACAACCTACTCAGATAATTAAAGAAATATGCCCAATGTGATTTTGAAGAGGGGTTTTCTTAGTTCTAGCTAATAAGAAATTACCAACAAACAAAAAATTACAAATGTAACTTTTCCAGAGTTTAGTAAACCTAATTAGTTCAAAATACTTAGCATGATTAGTGATTCTGTTCTGACTGGGACTGCATAAATGAGGACAGTGTTGCTTGTCACATATAATTTTTTTTTTCCTAACATTCCTTTCTGTATTTTAGACTGCTTTTCTTCCCTGTGGAAATGCTTGGTTTTGTAAATGTCCACAAAATATTGCTCACCAGGCTAAATTGTTTCCTGATTTTTTTGTCTTGATACTCATAATTCACTCACTTGATGGAAAATTATAAATGCACACACACTGAAGTGTTTGTGCTCTTCCTTGAAAAGATCCAACAGTGGCAAGACAGGTAAAACAATACGACAGCACAGTAAAACATTTTACCAAAGATGTGGTGATGATGGTAATGATGTTTCAAAACATGAAGCGAGAGGGACTTCTTGTGTCCTGTTCCAGGATAGACAATGAGGTTTAACAGTAGACAAAGCATATTGTTACAAGGCAGGTCACTTAGAAAGCTCAGTTTCAAGGAAGGTGACATATAAAAAAGCAGGTGTTTTGGATACACACAAATGTGTGCCTAACATATTTTTTTAGATATATTGAAGCTGTCCTAGTTATCTAATTGCTTGATCAGCATGGTGCTATGTTTAGACACCATCTGTCTGTGTCTTTGCCAGCCCATGGGAGCCTGAGCATTCAGACCCTCCCACTTTATCCTAGCAGAGGGAGGCAGCCCACATCCCTGCTGTGTCACTGTGGCTGTCAGGATGGATCACAGACCAGATTAACTCTTTAGAGCTCTGCATGTGTTCGTCAGCCTTCTGGAGCCGAAAATGTTCTCATGAATCATATTATAGACAGCTTCTTTGGGTACGTGTAATATCATAAATAGCTGGAGGAACTAGGCTAGAAAAGCAATTGTGAAACTGCCATCCCAGAGCAGTTGAACCTATGAACAATCAGTAAAAGCCTCAGTCAGCATCTTCTGCTTATGACACATCAGAGGTCACATACACTAAATATGCTCTCATGTAATTTCTTCTTGTAGCTGGAATCAAAGGCAATACACTGAAAGTTCACTGCTTGTGAAGGTCTTGCTCACAGTACCCACTGACATTGAGACATTGCACTTCCCTTGTGGAAGGGAAAGTTAAGTATCAGGGCTTCCTCATCACTGAACTTTATTTTCTAGAGTTCTTTGGGAGTTGGTCTTTGCAAATAATCTGATTTGGAGAAGTCCTGGGTGGAGTGAGAATTTGCGGTGGGTGGTTTTCCAAACATTAAAAATACAGAAACAAAACATAATTATTTAATTTCAAGTTTATCCCAAGCATGAAGTAATAATGCAACGCCCCATGTTGAAACATTTAGTCTTGAAAGCTTGTGCAATTGTTATGCATATTACTATATATTATGGACTGTATATTTTAATCAGAATACTGAGAGTACTGAATCAGGGAATACTCAAATTTTGCTACACTTTTGTGTCTGGCAAAATGTTTTTTATATTCATGAGCTCTCTCTAAACATCCTCAACTCTCAAGTATTGTATACATCTTTTTGTATATCATGCCAAGCGAGTACTTTTTGCCCTCAGCTCCCTTTCAGATTATTTCTGTGTGCCTGTATTGACTGGATAGCATTTTCATACATTAACTATAAAAACCTCTTGGAGATCTGTAATGTATGCTCAATTGACAGCATTTTATGGGGACTTTTTTGCTTTGTTTTTGATATTTGTTGGAGTGGTTTTTTAAGTATTTGCAGAATTAATTCCCTATTTGCTCAATTATTTAGGTTTGTTGAGAGAAAACTAGAACTGCAAAATTAACAGACTGCTGCTATAGAGGCACAGTAGGATTGTCTCGCTGTGGATCCCTATACTTTTGGTAAATGCTTTTGTCCAGTATTTATATACTCCAATAAGATCCCCCCCTGAGTCATTTCTGTTCCATGCTGAACAGTCCCAGCTCTCACCCTCTCCTTGTATTTCAGATATTCTGGTCCCTTAATCGTTGTTGAGACCCTTCACTGGACTTGTTCCAGTATGTCCATGTCTTTCTTGTTCTGCAGAGCACAGAACCTGTGTCCCAGCACTGTGGATGTGTCACACTAGTGCTGTGTACAGAGATCAGTGGTGTTTAAAATCCTCACCTGATCTTGATAGAGAGTGAACAGTGGAACAGCAAAAATCCCTAATGAGTAAGCTTTTCGGGCCTGTAAAAACAAGGGTTGGTAATAAAATACTACAGAAGACCTTCACAAAACTTGCCGACTGCACTTGGCAGATGAAATTTCCTATTAGATAAAAGCAAAGAAAAAAATATTATAGAGTCTAGTGCTCATTACTCTTCAGTGATAATCCCCCATGAAATACGAGCCTGTTGTTAAAAAGAATGTGCATGTTAGAAATTATAAGAAAAGAAATAGAAAATACTTCAGGAAGTATTCTGTTTTTTAAAAAAAACCCCTTGCTGTTCCTGCATGTGTGCTGTTGAAGGTTATGTACTGTTCATGTCCCATTGCATCAAAAAGGATACAGCAGAACTGGAAAAGTGCTTCAGTCTGCCGAGGAGCCCTAAACATGCACCTCTGAAATGTGTTTCAGGCAGTAATATGGTGATTCCCATAGTCTTAATACCCTTCCTGAGGCATCAGAAGCTGGGATTTGGCCATTGCTGGAGGTGGACTTCTACACAGAATTTAGGTTTGCCCCAAAATATCTGTTCTTATGTTAACTTGAAACTTCTGCCTCCGTTCCCAGTCGGTCTGACCAAGGAGCAGACGGTTGATGCAGACAGATCAACAGAGGGATCTTTGCTCTACATGAGAATTGGCAACGGTGTATCACACATGCCACTCTTTATGGCGGTAATGTGATTTTTTTTTCTTTTGTCTTGTTAAAAGATCTGTGAAATAGAGTTCCCCCAGATCTTGCACTGAGTTTTACACTAATTTTCCATAAGAGACAGACTTTCTTCTGCCTTGAAGTACTGCAGTAAGATGGTCAAAAATATTGTTGGTAACTGAAAGCTGAGGTGAATGTTTTAGTTTCTTTTCTGATGGTCTCAACTTATTCAAGGTGAGCTGTTAGTCCTGCCAAACAGGTTAAGCTTGATTAGAAAGCCTACCGAAGCTGCATATTGCAATGCCTTCCTGTCATTGTCCCACAGTATTTGTTTCTAGGTATAGCCTTATATGGATATGTTAAGTTTCAACATACCATTTCCACTTACCAAAGGAGCAATTAAGCCCTAGTCAGGCCCTGCAAACTTATCAGGCATGAAGTGGTTGCTTTCGGTTTTGTTTTGGCCACCAATAAAATGCCAAATCTACTTCCATTTCCTCCACAGTTTGCAGTCAGCTTCTCATGAAAAGAGACAAATCTGTTATCTTGCCTAGCAGCAGTCTGTTACAAAGCACTTTAGAAACAGAGCTCTAAAGAAGCAGGAAGAGCAAAACAGAAGTTATCAGGATCAGCACCATGGAGAACTATTGATTCTCCTGACACAAAAGGCTTTGCTTTCTCACACTCTGTATGACCATCCCACTCTTGGTTGTATGAGAAGATGAACACAGGTAAGATTTTCAATAAGATTTACTACCTTTTATTTGCTTATAAATGATGATGTTTTGTTGAATGTGTATTTAATTTTTAAACACTTATGCCATGACTACTTTGTGCAGCCAGACTTTATAGCTGGCTTATGCACCCAGCGCTGAACCAACAGGTGCACAGAGATCATGGAGATCTCATGGAGATCTCACAGGCTTTGTTTTTTGAGCAGCATTGATGAAGCTTTCCCTTGGTCATTCATTATGCTGCTACAGTTGATTCTCACCCTGAAGTTCATGGTAAGTAGCTCTTTTGTGACATTTTGGAAGGTGAGAAACACGTGATAAAAACAACCCGGTCCAAAACAACCATCAGTGAAACAGAAGATGGGCTAGCAAGATCCTGGGGAAACAGGCATCCCACCAGGAAACCGAACAGGAAAGATCTCCTGGAATTCTACCTCTGTATGCAGGATGAGCAAGATGACATCTTTACTCTGCCATGTCCTAACTCCTTGAGGAGAGGTAACTAGAAAATTCCCTACATAGATTCCCACAATTTGGGAAATAGATACTCCTGAGAAGGGCACACTGATTAAAAGGACAGGTTATCTTTGCTTTGATTCTTAATGGCCTACTGAAATCTGGGCTTGGGAGAGAAGGGGTTCCCAAATTCTGCTTACATAATTCAGATTCACTGCCACAAGAAGCCTTACCATGTGATTTTATCAAAATGTGACCTAATCAGAATGAAAGGGAACATCAATTGTGTAGGATACTACAAACATTGAAAAGGATTATCAGAGTTTGACCTTCTGAAGACAAAAATAAACATTCCTACTGAAATTCCCTAGAGAAAGATTTATGTTAATCAAAAAAAAAATAGCTTGTGTGTGTTTTGAACCTGGATCAGCTGACAGGGCTGGTTTACAGCAAGGTACATTACACCAAAAAAGGCAGAGGGGATGGTCTTCAGGAAGGAAGTGGACACAAGGACCATGAACACAGTTCCTGCTGTCCTCCAAAGAATGCAACTTTGCCCCTAAAGAAAACCTAAACTGCTTAATGAAAAAAGAGGAACACTCCTGCTCTGTTCTCCCTAAATGAAGGAGTTCAGAAGATTTTGCAGGAGCCCAAATAGTCATATGTAAGCAAACAGATGCCTGAGTTTACTGTTCCGGGTCAGCTACAGGGGCAACGCCCAGCACAGGATAATCTTGGTATTTTCAGGTAAAACCAACCTAGCTGTCCACAACTAGATTCCAGTTTTACTTCTGTTTTGTTAAACAGACATCAAAGTACTTCAGTGTTTCATAAAGATGCATGAACCACCTGGAGATGTCGTCCATGAAGAAGTTGTTATTGAGACTGAAGTTACTGAAATAGAGAAGAAAAATAATCTCACCGAAGCTGTAAACCAAATGCAAGAATAACAAATCACCAGCTAGAAGGGCTGAAAAAAAAAAAAAAAAAGAAAGCAATTTTCCAATAATGAGTGTGACTGTGTGGGTGAGACAGTTGCCAAATGCAAAATTCTGTTGTCAATGATCACAAGACTCTGTGGTGGGGGGCACACAAAAATAACTATTAACAACTATTAACTACTGTATAAGTATTTCTACTTGAACATAATGCTCATTTATAATTTTGGAGAGATGTACTCTGTTAGCTAAAAGATGTACCAATTCTATCTGTGTGAAAACAGAATAAAATTATGATTTTTCTGATCTTTGTAATTCAGTAAGTGTAAAGAGCAGTTGAAACTACAATACTATATTAATATTTTTGTTCTCAGTTCTATAAGACCATTTAAGGTGTTTATTTATCATAATATACAATATATTGCCAATCACAATAAATTGTGCTCTTTGCTTCTTGTATAATATTCATAAGGCTGCATTACCTCAAAGCAAGGCTATCGGATTGGATTGGATACCTATGGCTAAGTCCAAACCACGGGGGTCAGTTTCCTGGGTTTTGTGTGTATCCAAACTTTGCCAGGGTGACTGATTGTTGTGTGGGACAGTAGGGCAGCAAGAGGGGAACCCTTGCTTCATTTCAAAAGCAGCCCAAGGAGCCACATGCTTATTTATCCATTGTGTTTGCATCACTTTTTCCTAGAAGAGAGTAGCACTGTGCTCCCAACAAAGCCATTGCCCAAACGCAAACTGCTCTCCACTATGTACTGTTTTGGTAAAGTTCAGGTGAAAGGGTGGGCCACTCCTCCCACAAGTTTCCTGCAGGCAGAAGGAGCTGCAGTGTTATGCCTCAGGGCACAGACCACATGTACTATGCATTACTCAGTGATATTATACAAGCTCCGTGGATTTCAGCTCTTAGCAACATGTTCCATCTTTAGAACTAAAATGCCTTAATGAAAACAACTGCTGGCTGGTCACAAAGCTCTGAAGCTTAACACAAGGCCATAAATTCAGCAGTAGTGTATCCACTTACAGTCCAGTGATGCGAGTTTGAAACCTACCTACGTTTTGGCACAGGGGATGCCAAATAAGGAAAGGGAGAGAAATGGGTGACCTGCTCAGCTTCTTCAGTTGCAGGGCATCGAAGCACAATCCCATGGGATCTTGATATCCCTTCTGCTGTTGAGTCCATTTTGCAAGTCTTCCTTTTGTTCTTCATTTTTTTAACATAGGAAATTTTCAGAGAGAGACACTGCTCTCAGAGGTCTCATTCTTCAGCTATCTCCATCCCTAAGATGCTGTCTGGAGAGTCAGTCATTTCCCCATGTAACTGGGTGATGTTCTGAACACAAGAAAACCAGGACAATGCAACCATTCAAATACCTATAAATAAAGTTATAATGCTTTAATAACAGTCACTGCTTGCGGATCCACTCTCTTTAGAGATCTTATCACCATAATTTTTGCCTATTTGTATTATTTTTTTACATTTCCCTGTATAATAAAAAACTAAAATAAAAATGCTCTGTGTTTACTAAGAGAAGTTGTTCCACAGTTCTCTGAAAAAAAAAAAATTTTGTCTTTTTGGACTATAGTTGGAAGTATAATACTTGGAATCAGCAGCAGCATTAAATTTAAGAAAGGTGTATTCTGACTAAAAATTAATTGTTCCTTTTAAATTACAATTTAATATAAGGCAAAGGGTAAGCAAGTACTTTTCATGGTGTAGCTCGAAAAAGCAAAACTTCCAGGTGGTGTTAGGTCAGATGTTGGACTCGGAAGATCTCAGAGGTCTTTTCCAACCTAGTCGATTCTGTGAATGAAAGCATTGTTTTCTTCCCTCTCCCTATGAGGATTTGACAAGGAAAGCACCTGAGCTTCACTGGACTCAATGATCTTAAAGGTTTTTTCAACCTAAATAAATAAGGTAAGATATGATTCCAATCTAGCTAAGACAGCCCACAGAGAAGCAAAGGTCCATGGATTATGCTGAGCAGCACAGTGACTTTACAGTGATCCCAAGTGAAAACCCTGTGGACTGCAAAGAAAGGAAGGAAAACGCTTTAGTGGAGGAAATCATTCTGGTTACTATGCATATCTTTTAAGAGTTGTTATTTTTATCTTCTTATAGTTGTTAATTTAATAAAGATAAATCAGAAAAAAATCTAGAGGAAGTGAAAGGAGAGAAAGGAGAGGAAGGACAGGACAAGGTCACCTTGGGATTAATTTCTGCAACACACTGAACACGGGCGCACATCTCATCTTTGTAAGAAACTGAAGATTAAAATTTAACTCTCTATTAGCAATATACTGCTAACTTTGGAACATTTTGAACTATTGACAGTAAACAGCAACTACTCCCACCTGTTCTTCCTGGTATTTGAAGAGGGCATAACAGAGGCTGTAGGCTGAAACAATATCTGCTTCCTGCTCTCATGAGTCCCACTGTACTAAAAGTTAAAACGTAAGCCCAGTGCAACTTTTACAGGCTTTCATACAATATATTGAAATTGTTTGGGGCTCCTGGGTGCTATGGTCACATATGTTCATAAAAAGAAAACAAAAAGCTGAAAAGATCTGTACATTTAAATTTAAGGCCACTTACACCTATTGTCCTTCACAGGCAGCAGGAACCAGTAAGCCCTGGGAATTAAGGCCATACAAGCACATCTCATAGTGTTTGGAGCTGACTGGCTTGTAAAAAGTTTAGGGCAGAAAACTTGGGCATTAGTATGTGTCATTTCTCCTGTTCTGCTATTTACATCTTTTCATTGGTATACTGAGACTGTCAATACATAAAATTAGTTTTTATTTCCCTTAGCAAATGTTTTTTTTTCATTTTAATTGCTTGAGGATTTTTTTAGTCATCACTAATTGGAAAGACCGAAAAAACATTTTAAAATCAATTTTAAGAGACCAAGCTAACGTGCACACAAATATTAACCATCTGAAACTCAAATCATACCTCAGTGTTGGCTTGCTCCGGAAATGTAGATACATTCCTGCCATGAGGATGCCGGGAAGGCAAAGCCAAATAACATTAATTTTTAAATTTGCATCCAGCTTTCCAAGAAATTTATGTAAAGTTCAGCAGAAAGCTACATACGTTACGTTTCAGATTCAGATTCACCTTAAAAGATAACTGTTAAATACAAGTCCCTCCTTGCAGATGAGAGTTTTCAGTCTGGAGAAATCCAGGGAGATCACTCCTTTCCACGTAACAGAAAATCATTAACCCATCACTGACCATGTTTAGTGTTTATCTGAACCTAGTCTTAAATTATTTAACAAGTAAATAACTGCAGTCAGTTAACTAAATTAAACAAGTATATAAAGTGCTGGATGATTATGTCTTTTAACTCCTTTTCTGGAAAATAATTTAGAAAGTAAGAAAACTGAAGGTAACTTTCAGAAGTCAAAAGATGACATGAAACTTGTGGGTTTGTCCCAAAATGAGCAATAATGTCTGAAGAGCAGAGCACTGAAATGATGCATAAACTGGAATGGAAACTTCCTCTTTAAAGATATGATATATTTAAAATAAATAAATCCTGTAATCCATAAAGTTAAATGGCATATTTTATAGTTTTTTAAAAATTCTTGTATGAGGCTCACAGGCCTGAGAATACACACTAAATAACCTGTCCAAAGTATTCCTTAAAAAAAATTATAAATTATTGGTAACAGTTTCTTTAATGGAGATTGCAGGAGTAGGTCCCACATGAGTCCATATATAGCCCTTCTCTGGCCTTGTAGGAACTGTGGGGAAGGGAGATGATCGAGATTTGAAATATTCCGAAGGCGCGTGACAAACAAATTCTAAATATTCCATTTTCCTTGGGAGATCTTCTTCTGGTCCTAGGAAAAAAAATAAATCATCAAAGACAAAATTTAAAGGCATAAAGTTGGAGTAGGCAGGACTCAAAAATATGCAACAACAACAGTTAGAGAATATGCCTTTGCAATCAATGACTTTCCTGGCCAAGGGACCTAAAATACTAGGCAATAAACATCTACCTTTATTTTTGCTGGGCTGGTCTTTTTTTTCCCCTTCATCTGAAGCATTCAGTTATTTATGTGAAGTACTGTAGTTATTTTGAATGTATGTTATTTTGAATGCTATTTTTGTGGCCTGCCTGTCAAAAGGATTTTTCTGAATTATTAATAGTTTTCTTATTGTTAGCAAAACACTCTCTATGCCAGTGCTTGCACACAGTGTATTTTAAATACCCAGGATAAAGATCAGGTAATTCAGGTCACTTTAAAAGAAACAACTTGGACTGGTATATCAGAATCAAAGTTACTACAGTATAAACCTACCTATGGAATAATAATTTGATCTTTAAAGTCCCAAAAGTGTAACTGCCCCCATGAGCACACTCAGATAATCACAGTACAAGATAATCACACTCACTGCAGTAGTGCTAATCATATTATTCACACAAGATAAATGCTATTACAGTAAATGCTTACAGGATTAGGGTCTTAAATGTGGAACTTGCACAAATTAAATGAGAATCTAAAAAGTTCATTTAAAAAATACAATTCTGCATTAGTCTAGCCACATACAACACTTGTGTAAAGTGAAGGCTTAGAAATTACCTATGATATAGGATGCTGGGTCAAAACAGTCTTTGGGGCTGGCTTGTGTAGGAATGAGCCAGGTTAGTGCAGCACTCTTTTCACAGTATTGGTCCTGAATAAACCCACGGATCTGAGCGTAGTATGTTTTCCCATCCTGCTCATCAACCACTGAGACAACATCTCCAATTTGATAGTATACACCCTAGAAGACAAACAAATTACACTGAAATCAAACAACCTGATTTTGTCAGCTTCACTCTGTGATTCTGATTCACATTTTAGGTATTGATACCTAAAATTTCATCTCAAATTACGCCGGTCTTGAAAGGCAGCTTTAATTCAGCCACATGCAAAAGAAGGATGGCCTAAGAAAGACAGCTGTTTCACCTAACCAGTCATCAGCACTGCTTGTGCAGTCCCCCAATATCCAGGAGTTTGAGGCTACAACTCCTGACTGCAGAGCAAGATGGTCTCATTCTGTCAAAAGCAGAAGAGTGCAACACCACCTTCTAGGAAAAGCAACTGTAGTGGTTTCCTTGTGTGTGCAGGGGAAGCAGCTTTCTGTGTATGAAGAAGTTCACTCATTTGAGTGCAAAAGAGTTCCAAAACACAGATCCACCTCCTGCCCTTTTCCACGGTGCTCTCTAACATTTGAGGCTGCACATCAGAGGCGACTCACTCCAAGCTGCAGTGGTGTTGCAGAGCCCAATGCAGCCCCTGCACTGTCAAGATCAATTAGTCAAGAATCATCCAGGAGAGTTGTTTTTTATTTTTAAAACAGATAAGAAGAACACAACCCCTCCCCCCAAAAATCCCCTTCACAACAACACAGTAAAGTACCAAACCAGCAATATTTTGCATATGGAGGTTAAGTTGAAGTTTTGTTATAATTCTTAGGAATTTCTGCTAAAAACACACAAGTCAGTAATTGTTTTCTGAACTAGTCAACAACAAACATTCATCTGGGATGTCAGGTGTGAAGCATCAGGTCCATAGACAGTATATAGAATCTCAGTCCACCACTGGCTGCACAGTCTTCCAGTGACTATCCTGAAATTTTCTCTGGGGGGAAAAACAATTCAAATAGTTTGCTTGTACTGCTGGGAAACAGAAGCAAATTTCAGAACCTCAAAACCCTAACATCTTGGCATACTGGTGAAGGTGCCCTCAAGCATGAATGATGTGAGAAGTCCTCCTTCTGCTTTCATTGCAGAAGTCCACAGATCTTGTTCCCCGGGTGTTTGAGACTGCTTCCATCAGCTTGGAAACAGGAACCAGTTTAGATGTTGGGGCACTGCAGCTCATCCCCTCTATGGGCAATATCCTCTGTGCCTAAGGTAGGAAACATTACACAAATCTACACAGTCAGCTCTAGTCAGTTTTGCTTGACCTCTGCAATGTGAAAATCAAAAAGTTTAAAAATGTTGATTGCAAAAACTAAGGAAACCAGATGCATCTTTTTCTTGAAAGAAAAAAACAACAAATGGGACAATGGTAACTACGTAAACTACTTAGGTAAACTACCTTGCAAGACTTAAAAGCAATAACTAAGGCAAAACAAAATCCTACACAACTGCTAGGCAAGGAAGAACAGTTTCTGTAAATATATCCCTAGTGCTTTCACTGTCTGTGATAATTCTTGAAATTCAAAACAGAGACAGCATGATTTTTGCAAACAGATTTGCATTAACCATACCTTATAAAAGATTGATTCTGCTGTAATTATAGTGGATACGGACTCAGGAGCCTTGATGGGCTAAGAAAAGAACATAGAAAGAGAAAATCAAGAGCGTTAAAACCAACCAACCATAAAATACCAGGATTTTTTTTTTTCTTTTTAGACAACATACTGATATATTATTCTCTAAGAAAATTACAAACACAAGAACTTTTACTTTAAAACTGAAAACAACAGCGTTTTCAGTTTTCATCCCCAGGACTTTACGTGGAGAAGCGAGGGCAGAACTCTCGTGACCGCTTTATATTTACAGCCCCTCCTGCGGGCTCCCGGTCCGCCCCAGCCCGGCACAGGCTCCGGACCCACTCCCGTCCCCGCCCCGCTCCGCCACACACCGACTTACGTTCTTCAGCTTGAAGATGTGCCTCCTGCCCTTTCCCTTCGTGGAAACCTTCTTCTCCGCGGCGGGCGCCGACTTGTACTTGGTGTTCCTGAGCCGCGCGGAGCGGCGGTGGATCTCCTGCTTGCTCTGGGGGGAACGGCGGGATGAACACGCGGGGGGAACACTGAAACACCCCTGCCCCGCCCAGCCCCGGCAGCTCCATCGCCCTCACCCTGCTCGCCCTCACCCTGCTCATCCTCACCCCGTCACCCTCACCCTTGTCACCCTTCCCACCTGCTTCCCGCCGCCGCCGCCGCCGCCCCCGTTGCTGTGCTGGGCGGCGGCCGAGGTGGTGGCGAAGGCGGCGGGTGCGGGCGGCGCCGAGCGCGCCGTGCAGTTGTTGCACAGGATCTCGCCCTGCCCGCCCTTCTTCCACATGGAGGAGGACGTGCTGCGGCACACGCTGCAGGTGGGCTTCAGCCCCAGCGGCATCGTGCGCCCGGCGCGGGGCCCGCGGGCCCGGCTGCGAGCGGCGGGAGCGCGGCGGCCTCACGGGCCCCGGCGCCGGCCCCTTC